>NC_141314.1:7077500-7387500 GCF_037954325.1 Fistularia commersonii
GCCTGGTCCTGGCCGTCCATCGGGCGGACGTACGCCGTCGGCTTCTGCTGAACCGCTACGGGCTTTCCTGTGAGGCCGCCGGGCGGGAAGGAAGCGGTGGGCGTGGTTAGACCGGGTATGGGTGTCGTCAGCACCGACGTGGAAGCCAGCGGGGACGAGGACGTGGAGAAGTGAGAGCTCGTCTCGTTGTCGAACGGGGAGGCTTTAAAATGTCCGCCGTTTTCGGCATTGGAGGAAGACTTACAGCCGCCGGCATCCATGGCGGAGGAACGGAAGTTACCAGCATCTGTCGATAAGAAGAACATCAGAAGCTTCTAGAAACAAGAAATGGCGTTCCAGGATGGAGGAACGTGAATACCGACACCTTCCTTCGATCGTCGGTAGGTTGACCGACATAAGGGTAAACTGAGAGCAGCTATAAAACAACAGGTCTTATCCAGCCACCTCTGTGATTCTAGTATTTTCCAGCATGCTAAGCTAGGCTAATTGAAAGCTACTCTCTAAGAGAATAAAGAGAATGCACCAGAAACTGCCACCGCTGTTTGATGCTCTCACGAATAAGACCTTCTAATCTAAGGCTGTGGGACGATTAAGGGATGATCTTATCTTATCTTATCTTATCTTATCTTATGTTACCTGGGATAGGGAGGGCTTTGGGTGGGTGGGAGGAGATCCTTCTGCTGGAGGAGCCCGAGGAAGAGGAGGAGGACGAGGACGAAGATGAGGGGCTCAGGTCTCCCTTCAGCCCGAGTTCGTCCTTCAGCGAGCTGAAGAGCTCCTCGTGACGCTGCATTTGCTGCTCCTCGAACAAAGACATCTTGGTCCTGGCGGCGGGAGGCGGACCCTGGCCCAGGACGTGGCCTCCGCCGGGGGCGCTCTGTCCGTGACCCCCTCGCGTCCAGTCCGCCGAGCTCCGGGACTTCTTGGAGCTCTGATGCGGCGCCGGTTGGGCGGCGGCGGCGGCGGCGGGAGGCTGCATGGCGACCGAAGACGAGGAGGAGACGCTTCCCACGTTCCCAGGCCTCTTCTCGCCGCCGCCCTCCAGACCTCCTCCCTCGCCGGGGCCCGCTCTCAGGCTCTCGCCGAAGAGGTGGCAGTCCGCCGCAGATCTCTCGGCGGCGGAGCTGCTCGGCGTTTGCGCATTGCTGCCGGCACCGCTGCTCTTGGGGATCCCCACCAGGTGGCTCTGGTTTGAATGGCTGGTCAGCAGGTCCTTCATCTCCTCGTAGGAGCCCAGCGTGTTCTGGACGCGGTTGGCCAACGCATCGCCTTTATTGGTCTGCAAGAAATGAAAAGGAGCGAGAGAGTTAGTGAGAGAGAGAGAGAGAGAGAGAGGACAAGAGAGGAGAATTAATGAAGCATCCCATTTCTCCATTTTTCTGCATTTAATGAAAATCCCTTTTCAAACAGAACGAGTGGAGATGAACCCCGGACCAGGCATCAGGACCAGATGATTAATCAAACCCACGCCGTCCGTCAGAGGGTCCGGTCTGGGTTGGAGCGCCGAAATGAACGGCGCGGGACTGAAGATCAGCCCGAAACCCAACACCGATACACGATAGCGTAGCACCTTCAGCCGAGACACGTTCCTCAGAAGAGCCCGGGAGCACCTTTTGTGTCCATCATGGACGGGCGCTTTAATTACGAAGCTACATGATTTCATCTCCTGACATTTGTAAAAGGCCAAGACCAATCAGCAGGTGTTACATCACTTTTTCTTTTTAATTTGGCTTCAGATTGTCTTCTGATGGGACGTCTCCTCCGCCTTCTGCCTGACATTTTCTGCTCCACATCGCGTCCCAGGTGCAATCATCGGCCTGGAATCCAATCAGGCGAATAAGATGAACACGTGATTTCACCATTTCACTGGACAAATTCTTTATCTGCCGGATGCATTTATCGTCCGGAGCAGGAGGGTTGATGATGAGGGGAAAACACGAACGGAGGAACGGATCCTTCCCGGCTTCGTCGTTTTCATTCGTCGTCGTCACAATTGACCGATACCTGGTGATGAACCCCAAAGGATTAGCGGCTTATACTAAACCAATAATTGTCGACCAGTTTACTAACCACTGCGCTCGTTCAAATCGCTCATAATTTATGACTTTATTTCTTGTCACCAACCAAGTGATGGAGTAAGGCTGCACGGGAGGTAGATGATGACCACAGGACCAGGGTTCCCCTCCCATGAGGAACGGGGCTCACAGGAATCCCGCGTTGTGAATAAATCTTGCGTTTTGAGCTCATAACGTGAAGCTAAAGCCGCTTTGTGAAAGGCCGCGGGGATCCTGTCCTGTCGCGGATGCTACTTCTGCTTGCAGACGAGCCCGGCGAAACCTGCTTGCCGTCACCAGTAGAGAGGACACGAGTGGTAGAACAAAAATCCAACAGACCTGATCCTGATGTCAACTTGGAAACAGCAAAAACCGAGAAATGCTCAGGAACAAGGCAGTTTTTTGGTGCATTCAGACAGCAGAGGAACCGGGAACCATGGACTCCTAGAACCATCTTAGCTCCTAACCCCAAGCAGGGTCTTCTTACGGTTCCATCATAGGTGCTTGTCCATTAGCAGATGCTTCTTGCAGAGCGCCATGTGGTCACTGCTCAGATGTTTTCTTGGTCAAAATGGACAGAACCATTGAGAAAGGAAGCGACGAAGAGGTGCAAGCTCTTCTGTTCTGCTGCACCTCAGAGGAGTTTCACAGAGAAACCAGACCAGGATAAGTGTGGAGTTAGCTTACGGCTAACTAAGATCTTCACAGTGCAGGGAGAAGATAAAAACACTTCGACCATCTGATGATCCGTGGTTATTATTCCATGAACGCTGTGGCAGCTTCCACCACCATGGTGTCCGCGTCGCCCCCCCTCTTCTGCTCGGCCGGTTTGTTTTGGAGTGTGGAGCTGAAGGTGCACGTCACACCAGTGGTCCCTCACTGCCTGTGGGAAGGCAAAATTAAAAAGGTCCCCTGGGAGGAGGCTACTTCCTGGAACGGAATTAAACCTGGACACTTAGAACTCCTTTGTCCAGAAGCGTCTGATACTGAGGGGAACCGCAGGTCATCCCGGAGCGCCACATCAAAAAGGAAAGCCTGGAAACAACTTTAATCTGCCGGTGCCCTCACCTTCTTTGGCTCCTTCATCCTCACACTCTGAAGAAGCAGGGAAACCATTAAAAACTGTACACGTGCAGAATTGGGCCTTCTTCACAACTGAAGCATGAAAGAATGGGGTAAAAAAAAAAAAAACCTGCATTTAAATCATCTTAACAGATGATACTTCTTTGTGCGTATACACACACAGACACACACACACGTGCACGCGCGCTCGTGCACGCGAGCTACGCGACATGGTGAGCCAAAGTTAGCTGTGAATAAATTAGCCTCCCGTCTCTCTTCTCCATCTCCAGCTCATGAATAAAAGATCTGGTGGCTGAAGAGGAACAGAAAACACATTTACAGAGCGGCAAAATGGAAAACAGAGAAGGAGACGATGGCTGTGCATGTGTGTGTGTGTGTGTGTGTGCGTCCATGCATGTGTGTGTGTGAGTGTGCGTGCGCGAGCGTGTGAGTGAATAGATCACCCCAAATAGCTGCTAACAGCATAACGCTCTTTAACAGGATTAGAAAGGGGATTAGCTAATAGCTGACTGAGAGAATGAACAATGGGGGGAAAAGCAGACAGAAAGACACAGAGAGTGACGGACGCGTGGTGGAGAGACGGCAGGCTGATGGATGGAGGGATGAAAGCAAACGGGTGGAGGAGAACTTTTTAGAAATCCCACGTAATGATGACAGAGGGCAGACCAGAGCGAGAGGAGAAGCCGTCTGCTCAGTTCGGGTGGATAAATCAGAAGAAGAAAAAAGGTCAGAGGAGGGAGGAATCGTTTTTCAGGTTTCTGCAGCGAGACGGGGACCGGGAACAGGATGGACCGGGAAACAACGCTCAACGTGGAGGCTCCTGAAGGAGAGAGCTTCACTCGGACCGTTCTTCTTCTGGCGGGGAGCGGCCGATTGCTGCATCTTATAACATTCATTCATTCATTCATTCATTCCCTGCATCACTTATTCTCTGCAGGGGAGCTGCATCCTGGTCCATCCTGGACACACAACCGTTCACGCTCTCAAGTTGTGTTTCGGCTCGTGCACGTGACCTCGGTGACCCCCTCCTAGCGTGATAAGAAGGTCACCGCCGTCGCTGTGGAACAACCTGAGGACGAGGACGAGGATGTGTCTCTCCCGGCTCTGCACCTCCTCACCCATGGCCTTCACGTGCACCGTCAGGACTGTAGTCCCCCCGTCACACACACACATTTGAGTCCAAACACGCTCCTCCTGCGCAGGTGGATGCGTGCCGGAGAGACACCGCGGCTAAGCTAGCGCAAGACAAAGTACTTCACGCACCGACGCATCTTCTAAAGAAGTCTGGCACTGCAGAGACTCACCGAGATGTTCTGTCGGGGAGCCGGAGCCTCGGAGGGGAGGACGGGGAAAACATGGTTAGAGACTCTGATTGATTAGCTATAATAGGCTCTGATTGATTAGCTATTATAGGCTTTAGAGCATGGAATGGCGTGATGGAGAAACACTAATAACACATCAGCAGAATTGGCTCCTCTAAGGAGAAGACTTCAGCTAGGTCTGTAAAATGTATGAATGAGAGGGTGGACGCTTGTGTCCCTGTGACGGATCCGGGCTGAACCCGGCTCTATCGTCCGATCCCGGCTCCCGCTGCCCCGTAATGAATGAATGAATGAATGGATCATTTGCCGCTGCTACTTGATCAAATCTTCCAACGCTATCGGAGGAGTCGGGACGTAGGCTCACATTTCCCTTTGCCTCCTGGAGGCGGATGATGTTGGCAACTTTCACGCTGTGAACTTTCGGCAGGTCCCCACGGACCTGCATTGTTTGGCGTCAGAGAGCTGGAAGGATGTGGAATAACAATGTGAGCTCGTGTGTTCACATTAGCTTCTCTCTTACTTTATAAGGCTCCCCAAACAAGTTGAATCCGGTGGAGAAAAGGTCTTCGTCCTGTTGAACCTCCTGGTTCCTCCTCTCCCACTCTCTCCTCTTCAGGACGCTGCGCTCCGACTCCAGATGACTGGAAGGAGAGAGAAGAGCTTGTTAGCTTGGTAGCCACATGCAGCGGGCTTTCGTTTCAATTCCGCGGTGCACCACAACCAGCGGGGCTTCAAAAATGGAATTGCGAGAGTTCACGAGGACGAAGAACATCTCATCACCCTCTGCTCCTCTTCATCCCCGCGGCCCGGGTGAAGAGAGCAACACGGAAAAACTGACAGAGGCAGATTCATAATCTTTCCTCGAGCTGTTCATTCAGCGACGGGCGAAAAAGTGGGAACCACTCAATAATTAATAAAGTACAAGTTCAATAATCCATTCATCCGTTCATTATCTGCACCACTTCTCCAGCGTTTACGTTCAGACGGTCCCGGCTGTGATTGGCTGTGAGGCCGCCACATGACTTCATATAGAGACACCCTCCCATTCACCCTCCGATTCACACATCTGGACAATTTAAAGTCTACCAACGAACCTTCTGCACGTTTTTGGACTGTGGGAGGAACCTGGAGAAGAATGTGGAGGCATGGAACGCAACCAGGGACCTTCTGGCTGCAAAGCAGGAGGTCTAACCCAGGGGTTGGCAACCTTCACCACTCATCATTTGGACCACAGTAAAGAAAAGCCACAAAAGCCTTTTAAAATTAACACAGCATTTTTTGTGCCATTATGCTACGTGTAAACAAAATACGTGTTGCGTTTTTTAAATTAATGAACAACTGCAGAGAAAACGAAACTACATTTCTGCACGCAACAAAACATTTTGAACCGTGAAAAAAGGGTCAAAGGTTACTTTTAAGCATAATACTGAATGGCTATTCGAGTCCTTCTTGTATTTGTGAAAAAAAAAAAAAAAAAAAACTTAAATTATCTATCGGCAGCAAACCAAAACCGCCGTCCTCTCTCTCTGTCTGCTGTCATCCTTTTACTGGCGCGTGCAGTCGCTTATTTAGAACGACAAAAATATTTTAAACACGTTTTATTTAGATGTTAAAAGATCGCTATTATCTTCAAATTTTAAATTACATTTTAAAAATGAATGAACTAAAATGAAATACATTTTAATTAAATACTCGTTAATCATTTTCCAAAGCCACGGGCCGCATCGAGCTGCAAGCCGCATCGAAGGGACCAAACGTGGCTCCGGAGCCGAGCCTTGCCGACCCCTGATCTAATCCCTTCAACTCCGAGCACAAGTCGGAATTAATTTCTTTGTAAATGAATCAACATAGTTGGACCGCTACCGCACTGACACAATACCATGACTTCTAGAAAGTACTTGTACTTTTACATGAACCCATCGAGTGCGGCATCTGAGCGAAGGCGTACGTTTTCAAAGTCAGAGGGAAAAGCGAAGCGGAACTGAATTCTCTGTAACAAAGTTTTCGGCGAGCCCGTCTCCTCAGGCGGAGCCTCGGGCCGATTTCATCTGAGGCTCCGGAACAAACCGGCGACCCACCTCCACCTGAGGAGCACCGACCACGTACCCGCAGCTACGGCGGGGGAGGAACCGGGATACGAGGCCGGGGAGAAGGGGGAGGTCTTGGAAGGAATGATCGTAAGCGCCGCAGACGGCTTCCCTGCAGGGAGGAAAATGAGGAGGATGACGACTTGTGGTTCTGCAGAGACAGACATAAACAAAGTGGGGGGGGGACGTCGGAAACGGCGCGTTTAATTGCCGCGGCAGACGCTATGTCAGTCTGAGTGAGGTCATCGACCAGCGAGCGACGGATGACCCCATCTTCAGGTACCTCTCGTCGTGCGCCGCTATTATTCATCCCTGAAGTTAGTCAATAAAACCCTTTGCTGGCTGCGGATCGAGGCCTGGAAATCACCCGATGAGCAATAGTTTTTTTCCCCCTCTGGTTCTGTTTTTGCAGAGAAGGCAAGCTGGAGTCAAATACGATTCTGCCGCAAGAAGAAAGACGTGGCGTTTGTGGACTGACGGCTGCGCAACGACCAGCAACGAAAACGATCTGCTCCCTGTAAAGGCCCATTTATCCTAAGAGTTTAATCCCTTCCTGCGCATTTCTCCATTAGCAGGGCCACCACGCGTCCTGTGGGGGCAGTGCTGAGCAGTTTGCTCAACCAGCGAAAAGGAACGGACGAAAAAAAAACATGCTGTCGGTGGAACCAAGAAGAAGACCCCTCCGTCAACGTGACGCCACGTGTTTCACGGCTGGACAGGCCGCCGCCATCTACAGCGCCGACGTTCAACCCAACGCTAGACTCGGCACCGCCCTCTAGTGGACACGCTGCTTAACAACTACGGTGCTTCAAGAAACATAACAGGAGGTCAGCTGGAGCCCAGATGTGTGAATGACAGAGTGACTGGTTGCACGTCTCCACATGCGACCCCGTGATCAAAACTAGCAGGTTTCCCTGGAGGAGGCTATGTCCTGGAATAGAATGGAGCTGGGCATTTCTCAGAACTTTCCATTCTGAAAGTAACGTCATTGTTTTTAAGGTTTAGCAAACATGATGCCGCGTCATTGTTAAACTATACAGACGGGACCGTTTGTTTGGCGGACGTTTGCCGCTTTCAACGACCAGAGGAAGGACAGACGCGTCCATGTCTCATCACACCATCGCTGGCTGGTTGCTGTAAAAAGCTGCGTTCCATCTTTCATCATGGCGGATAAGACTCAGAGCTACAGACAGAGGAGGAAGAACGCTTCCAGGGTGATGCAAATGAGGCATATCGCTGTGTGTGTGTGTGTGTGCGTGTGTGTGCGTGTGTGTGTGTGTGTGTGTGTGTGTGTGTGTGTGTGTGTAGGATTCGAGAGCCTCAGGGTTTGCGATTGTTTTTCCTCAAATCATCGAACCCTCCGCTCACCCCGGCCTCCTGAACTTTCCTAAGAAGAAAATCTGCTGCCCGCCTCTCACAACTACAAAGCAGCATGTGTGTGTGTGTGTGTACACACCGTGCAAGATTGCGTGACCTTCTGACACCAAGAGAGCCACAGCGGTCCACCGCCGAGGATCAGACGGGCCGTCTAATTAGCCATCAACACAATTAAAGGAGACTCTCTCTCCTCTTCCTCACCTTCAACGCTCCCCAACAAAGATCTGCGAGTGAGCGAGTGTGTGTGTGTGATTGTGTGTGAGCAAGCGTGAGCGAGTGTGAATGAGTGTGTGTGTGTCGGTGGGGGGGCGCAGTCGCCTTTAGGAGGGGAGTAAAAATAACAGGATAATGAAAAAAGGGAGAGGATGGTGGGATGACAAGGGAGGAGTTAAACAAAGCGGCGGGAATCCCATGTTCAGTGATGGACAGGTGTGTGTGTGTGTGTGTGTGTGTGTGTGTGTGTGTTACAGCTGTGCATCAATGTGATCATTTGGCGCTGGAATCGCTAGTTGACACGGGCGTCATCTGTCACCGAAGACAGATAACTGACGTGACAGTCGCCGCGGCCGACACACAAACACACACACACACACACACACACTCCATGTGCTGTGGTCACACAGATCACTGTTCCTGCCTGTCACATGGCACACACACACACGCACACTCACACACACACCGGGTATCAAGTCAGACCAGGTAATTAACACATCCAGGATCTATCCCCGGAGCCGCCATCTGCACGCTGCTTCTCCAACGGGTCCTCCAACACCTTCAGCCAGCAGGTCCTCCTGGCTGAAGGCAGCCAAGAAGAACCTGGTGCTGAAACCAGGAGACCAGGTGATTGCAGCATCACAGAAATGCACATACATGTATATATAGATATGTATATACACACACATGTACATGTATATGTTCCTATAGCGTCAGGGTACAGGACACGCAGCCGCACACAATGCTACGCTAGCATGGAGGGTTTCCCGAACCGTGTAAGAAGATCTTCAGATCCTACGCTCTGATTGGATGGACCGTCTGACCAGAGATGGACGTAGAGGTGAACGGGTGGGGATTAGCAGCTGGCGTTCCGTCCACGCTGATATTTTCTGTCAATGGAAATGCAGCCACGGCAGCTTTCTTTTCCAGAAGTGTTAATTTGTGTGTGTGTGTGTGCATGTGTGTGTGTGTGTCTCCAAGTAATGCTGATAGCCAGAGTAAGCTCTGGGAATTAAATCTCAGCAGAGCTATGCTGCGCTCCCCTGATAACTAAATGCACTTTCTCCCACACACCCGCATGGACCGACACACACGTGCACACACACATGCACGTTTCAAATGCAGCCTCACCAGCTTCTCTTTTACTTTTGCAGCAGAGGATTTCAGAAACAGCGGGTCTGCACAACCACAGCGACTGCTACACGGGAGTCCCTTGAGCAAGGCATGATCTGCAGCCGCTCACTCAAGGAAAAGGGGGAGCGGGTGGGAGGGTGGATGCAGATCGAGAGATGATTTGAAAGATCCTGAGGTTTTTGAATGACTTCTGAAGCTGCTTCCAGACAGAGAAGTTCTAAAAAGTGTCCGGCTCCAGTTTGGTTCCAGGAAGTAGTTTCCCAAAAGGTAACCTTTTAGCTTAGCATTGCTGCAGGATGTGAGTGAAACCTCCGCTCCACCACTCCAAAACAAACCACAGCAGAGGAAGAAGATGACGTGGACACAATGGAGGAGGAAACTGCCACAGCGTTCATGGAATAATAATCATTAAATGGTTGGAGTGTTTTCATCCTCTCCCTGCACTGTGAAGAACCCTGTTAGCCGTTAGCTAACTCCACACTAATTCTGGTCCAAATGTAAATGTTCCTCTGCAAAACCCCTCTGAGGCATAAAAGGACAGAAGAGCTTAGACCTCTTAGTCGCTCCATTTCCAAGGTTCTGTCTATTTTGTCCCAAGAAAACATCTGACAAGTGACCGTGGGTGTTGAAAATGGTGCTCTGCTAGAAGTATCTTCATTCGCTCATTCATTCAGGTTCTCATACAGCACTGGGGCACTGAGGCCTATCCTGTGCTGTCATTGGGCGAGAGGCAGGTTTCCTGGGCCCATCGCCGGCCAATCACAAGGCCACTCATTCACTCCTCATGTTAAGGCGCTGCTGCTCTCAATCCCCATGTTATTGCCTTCTTAGAATAATTCTAAGTCAAGTTTTTCAGAAAACACAAAAACTGACATGTTGAATAAGAATTTGATTTGGGGCAAAAAAAATGTCAAAAACTGATTTGTGTGAAGATATGATATTTCATCTTAAAACAAATATCAAAAAAAGTCTAACCCTCACAGACGATGTTTTGATCCCTCTTTCCTGACAGAAGATGTCCCTTTCACACCGCTTTACACACACACACACACACACGCGCGCGCGCGCGCACACACAGCTTTTTGTTCATTCGTCTTAAAAGTGAAACAAAAAAACTGCTTGGTTTTGATTTCACTTGAAAAAAAGTTCCACCCACGTTGTGTGGGAGCGACACCTCCGCCGCCGCCGCCGTCCGGCTCCAGATGAACCTCCTGCTTCTGGAAAACACCACGCGGAGCTTTTCTTCTCACCTCGCACGGATCAACGGAGGGGCCTCCTCTCCTTTGTCTGTTTGATTTAACCTGCATTTAACCGGCCGGCTCAATTAGGAGCCATACCCTGAATGCATCTCCAGTGTGTGTGTGTGTGTGTGTGTGTGTTTGTGTGTGTGTATATGAGTTGGAGGAGGTGTTTTGGAATGACAGGGAGAAGTGAGGGGGGGATAATGAGAGGAGGAGGAGAAGGAGGGGGAAGGAGAGAGGAATAGCTGTCAGGCAGCAGACAAAAGCTTTGTTTGAAGTGTCAGCTCAGCGACACGTTGCGTGTTTGTGTGCGTGTGTGTGTGTGTGTGTTTCATTCACACGGCATTAGACATCAGAGGGTACATCAGCAGGCATTCCTGGATAGACAGCGAGGAGGAGGAAGAAGAAGAATGCCATCAACATGGAAATATATGGCTTTTGGGTTTCTGTATGCATGTGAGTGTGTGTGTTGGTGTGTGTGTGTGTGTGTGTGACACAGGAGCAGGCGTCCTAATGAGACGCCAGCTTCAGAAGGCAGTGTTTCCTCATGGCTTTTTGTTTCCACACACATCACACAGGGTGTTCGCCATTGACGGACAGATGAAGGGATGGAGAGCGAGGACGCCGCTGCTCTGTCTTCTTTTTTTTTATCTCAGCGGAGATGACAGCGACACACACACACACACACACACACACACACACACAGGAATCACACAATTTTAAAGCACTTCCATTCACATGTGCATGCACTTCCTGTTTGTCACGTTCCTTCAGGTCGAACCCGGATCCTTTATTTTCCTCAGATATGAATCAACCAATCAGAGGCAGCGACCCGTGGGACATCCTGGCGATCCTCCTGAGCAGAGGAGACACGCTGGGGTTGGCCTTGCTCTACTACTCTGCTCAAAGCTGCACAAGTTCAAGTGATTCATTGCAAAACATCCATTCATCACTTGCTGAGTCTCTCTACTGTGATTGGCCGAAAGTTGGGGTTCATACCTGGACCAATCACTGGGCCACTTCTAGAGACACAGAACCATTCTCCACCTCTGGACAATGTAGGGTCTCCATTGGACCTCCTGAGGAACCCCACGCATGCACGGAGAGAACATGGACACCTCATGGACCTTTGTGCTGCCAGGAGGAGATGCTAACCCCTGCGCCACCGTACTGCAGTTTGAAGGTCTATCAAATCCACATCTCCTGAATCCTTGTAATTGCAACCTTTTAACATGTAATTTAGCATTAGCCTTAAAAACGGATTCTCCTGACTTTAACTAATTACATCCAAGATTTGTGCACGTCCATAAAAACAGCGTCCTAAATTACATGCCTCTGTAAGTGCGGGTACTCCAGCCTCAGGAGCCCGAGGGAAAGAGGGAAAGTGGCAAGACGGTCCCAGCGAGCCAGCGGGGCCCCCGGGAGACTCTGGGGTTCCTCACATCCAAATTTATTCACCTATCATTGTCACTTTTACAGTTATGCTAACATATAACACAACGTGAAGCTCTGAAAAACAATTTTTAAGAGTGATCTGGGCTCATACGTTCATCTGCGGATGTCCCGCCCAGTGACCCTGAGTGCAGGATAGGCCCTGCAGACAATGAATGAATGAATGAAGGAATGAAGGAATGAAGGAATGGTCGAGCGGTAGAAAGCCCTGACCAGGTCAGGCCTCGGCAGAAGACCGCCCTTCTTCTCTTGAAGAAGCGGGTCAGGTTGTAAACGGATTTAAAGGGAGCAGCGAAGGGATTCTATTTATGGAGTTTCTAGATGAGCATCACTCAGTGGTTACCATGGCAGCCATGCAAAGGTGCAAATCTGCTCATGAGGAACTATTTGGGCTGTTCAAGGACACTTCCCCTGCGTCTGCAGGGAGTGGGGATAAAATCAATCACGCCGCAATTGCGAGCCGCCTCGGCTTCTCCCCGCCCCGGAAGAATACCGGAGGAACGGAGGTAGGAGGTTCACTTCTGCTGGGCTCCATACTGATGTGGACAGAAATACAAGTGACCTCTGTGAGATGCTGTGATAGATCAGGCCTCCATGGGCTCAAGGCTTTGAAAACGAACTCCTGAGTCCTGGAGAGACCTATGTCTCGCCTTCTACCTTCCTGCAAACCAACGGGCACTTTAAATGCTCTGGATGAGGAGTGACAGATGGAGATGTTTGGAGGAGCTGGACCTGAAATTCATCCTCTCAAAACATCTGCAGAGCTACGGCATTAAATACACCGTTCAAAAAAACAAACACTAAAATCATCACATCGTCAATCTGAATGAATGAAATATTCTTATCAGATACTTTGCACATACAGAAACATCCAATCACGCCTCATATATACATACCATCCCTCGCTGAAACGCAAGCTCACGAAATAAAAGTCAACGACAAGTCTGCAAGTCTGTCTTCAAAATAAAGTTAAAGCGTATCATCTGTACGTTCCTCCGTCTCCTCTCCGCTGAAGATCTGCCACCTGCCGTCAAACCGCTGAGGTTTCCAGCCCTTTGCGTACAAAAGGAACTCTTCAGATTCCACATCAACTTCAGGTGTTTTAAGACAAGAAGAGTTTGTATTAAAAGCGAAAACACACTCCGGGTTTAAACTCAGCCGCTAACCGCCTTAGCAAACCGCCGCGACCGCCATCAACCCGCGGCGCCTCCCGTCAACCCCCCCCTTTCAACATTTCCTTTTTTTTTTTTTTTCCCTGAGCCAGAAGCAAAATAGAATAAATAAATAAATAAGTAAAGATGAGAGTTGTGTCGCTGGGGTAACGCGGCGCGGCGGGGTCAAAGGTCACGTCCGCCGCCACCGCTGCGACTGGCGAGGAAAACTGACAGCGGCGCCGCCAGCCTGGGGAGGAAAACCAACAGCCGTGATTGGACGATTAGAGAGATTAGTGACAAGGGCTTTTTTATCTCATCGCTTTCATCGGATTCTGAGGGGGTTAATAATTTAACACACACACACACACACACACACGTACTCCTTACTTAATCCGCAGACTATTAGCTGATGAGAAAGAATTAATGCTCGGTAAATTAGTTAATTAGATAATGAATGAACGCACTTAACTACATCCTGTATTCTGTGAAATCAGAGCAGTCGGGGGGCAAATCATCAGATAACAGGTTGGGGGGGCAAAAGATGGTGGGCGGAGGAGGAAGAGGTATGCAGTAGCGTTAATGTTCTCTTCTGAATTAGATGATTTCTGGAACCTTGGAGTTAAAGCAAACACACACATGCACACACACACACACACATGCGCAGGGAGCGATAAGAAAACAATGTTGGACAGGCAGTTTATCATGAGGGCAGTAAGAGACAAAGAAAGATTAGGCTGCGTCGGCGAGCGCGCAGGAATAAACGCTTCTGAGTGTGTGTGCGTGCGTGTGTGTCTCCGGAAAAAGATAATATGTCGCAAAATAATGGTTTTTTTTCCATGATGTTAAAATACACACGTGTGTGTGCGTGCACGGCGGGAAAACACTGCCTCTTCCTGGCCGTAGCCGATGACATTAAGCCGGCTAATATCTATATCGAATCATTCTTAGGCCCTAATCTCCTCGGCACGGCACAAGTATGTATGTATACTTTGAATATATGTGCACAAGTGTGTCCACGTGCACGTCGCCGTGCTCATTTCCATCGTTTAAGGCGGTTTATATGTTAATGAGATCTGCCATGTAGAACATAACAGCCCCACTAATGTAATCACAGCCATTATCACGCTTCTCATCTCAGACGTTATCGCTGGTGTCATGTGCTCGTCAGTGCGGTGGGGGGGGGCAGGACGCCGCCGCCGCCGCCGCCGTCTTCGCGATTCACCATCAAGGAACAAAACCATTGTGGAGACGGAATTGATGCTAACGGCGTGTAATCCCTCCCCACGTTTGAATCGCCTTCATATTTGTAAACAGACAAGGCTTTTACTTTTTAGATGTTTGTTTCCGTGTGACGGAAGCAGAACGGAGAGCTCAGTGAAAACGGGAGGCTGAAAGCTCGCAAGTTGGATCATCTTTGTAAAACCAGATACTTTCCCAGCAGGAAGCTGAAGAGTGGCAGAAAATGGTATTTCCAAGGTGTGTGTGTGTGTGTGGAACGGATCCATGAAGATGATTCATGACGGAACATCAGCCTGAACCCGTGAAGAAACGGCATCACCGGATGACAGCCGGTAGACCTATCTGGCAGCTTCTGGAGATATTTGACATACGAGTATCGGTGGTGAAAAGCAGATGTGATCACGGAGAAGAGCAGAAGGAGTGAGTGGATCTCAAACATCACCTTCTTCATGCAAAGCTTCTGTGCACCTGCTTTGACCTGAGGAACATTCTTCTAGTCAACACATGATGAATAAGAGGAGGAAGAGCAGAGAGGACGTTTGGGACGGGAGGAGGACAGGAAGTTGGTTGTTGTAGATTCTACAACAACCAACTTCCTGTCCTCTTCCGACAGCCAATCACCTGTTTCCATCTACATTAAATATAGATGGAAACAGGTGATTGGCTGTCGGGATCCCTGAAAGGGGCAGCCCAGAGGAGAAGATCCGTAGAGGACCGTTTTTGGAAATGCCCTGTCTCATCACTCTGAAATACAACTTCTTGCCTCATAGCGAGTTCATTGATTCACTCATTCATTCATTATCTACACCGCTTATCCTGCAGACAGGGTGGCGTGGACTGGAGCCTGTGATTGGACGAGAGGCGGGGTTCACCCTAGACTGGCCAATCACAGTCACATATAGAGACATGCAACCATTCACCCTCTCATTTACGCGTCTGGATGATGCAGGGTCTCCAGTGAAGCTCCAGTGAAGCGCATGTGTCTGGACTTTGTGAGGAACCCTGAGAACCCTGAGGAACCCCACACTGACACGGAGAGAACATGGAGACTCCAGACTGGAGGGAACCTATGGGAATCCAACCAGGGACCTTCTGGCTGTGGAGTTACAGAGGAACCCGGGGGACGTAAACACATCCCCTGTTGACATGAACCTTCACCTCCAGCTTCATGAATCCGGTACATCTCCCACCGAACGCCGGCTCACTCACACCCCGGGGCGGTTCTTCACAGCACCGAGCCGTCTGACCGTACCTCAGGACACCCTTCTGGTCCTGAACTACCTGTTGTAGCCGCAGAGGACCGACAGCTCGGTCGCGGGGAAGAAATAACGAGCGGGTTAAAGTCAATTATCCCCCTTCAGCGCCGGGAATGAACTATCCTGCTGTTCCTGCATGACCCCCTCCACTCGGCTGCAGCAATCTGCCCGTCCTGCTTTCCTCCAAACACTCCTCCACCCCAACCCCCTCCGTCTGAGCAAGTCTGTATGCCTTTGCCTGCCAGCATGAACAAGCTGTACTGGGCACACACTGATAAACACATACACACACACACACACACACACACACACGTATGCAACCATGCACTGCGCACATGCTTCTCCTCCCGCTGATCTTGCGCTCAAACAAAGTGGTGTGTGTGTGTGTGTGTGTGTGTGTGTGTGTGTGTGTGTGTGTGTGTGTGTGTGTCTGAAAGGAAAAAAAAGATAATACAATTTTTTGGGACTCCGGCAGCTTTACCTCTTCTTCTATGTTGCTATGGTAACAGGCTCTGGACCAGGGAGTGAGAGCAAGAAAGATGGATAGAGAGAGACCCCCAAGGACACACACACACACATACCCGCACGCACACACACACACACACACACACACACACACACATCCATGCACACACACACACACACACACCAAACATGCTTCCACACCACCACCACCTTCTTCTCTCTCCTTCAGACAAAGCCTTTCCCTGCTAATTATCCGGGCTGGAACACGAAGGGTTAACGGCTGCTCGGCGGCGGCGTCTGCACCACAGAGATTCTCCCTGCGGCCGTTTGGGCTCGGCTGCAATCGCTGCACCCTTTTCTGTGGGACGGAGTGAACGGCGAGAACACTGCGCGGCGTTCCGTCGTCGTATCGTACGTGGACAATTAGATTCTAGCCAATCACCTGTCGGGTGGCAATATCAGGGCTTTTGATTGGGATATTATTTGATTGGGATATTATTAAGCCTGATGTTCATTAATTCATTCTTTCATTATCTACCGTTTACCGTGCAGTCAGGGTCACGGGGATACTGGAGCCTTTCCCAGCTGCGATTGGGCGAGAGACGAGGTTCACCCTGGACCAATTGCAGGGACGCATACAGAGACATCCAACCGTCCACCCTCTCGTTCACACGTCTGGTCAGCGTTGGGCCTCCAGTGAAGCTCCTGAATGGGTTTGGACTGTGGGAGGAACCCGGAGAACCCTGAGGAACCCCACGCAGACACAGGGAGAACATGGAGACTCCACACAGGGAGGAACCCTGTGAGAATCCAACCAGGGACCTTCTGGAGCTCACCGATGCACCAGCTGCTTTCATTCATTAAATGGTAAATGGTTTCCAGTTGTAGCAGAGCACCTCAAAGCACTTTACAATTGACGGCATTCACTCACACACACACACACACACACGCACAAACACACACACACACAGATGGCAGCAGAGCATTTAACCCCAGTCTATTTACTGATATTTATTCCTTTATGAAAATGCTATCGCTAGCCATTCAAGTCTTATTCCTGCCAGTCGGTTTGTGTTGCAGCACTAATGAACCGGCAGCTTTAACATCTTCTGCGGTCAACGTCTGGTTGGAGGTCGCATCCAGACCCGGAGATCCAGAGAACCTGCAGGTATGAGCGGTGTAATCTCCCGATTTACCCCCCGCTGAGAGAAGCCCTGTGAACATCTTGTTTATGGTTGTGTACAAGCCTGGTTTACAAGGGCTGGATGGAAACCCTAAGCTAATGCGGCGGATCCCCTCGGCCGCAGATCGCTTTCAGTGAACACCACGCGGTGTATCACTATCGGACCCATCTGCACGGAGGAGCCCTCTGGACGGTGCACCATCAACAGATAACGCAGTTTACTTGGCATGCAGATGGCAGCAGGATAGCGGAGCGGCCAGATGTTCTCCTGTCAAACCATCTGATGACACTGGAATTCTGACGATATAATCCAGGACAGAAAGAGGGGGGTTGTAGTTTTAGCCACCGCAAACTGCCCCTGGATTGGACGGAGGTAGGTGAGGCGCTAAAACTGACAGGTTTAGCTGCTTTTAAGGTGTAAAATTAATCATTTCAGGTCTGATGAAGAAGTAGCAGAGACTGCGTTGGCCGCTTTTGATAAAAATGGCCGAACATCCATTAATAACTGGCTGTTGATTAATAACTTGTCATTCACACGTCCACTAGGCTTGGCTCAAACTCACTCGGACCGACTGGGGTTTAATTGAAAATGCAAATTAAATTTTGCCTGAAAAATCTGACTTCAGATGTTACAGTCCAACATCGGAATTGAATGGACAGAGTATCGGCCCCCCCAAGGACCTTCGGGAGTTAAAAATATGTTTTCTGGAAAAGGGTGAATTTGGTTTGTTGCAAATAATTAGTTCTTGTCATAAGGACGGTCTGTCTGATGGACATTTGATGTTCAATTCAAGTTGACATGAATTGGGGAAGTCATGCTCCGTGAGATGGTCAGTGGTGTCCGTTATATTTGCTTTTCTCTTGCTAATTCTCTAGCATCCAGAAAAATCATCTGTATTTCCTGGACATTCGGCTCCTCAAAGTGACGTATTTTCCTCAGAACCTCTGATTTCAACCCACCATCACGCACATTTTTTCCCTAAACTAAAGTGATTATATTAACATTGCATTTTAAATGAAAAAGCATCTGGAGCCACGCCTTGTTGCCGGGGCGTCTGCGTCGGCTGCCACTCGCCGTGAAACGCCGCGCATGATTAAATCTGCATTCGGCGTCTGTCAGAGCGGCGCCATATTTGAGCCCAATACACTGCAAGAGACGCCGTCTGTCCTCGCTGCGCATCCATCAGCTGGGTTCCTGTCATCCGCACTCGCAAATCCATCCCACGCCAGAGCCACCACAGCAGATCAACTCCGGAGCGTCTTTTTCTTTATCATCCCGACCAAAAATATATACTGCGCGATGCCTTCGCTCCCCGGGTTCGGAGAAAAACCGCAGGAACCCCAGAATGCTTCTTTTGGTGACATGAAGCAGAAGGAGGAGACCGCTCCGAGCATTAGGTGTTCGCTTTGAAGGCTTAAACCAACGGTGAGGCCGAGCAGATGGGCCCACGGCCGGGCCGGGCCGAGCCCCGCGGTTCATCTCGCCGAAATATTGGAGGGTACGAGTCTCGGAGGAGCGAATTCCTCGTCTTTGATTCTTTTCCTTTCTTTGTCTGCCTGGAGCACAGCGCCTGACAGGGCGGCCATTGTTTTCTAGGTCAGCTCTCCCTACATGGCAGGACGTGAAGGCCACCCACATACCTGGCTGCTGCAACCTGGGGTGGGTGGGAGGGGTGATGTTTGGAGAAGCCTCGCTCCTCAGCTGATGCAAACAGACAAGGACTTTGTGTTCTGTCGGCGTTAAGATGTCAGACGGGACCCGGAGTCTGTTTTCAGCCCGGCTCGTTCGGCGATGTGGCAGAACACACTGACGCCGGAGGAGCAGTTTGTCGGTATGCTGGACAGACGCCGGCCTCCCGGTCCGAGGCGTCCCCGGGGGGGCGAGGACCGTTATCTCAGCTTGCCCGGATCAGGGCTAGGACTAAAGAATGCCGCTGATGTCTCCTCAGGAGGAGACTCTGGCTTTAAAATGCTGATACTTGAACTTGAAGTCGGTCAATAACAGCAGAATCTCCATTTCCCCTCATGTACCGTATGTCTCAAGTAGGGGTTTGAGGTCCATTCATGAATCTTAAAGCTTCAGAGAAACAAATCCACGGTTTGTTTCCGACAACATTAGCCGAGAGTCTGTTGAGCACGACGGACGTTTCACCGTCAACATGTTGTCAGTCACAGAGTGAATGCAAACAAACCCTGGCAGTTGCTCACTGGACTCAAAGCTTCTAGACCAGAGTGGACCGGTTTGGAAAAACGGCGGAAACTCTCCAGACAGAAGGAGCCAGGGATCGAACCGCCAACCTCCTAGTTGGCTACGGCCGATGACAGCAAGCTGTCAATCGGTGACGGCAGGTTCTGAGCCCAGGGCTGCTGCGGCACGGTCAACTTTCACCGCTGTTAACTTGTTGCTCTTTCATGGGGCCCAGAGGAAACACCTTTTACTCAGTGAAGTCCACAAACAAAGTGAAAAGGGATTTACAGAGACAGCGACCCATGAGCCTGGAGAGACTCAACACCAATTGATTGAGATTTTCTGAGCGCCAGAAGGCGCAGAGACACAAAGAGGTGTTTTGGACATTGCACCTGAGATCGCAGGGGTTCACAGGGACACGGGTGGGCGGTCAAGTAGCCCGAACTGACATCTCACACGGAGAAGAGGCTTTGACTCGGGTTTTCCCAGCATCAGAGGACGTAAGAGAAGACTAAAGACCGAAGCGTCTCCGAATTACATTTGTCTTTGGACTCCCTGCAAGCAGCAGAAACTTTGATTGTTCATTATTTCATTCGCTATCTATTAAGTCATCCTGCAGGCAGTAGCACGGGGCTGTGGACTTTCCCATCTCTGGACCAATCACAGAGCTACATACAGAGACATGCAACCAGTCAGCCTCTCTTTCATACATCTGGACAATTTAGAGTCTCCAATGGACCTCCTACATGTGTTTGGACAGATGGAGGAACCAGGAGAACCCTGAGGAAGAACATGGAGACTCCACATAGAACGGCGCCCTGTGGGAAACCAACCCAGGGCCTTCAAGCTGTGAGCAGGAGTTTCTCTGCTCCACCATAGTGCCACCACTGTGTTTAGCTTTCTCAAAATAGTGAACCACTTGCACTATATCGAACTGATGTGAAAGGACGAAGATTGCACACCAACAAAGACCAACAACCAACAGCCAGAGAAGGACAGAGAAATGAAGACAACCATCAACAAGACCCCAACTGTCAGCGTAACTTTTGGAATATTCATATTCTTATGATTGAAATTAGCTTGACGCAAGGTTATAAAATCATTTAGCAAAAACACCACTAATCCCGACGTTGCCAAACGCCAGATTTCACACCGGGGGAAGGAGAATTGAATTAGCGGCGCGTGAAAATACGCAGTGAATGAGCTGTTTATGCATGAACACGTGGGAGGCGGCGTCGATGTCGGCCTTTGTGCTCGTCTCCCCTGTATTTAGAGTAGCGCTAACAAGTTGACCTGGTTTGTGCTCGTCTCTCCTCGGGAGGTACGAGCCCCCAGGGGGCCCACTATTGTTTTTGATCAGGTTTTTTATCCTTATTATTCTCCTCCTGACGTCGTCTTGTTTCCCCCATCGTTGCAAGAAAAATGCTTGGAAATGATGATAATCGCCCAACGGTGGTGCTACGAAACGGGAGCCCAAGAACCATCACCAAACGTAAGGTTCCTTGTGTGTTTAAGGCCTTCTGTGGACAGTCCCTAAACCGTCTCCACCAAAATAGATTTCCCTCTTAATAATTAACACGCCGTGCCATCCATCAGCGCCGCCATTAAAATCCATTTATTTCATTTTCTCTAAGTGAGATGGATTGATGGTGCGGTTGCCACGTAGCCATTCGTTATCAGATAGGACGGAGCTGATCAATCAGCAAACGGGGGCGCGCCGACTCGCGTGAAACCAAGATGAATCATTGTTTCGAGATTGTAAACAAGGAGGCAGCTCGGGGGGTGGGAGGGGACACCAGAACATCAGAGATGGCTTCAGACGGGGGGACCGGGGAAGTAAAAAAGTATTTGCATTTGTACCCGGAGTACAAAGGTTGGTAGAAATCGAAGCAGAATCCATTATATAAACATCTAATACAAACATGGCGCCGGCCCACCTGACTCACCCCCTCGCACCAGCCCAGCCTGACCCTGGGCACTGACGCTCACATTATGGATCTTCACAAGGGAGTGAAGTAGGGCCGGATGGTGTTGGACAGGCATGGAAGGTCCGGTGTTTCGGAAGATGAGGGTAGATTCTCCTGCAATCAGGAGCCCCCTGCCCTGTTTATACCCCGATGGCTTTCTGGATGTCCGCCTACACAAGGACGGCATTTGCGGTGCCTCAAGATGATACTGGAGAGGTAATTCAGGGGGGAAAGGTTTGAAAATGCCTTTGTCACCATGGAGACAGGGAAAAGGCAACACTTTAAAAAAACAGTCATGCCCACTACCCAGTTGGCAGTCCATTGCCAACTGGGTAGATCACAACAACAATAGCTGACTCCGATGTCCTCCTGAGTACTCCAGAATACTCCAAAGTACTCGCACTTGGGCTGCCATGACTCCCAGTCTGCAACCTATTGGCACTGGCCCTCATTGTAGTTTGGGGTCGCTTTGAGCAGTCGTTCTTAATTGTTGGTCCATTCTAATCCTTGCCAATTACTTGCCAATGTTATGTTTATGCTCATTGTGGTAGCCCTGTTGTTATGGCAACAGAGACTGAAAGTACTCCTATGAATGCATGTGTTTTAGGGCATTGCAAAATCACAGCGCTTCCCGCTGGCCCGGCATGTGTACTACAGCCTCTCGGCTGAGTCCTACGGTCTGGTGTGCAGTGGGATCGTCCCACGACATCCCCGTCTACACGTGGAACTGTCTGAAAACGACAACCCGGAATAAAACAGCGTAAACGGCCGCCAATTGGACGGCCGCCTATAGAGACATACAACCATTCGCCCTCTCATACACATTTCTGGACAAGTTAGAGTCTCCAGTGAACCTCCTGCATCTTTTCGAACCAACCGCCCAATCAACCCATGAAGATCCTGTGGATCCTGTTACAGTGTCAGCTAATGTTCTTTGCTAATGTTAGCTTTGACGGACAAATAAAGCTAATCGTACCGATGTCTGACTGATCCGTGCCCATTTTGATGTAACAGCATTTAAAGCTACTATTTTAATCCTTTGTAAAAGTACCAAACCCCTGCGAGCCGTTTCAAGCGCTCCAAAGCTTCTTAAGGATAAATTAAAATTCTTCTGCCATGAAGTACAAGGATATGAGGCAGGGAGCTGACGAACATGTGGACAAGAATCCAGTGCATCCATGGTTGGAACTTATTAATAACCTATCATCCAAACCGCGAGCCAAAATCCATTTTAATGAATTTTGATGTGAACCACGATTTCCCAGCCTTTATAAAGCAGGGAGAGAGACCTTGAACTGGACCTCAATTTACACCTGGTTCTTGTCGCTCGCCGGCGCCAGCGCTTTGTATTTCATCCAGATATGAGAAGCTAATTTTGAGCCCGACACGCCGAAAGGCGCAAGGACATTTTCTGATTAAATAAAGCAGATACCGGGGTGGAAAAGGGCACCGGCACAGCAGGAGACAAAATGATGATTCAGAAGTTACCAGGAAGTTGCGCTCCGCTAGAAACACAAATCTTTTTTTTTGGTCGTTAACCGCTACAAGGAGGTCAGACCGGGAAGGAAATCAGCCAGGCCCGCTTCAAACCCATACAAAAGGGGTTTCTTTGAAACTCCTAGAGGCGCCCTGGACTCTCTCTCATTGATCAGGTTGGCTCGATCTACCACAGCATCTTCCCAGGGTCCACCATTGCTATTTCTTTTATGAATATTAAAGCGAAGAGCTTATCCTTTCAGCGATTAGCATGTAGATGCTGGCGGTACTTTGAAATAATTTGTGCCTGTCCCTCCCGATCCTCATACCGACCCTCATGTCCTTGTCCTCCTGGTCCAGGCAGACAGACGCCCACACCGACCTTGGATCTTGCACAAAAGCAGCGTTTCCGTGCCACCGTCTCCAAGCGCTCGGTCCCGGAGTGGATGTTGGGTGTGGCGCAGGAGGTAGAGCCAACGTCTTTGGATTCCTGGTTCAATTTCCGGCTCCTCCTATTGTGTCAAAGTGTTGTTGAACAAGATACTGAGTCCCTAACTGCTCCCCTGGCGCTGGTGGATGGCAGCCTACTGCTCACGGTTCATCCATGATGGGTTAATTGCAGAGAATGAATTTCCCCATGAGAGATTAATACAGGATAAATTATTGTTTCTGTTGATCATCTATGGTCCACACCCGCTGTACGAGGAAGGTGTCCTCAGACAGATTTGAAGCCGTAGAAAGAACATCTGACTGGACTAAAGTTTTTAATGTTTACCTTTACGCACCTTGATGAGTCCTGATGCATACGCCGTTATGGAAAGTATCTCCCATCTTGTGTGTGTGTGAATGCTGAAACTAGGACTAAGGAGTTGTCTCCCCCCAACCCCCCCACGCACACACACACATACTGTACACCAAAAGCCAAGGTGTTATTTACCCGCCGCTGGAGAAAGTCCTGAGACGCCTTCTAAAATGGCTCTGATGAATCGCCCCGTCCGTCGGGCTCATCCGTCATTATTAGTGTGTGCGAGCCAAACTTAATGAAACTGAAATACAGCGGACCATCAGATACACAAAGGAGCGCCTCCGGATCAATACACACTTGTGTGGTTGCACATGCACGGACACGCGAGATGCAAATGCACACACACATGCGATCCGACGCAGACCAGACTCAGACACTTAGGGTATCGATCGTGCTTGCTGTTAGCCATTTTCTCTCCCGGTTGTCGGGGCGGAGTGCGGGGATAAAGGTTGCAGACCGTCCCGGCCGAGCCGGTGTCATCTATCAGCGAGCTAATGAGGCTCAGCTACGGTTTGTTTTTTAGCATTAGCAATGATTCAAATTGTGCCCGGTACGCCTCCCCTCCCATTAAACGGGGCACTTCTAATCACCACAAGTGCATCCAGGCTTAATGCCCGGCCCTCTTTGTCTGTACTGTGTTTAAATTCCAGAGATCATGTTAATTGTGATCACTTTGAAGACGGCATTGTTCACTTCAGCCGCTCGAAGCCGTTGTGGCCACCATTGCGGGGACTCGAGTAGAACAATCGCACCTGTTGTGAAACGATTCTTAATAAAAGGTCGAATGAGACAAAAGGCGTCAGACTTTTATTACGCTTTTCCTCCTTCCTTCGAAGGCACTAATGGAGCTTCACGCAGCTGCTCACTGTTTTGTACCGCGAGGGCCATTGTTGAACGTCTCTGATCTCGTGGAGTTAATTCATTTATTCCTTTCTACAAAAAAGGAGCACAAGAAGCCAACTTTCACGTACAGTGTGAGAGGGGCGGCTGCGTCTCAGCCGGCGGAGCGAGCCGTCCCTCCAATCAGAAAGCTAGCTCCTCCTGCCCAAGCGCCAAAGTGTCCTCGGGCAAGACGCGGAACCCACGGTAGCTCCCGATGGCCTGATTAGCACCTCGCATTGCAGCTTGGCCACCGTCGGTGTGTGACGACGAAAGAACGAGTTCTACCCAACTGCCATCAGACTCCTGAACCGCTAACCGGAGTCAATAGCCATGTCTGCACTCTCCATCCAGCAGAGCCGGCGCTGCACTCGAGTGTTCATGCCACTTAACTGTCTTTGTGAGCTGTACTTTTAAAGCCGCGGTCGACTTTAACTTGCCCGTCTCGCTAACTCTGTTTGCATTTCACCGCATTGTTTCAACGGTATGTTTATCATTATTTATCTATCAATACTTACCTGGCTGCACTGCGAACGGCAAAGTAAGAATCTGATTGTCCAGCCAATCAGTGCGCTTGGCCGTAAATACTTTGAATCTCGAAGGGGTGTATGCTATCTGGTGTGAAGCGGTCTGGAACTGCAAGATGTAAAAGAGACCATCTTATGAGGGCGGCCCGCCACAGACCTCTGCGCCCCAACTTCTTGTCCAGTCCTCAATCAACTAAAAGGATTTCAGTACTTCTGTCGGAGGTGACGTTAGCCGAAGGGGTTCTTATGATGATACTCGTTGAATCCAAGCCACTGCGCTTTCCCTCTAGAATTCTGCTAATGGAGCAACTGAATGAAGAATGACGGGTCCATCTGCAGAACCAAATGAATACTGACCTTGTTACTGTTCTTGACGGAACAACGTTATTTGACATGTCAATGCAGTTCTCGGGAAGTGCGTTCCAAGGCAAAACATACAATTGAATCCATGGCGGCTGAACAACTCTCCAGATCCCACACATTAAACTAATGATAGTATTTCAGTTCTTCCCTAACAATCCTCTATTTTCCTCAGAATTCTGCTGTTCTATTTGCAGGATACAATCAAGGGTTCCACCCTGAGCTGCAAATGCATGCCCATTTTTCTTCAGCAGTCTTTGTGTCAGCAGAAAGCCCCGTTTAGCCTCAAGCCTTTTGTAGATGCTGGTCTGCTTAAGTGACATTTACCACCATTGTTGGGTAAGTTGAGGATCGTTTACGGCGTGAACCGAGTCTGGAGAGCTTCAAGGCAGGTTTTGTTGCCTTCTTATCAACGCCAGCACAAGTAAAATGAATAAGAAAAAAAACACCTTGCGAATAAATTACAGCCTTATGTTGGGCTTTGCCGCTGGGCGGAGAGGAGGTGGACCTGTCCTTCCCTTTCATATTCAAGCAGCGGTTCTGCTGAAGAGGAGAAGGTACAGGCAACAATGTACTCATATGCTCATGGGACCTCAAGAAGCCTTCATGGCCTGCCTGTCCATGGAACAATTTGTCTGCACAGATTTTCTGATTTAATCGTTTTAGATTCTGCCTCTCTTCTCCTGCCATTATGTCCTGCAGCCTCCCAGTCTGCTAACTTACTACCTGGTCTATATTTTATACCATGCTGATGATTTGGTGACGTGTCTGTCGGGTGTTTTATTTTGAAGATCAAGCAGATGCTTTCACGCATCAGATGCATCTGATCAGATAATTTCACCAAAGACCCGGGCGCTACGTCATTATTGAACTTCTCATTATTCTTTTCCTTTCAGCTGAAACTCCGACTTTATCTCCAGAACATCTACCGTGCTCTGTCCCTCTGATGGGCTCCTTGCTGATCCTCTCCATGCTCCTTACTCTCAAAGAGGAACCTCCACATCTCCATCTCTGCTGCCTCCAGCTCTGCCTCCTGTCTCCAAACTAGACACAGTGGCTGCTCTCACATTCGTCTTCTCCACCTTTCCTTTCATTTTGGCTGATATTCTTTATAACCCCTGACACTTTCTCCCAGTCCAATCTGCTGGCATTTGTTCCTCCACCTCTTCATTGCTCTGGACTTCTGACCCTCAGATGTCCTGAGAGAATCCTCCACCTTCTTCACCTCTGCTCCCTGTACCCTTAACCCTCCACTTGGGTCCTCTCAATCACAAACATGTATCCTGTATTGCTGTAGCTAACCTGCATTCCTGTCCTTTCCAGAGCATACCGCCTCCTCTCTAGCTTCACTAAAAATCATAATGTCATCTACAAGCAGTATGGTCCACGGAGATTCCTGTCTAACCTCATCTGTCAGCCTGTCCATCACCACAGCAAAGTTGAAGGGGCTCAGAGCTGTTCCTTGATGAGCACCCATCTCCAACCTAAACTCCTCGATCACACTGGCATCGAGCTGGCATACATGTCCTGCACCACTCTAACATACGACTGTGCCAGCAGACTTCCTCATACAGTACCATGTTCCTCACTTGGCACCCTGTTGTATGCTTTTTCTAGAAAGGCCCAGTGCAGTTCCCTCTGACCTTCCCTGTGCCTCTCTATCAACATTCTTAAAGTAAATATTGCATCTGATGTACTCTTTCCTCGGAGTAAATATGGAACTCCATCAGTGCACTTTCTGACTTGCTTCCCAGACTTGGCAGCGCCATTCAGGTGGTGTTCAATACAAAAGCTCCTACTTTCTCCACGTTTCAGAGGAACGCCACCCCGCCGCTTGTGTGCTTGCTCCCCATCTGACACTACTCATATACAAAAATGACGGTATGAACAATGAAGTATCTTGGAGAAGAGCCATCATTGGCAGTACATGATGGTGCGGCCCAACTGACAAGTTGTCTTCGCTGAGCCTTGGGTGTAGACCACGTCTTCCGCCACTACTATCCCAGAATACTTCCCGACGCACTGAAAAAATACAAGAAAAAAAAAAAGATATAAGGGAAGCCCACATGGGACACACACTGGCAAGGAAGATGGATCTTTGTGTCCAACTGGCTTTCAGACAGACAAATAGTCTGTCTGAGGATAATGGGAACTAAGAGGTGGGGCTGAGAACTCTCTCAGAATTTCCTCTATTCAAAAAATAAAACGGGAAATGAAGAGGAGATGCAAAAACGAAAGAGAGGGAGCGAAACGTTCGAAGAGCACAAGCGGAGATCGGGGTAAGACGGACGGAGAGCTGGGGGCATGTTAATTAGGGAGCGGGTTGATAACAAATGTATTAGCCGGCCCTCGGAAAGGAGGCCGGGGAGAGGAGGCGAGGTGACAGAGATAGGAAAAGGTTAACGGAAAGAGGAAGGATAGGGGAGACGCCGAAGCACAAGGCGACGCGCGACACGGGATAATTATGAATTAGTTGATAAAGAGGTAATAAATGTCCTGGAGGGGAGCAGGAGTGACAGAGACAGAGGACATGGGGAAGCACTGGAGGAGAAAATGAAGATTTCTATAATAAACTCAGAGTGCCCGGGTAAACAGTTATTAAGACTTTTACTGCGAGCGCAACACTTCACTCGGCAAGGCAGCGGCAGGAAGCGCCTTCGCTCCCACTGGAGACGAAGGAGAGCAGAGGTATGCTCCGGAGGCTGGACGTCAACAAGACAAGCCGCGAATAGAATCGAGCTTTATGGTATACATGTATCTGATGGGGTAATGGACCACTGTAATTTCTGTACTATTGGGCGCACCTGAATATAAGCCGCAGGTGCTAAAAAAACTATTAAATATATGTGAACATATCTAGGCTGCACTTGTCTATAAGCCACAGGTGTCCAAATTATTTTTTTTTACTTTCAATTAAATCCACAATCCACAAACTGGAAATGCTTTTTTTCCCGAACAGTGCCTGTAACAGGGCTGATGAAAAAGATTAATAATAAATACCTCAAGGAAAAGTCCATCCATTTTCTATCCCCGCTTTTTCCTACTCCTGCTGATCGCTATCTTCGTCTTCCTCCTGCGCGCTAAAACCAGTAAATTTATCTTCTTCAGTGTCGGAATTGAACGGCCTCAGAATATCACGGTAATTTCACTGGTCCGATGTGACGAGGCTAAATGTTTTGGCGGCATGAAGCTCGTTAGCGCCCAAGAAATCCATAAATAAGCAACACTGTTTGAGTCGCAGTGTTCCAAGCAAGTGAAAAAAGTAGCGGCTTATAGTCCGGAAATGACAACAAACAAGAAGACCCGATGCTTTGTTTACAGACACTGGGGTCGGTTTCCACCGGCGTTTATAGAGCCGGACGCTCCATTTAAAGGGGCTTTGAGACGAATACTATGCATATAAATAAGAAATCATAATAATCAATTAAAAATACAAAGAAATCATAAAAATACAATAATGATAATGATCATAACAATTACACTAATAATAATCTCAGGGGCAGCTTCCGAATATGACTAAATAAAGAACTTTCTTCTTCTTTTTCTCTTTTGAGCTAATCCCTTCAGGTGTCACCAGACCCAATCCTGCCTCAGCCAATCATCACCCTCCATCTCACTCACATCCAATCATCTGCCTCCATCCAACCCTCTTCTCCCACGCCAAGTAACTTCTTCCCCTCCTCCCCTCCGTCCATAGCCCTCCTCTCTGGTCCTGATCTTTTCCATCCCGTCTCTATCAACATCCAAACCATCTCAGTGTGACTTTGTCTCCAGAACATCTACCATGTGCTGTCCCTCTGATGGACTCCAACCTTCTCACTCGCAAAGAGGAACCTCCACAACTTCATCAAAAACCCGCTTCTTTATTCATTCAAGACGTCTCATTTCAAACCTGAATATTAATATTTCCGTTTTAAAAAGCCAAATCCCAAATCATTTACCGACTAATCCCCGCGGCTCCTTGTCTGGTTCGCCCAGGGGACGCCCAGACATCCTCTGGTCCCCGTGGACCTGGGCTTCCTCCTTCAGGGAAAATCTTCTCATTACTATGATTTCAATGCAGTCGTACATTTAACTCACAGAGGAGCGTCTGGGAAAACACTTCAAGTGAAGACATTTTAGTTACATGTAGCTAATTGAGGGCGGATCGCTGGCACAGCGGTTAGCGCTTCTGCGTCACAGCCAGAAGGTCCCTGGTTGGATTCTCACAGGGTTCCTTC
Organism: Fistularia commersonii; assembly: GCF_037954325.1. Taxonomy (NCBI): domain Eukaryota; kingdom Metazoa; phylum Chordata; class Actinopteri; order Syngnathiformes; family Fistulariidae; genus Fistularia; species Fistularia commersonii. Next base: position 7,107,183 of record NC_141314.1, read on the forward strand.
CTGCGTGGGGTTCCTCAGGGTTCTCCGGGTTCTTCCCGCCATCCAAACACGTGCAGGAGCTTCACTGGAGACCTTACACTGTCCGGACGACTGAATGAGAGGGTGAATGGTTTACTTCTCTATATGTGTCCCTGTGATTGGTCCAGGGTGAACATGTCTCCCGCCCAATCACAGCGGGGATAGGCTCCAGTCCACGCGGGCCTGACTGCAGGATAAGTGATAATGATAATGAATGAATGGCTATTTGATATATAAATATTAACTACTAGCAGTACAACATTTAGTCACTTTCTTTGAGGCTGTAGCTCAGAGGTGGGCAAACATTTTTATCCACGGGCCGCATGGAGATAGTATATTAAGACAGCGGTTCGCAATAATCAAAACTTTCGCTTTATACCAACATTAAAATTAAAAAAACATTAATTTCTAACTTTAACATTTTGAATAGACAATGTTGAAACACCAAAGAAAATAATATTTTGATGATGGGAATAAAGTGCATAATGAATATTGACTAAGATAAAATTTTGCTGATATGTGCACTCCTTACCTCACTTGTTACTAAGACACTTATAGTTTTATCACTTGTTTGCTAAGACACTTTATAGTTTCACTGAGACACTTTTATAGTTTATAGTTTATAGTTTATTTTTATTTCTAATTCTGCCTTTTTCTTTTTATTATTTATTACTGTTATATTTTCTGTAACCCTGGCACAACAATTTCCTTCGGGATTAATAAAGTTGTTCTTATCTTATCTTATCTTATCTTATATTCGTAGTAAAAGAGCTCGCGGGCCGCACTGGAAACTCGTGAGGGCCAAAATCGGCCCGCGGGCCGTAGTTTGCCCACCCCTGCTGTAGCTCTTCAACGATCTAAGATCATCATGGCAAAAGCGTCCGAATCCACGGTCACCTACATCCACGGGCAGGGTGGGGGTCTGCATATGGACGTATGGACATATGAGCAGCAGCTACCAAAGCATCTCACAGATACACGTCGACGACTGGACTGTATCCCAGATCCAAAACAATCATTCATTCAGTCATGCAATATGTTCACCCTGCACCAGCTCTGCAGCAGGCGGGGTCTCAGAGAAACACCACTATTCCTATGAAAGCGGGTTTTTCCTTGGCAGGCATGGAGCGACGGCAGACGACCAAATGAATGAATGAATGAACGAATGAACGAATGAATGAATGAATGAAAGCAACTGTTTGATTTCACCGAGGGCGTCTTCAGGCTCCCCTTAAACCCAGCTCAGTCAATCAGACGGAAGCAAAGGTGGAGTCTGGGGCGTCTGGAAGTGTCTGCATTCTGCGGCATCAGACATTCATCCAGTTTGCTTTATCTTTTCACATCAAAAGGCCTTTTCATCCTGTTTTCCTTCAAAGAACGCCGTCGGTTTAGTGAGACCCTTATCGCTACTTGGCAACGAAAGCCGGGCGCGACTGGCTGCTGACTGATTTGACCCAAATATGACTGAAACTACCGTCTCGGCTGCAGTTATTTTCAGAAGGCTCCAGACTGAATCGCAACCCCGGAGTTTTTGAAGTCGACCCGGAGTCGGTGAAGGTTCGGTCCGGGGGACGCCGGAGGATGGATACAAAATGTTATGAGCAGAGAGAGAATTGTTTTTTTAAATGGAAGTAAATGTAGAGAATGAACACCGTAATTTCCAGAGTATAAGCCGCTACTTTGTGATGCGGCTAATTTATGGATTTTTTGGGGGGCTAATGAGCTTCATGCTGCCAAAATATTTATCTAGTTACATTCACAAGCTGCCCCAAAGATTATTATTAGTGTAATCATTATCATCATTATTATTATTGTATTTTTGTTATTTATCTGTATTTTTAATTGATTACATTGAATTCATTTTATTTTATTTTTTTTTATATTTATATGCATAGTATTTGTCTTAAACCCCCTTCAAATGGAGCGTCCAACCCCGGTATCTATAAACAAAGCACTGGGGTCTATTTGTTTTTTGTAGTACCGTCATTTGCGGACAATAAGCGGCTACTTTTTTCACACGTTTTGAACACTACGGCTTAAACAATGATGCGGCTAATTTATGGATTTTTGGGGGGCTAACGAGCTTCATGCCACACAAATCGTCACATTCGACCAATTAAATTACTGTGAAATTCTGAAGCCGTTCAATTCCGACGCAGAGAAGAATGACTTTACTGGTTTTGGTGAAGAAGAAGATAGCAAGATAGCCATCGGACAAAGCGGGGATAGAAAATTGGACAGATGGACTTTTTCTCGTATTATTTATTATTTTTTGTTTTCATCAGCCGTGTTATAAGCACTGTTCAGAAAAAAAACATTTCCAGTATGTATTTGGGGACGTTACCGATACGGTAAAAATCCGATACGGATTAGATAAAAGTAAAAAAAAATGTTTCTGTGTAAATATCTCATGTTACAACATGGTCACCTGTGGCTTATAGAAAAGTGTGGCCTATACAGGACTGTCTCAGAAAATCAGAATATTGTGATAAGTTCTTTATCTTCTGTAATGCAATTACAAAAACAAAAATGTCATACATTCTGGATTCATTACAAATCAACTGAAATATCGCAAGCCTTTTACTATTTTATTTTATTACTGATTATGGCTTACATCTTCAGAAAACTCCAAAATCCTATCTCAAAATATTAGAATATCATGAAATAGTAATTTTTGTTTTTTTAATTGCATTACAAAAGAACTTTATCACAATATTCTAATTTTCTGAGACGGTCCTGTATATGTACATATATATTTAGTTTTAGCCGGTGCGGCTTAGTCTGGAAATTTTGGTACATGAGGCCCACTGGAGGCCTTCCTGTGTGGAGTCTCCATGTTGTCCCCATGCAGGAGCTTCACTGGAGACCCTACGTTGTCCAGATGTGCAAACGGCCGCTGAATATGGGTGAATGTCGCCATACGCAGAAGTTTTATCCAATTCAACCCCCATGAACTTCAGTCCGGTGGTGTTTATTCTGAATGTTGGTTTGATTCAGGCATCCGATAGAAGTTTTGAGCAGCAGCAAAACCACAGGAGGTATGAGAGATAACGCAGGCAAACTGTGTTATTTGGAAGGCAACAGCTCATGTGTGGTATCAGTCGATGCCAAATATACAACAAATGGACATTTGTTCCGTTGAATTACTGGGAGATTAAATATCGGAGAGCGGATCCGGTTTCCGGGATTCAAGGCGGTTAAAGATGCGCCCAAAATGTGACTAATTCTGAATGAAGAAGCTGATTGTCTGACATTTCTGATTAGGGCTGAAAATATTCCTTGAATAATTCGGGTAATTTGATTACTGATCATCTGCCCGGAGTTCTCGTTAAATGCGGTTTTACCATTATTTCTGTTACACAGAAGTTAGCTTTGCCGCTAACGTAGCCGAAGCGCCGACGGACGGCCGCCAGAAACGGAAGCGGCTAAGGGACGAGCTAAACCGAGAAAACCAAACAGGGCGGTGATTTTATTGCAAAACGGAATTAGCATGTCCGCCATGTTGCAACATCTCATCAGGAAGCATCTGCACGCTGCAGGATGTGCCAAGGTCTTATCAGATTACTCGATTAGTAAAACAAACGATGGCTGCAGCCCCTTGTCTGATACATTGAAACTAAACGGGATGGACGGGCAAGAAGAAGAAGAAGTAGAAGTAGAAGAAGAAGAAGAAGAAGAAGTAGAAGAAGAAGAAGAAGTAGAGGAAGAAGAAGAAGAAGAAGAAGAAGAAGAAGTAGAAGAAGAAGAAGAAGAAGTAGAAGAAGTAGAAGAAGAAGAAGAAGAAGAAGAAGAGGAAGAAGAAGAGGAAGAAGAAGAGGAAGAAGAAGAAGAATAAGAAGAAGAAGAAGCGCCCCCTTTGGATTTTGTTGGGCTTGTGTGCAGCCCCATCTCCCCTGGGGGTTGGACTCCATCACGTATCAATGTAAACATTCGCGGACAGCCAATCAAAAGGCCCTTTCCCTTTGCACCGGCAGGGACCTCCTGGAGCCGCAGATTAGACGCCGGATTTCGAAATTAAACAGAAATAACAAAAGCCCATGTGGAAGCGGGAGGAGCCGCCGAAGGAGAGCCGGCCAGACGGAGACGCAGAGGGCTAATGACGTAGCTTTTGTAGCCGAGGCCAATTTACTGTGAGGTTTGGAAAGGTCATCTCTTACACGGAGGCCCGTCTGTGACAAATTACATTATTTACAGCGAGGAGGAAGCGGGCTGGGATCGGCGGGCGAGAGGGAGAGGCTGCGCTCGGCTGTAATTGCGCTACATGGTTAACAGGAGACATTTGCAAAGACTTCCCCCGGCGACGCTCCTGTCAAAGCAACGCGCCTTCGTGTTTGACACCTCCTACGCACCCGCAACGTTTAGATGTTTTCATGTGTGCGTCCAGGAAGCAGCTCAAGGATCCGGCGTTGGACCTTCAGCCGGCGGATGAGCTGCGGCGTGGACTTTCATTGGCTGCTGCCCGCAGGTCAGGGTGTACAGCGATTCGCGGGCGTCATGGAGATCTTCATTCATTCACACGTCTGAACAGTTAAGGGTATCCAACAAATGTCCTACATGTCAAAAGTCCAGCAGCCAGAAGGCCTTGATGAGGAGACTTGCAAGTAACAACAAACACACACACAAGCACAAACACATACACACACACACACACAGTTCCAATTATAAGAAGACTTTCCTCGCTGTATTTATTCTAGATATTATAGTCATTATTGCACCTTCAGGGTGGGAGCAGGTTAATTAAATGCAGGTGCACGAAACGTGGAGTTCAAGGGGTCGGAGCCTCACGCTGGAAGACTGCTAGACAGCTTCCATTGTGGAGAGAGTAAACACACACACACACACACACACACACACACACACACCCACTCATGCGCATACGTGCACCCACACACAGACACACGCAAATGCACACAAACCAACACTAATGCCATCACAGAGCGAATGCCAATGACATAGGGGGAATGTATGTGTGTGTGTGTGTGTGTGTGTGGTTGTGTATGTGTGTGTGTTTGATGGGAGGAAAAGGGACTTTGTGTTTTTTGTGTTCATGTTTTATCATTCCTCAGCACCATGTTCGCCTTGGCAGATGAATCTGCCAAGCTCAGGCAGCGTGTTTGCATGTGTGTGCATGACCGTGGATGAGCGTGCATGTGTGTGTGCATGAGTGTGCATGTGGGTGCATGTGTGTGTGTGTGCTTTCTTGGTATCTGGGGGACATGAGGGCAGAAGCTACCTGGTATTGACTGCCAAGTTCCTTGCTCTCTTGTGCTCTCTCTTTCTCTAAACCCTCTAACAAACACACACCAACACACACACGCACACACACCAACACACACACACACACACACACACACACACACACACAGCTTTTATTGTCTGCAGTGTTGAATTAATCTCTGGTTAAGAGGGCGCAGTGGCGACAACGGTTTTGCACAGATGCTGCGACCAACACACTACGAAGCACCGTATCGTATTGTTATCATTGGATTACCATTACCGGGCTTATTAGTTTAACCAGCACTCGATGTAACGTTCAATGTACCGTAGGAATAAACAGTATTAAAGCTTGTCAGATGGGTAAAACACACCAGTTACATCTGCGAAATATATTAATGCACACACACGTGTTGTAATACCTCATTCTGTCATTAGTCACTAAAAAAAAGTCACAGCAATACTACAATTTTTATTCAACAAATTAAGAGGGGTGTTTTCAGGCAAGCTTAACTAAATCGACCCGTTCCTAATCTAATTGTCACGGCGACACCAAAGATATCACTATTATTTCCAGTTGTCGTTTATTTTTCCAAGAGGCTCCATGTTGGCGTTCGTAACCCTCCGGTTGGCGCTGAATGCAGTCCGTCTTATCTCTGTACGCTGATGATAAAATAAAAAAAAAAAAAAAAAAAAAGGACTGCCCCAAAAGCCATCATTCAAAAACAACATTAAAAAAGAGCAATAACTTCACAGATGTTTTTGAAAAGCAGCCTTCACTCGGAGTGGCGAGGCACGGTCGTCTCTCTCATCTAATTGCGTGTTTCAAGGCTAATCGTCACGCCGGCGACGCGGCCATTGAACGCTTCGAACAATGAGCGACTCAAAAAGGGTTTCTCGGAGCTCCTTATCTGAGGAGCACGACATCCCGGCCTCTAATCGAGATGCGGCAGCTCAGAGAGCTTCTCTCTGGCGGCTCCTCGCCAAGCCTCCCGGAGCTTCTGGGGTCCCGTTTGATATTCGGGGGTTCATTCATGTCCCTGTTCAGCTACGATTGGAATCCAAGTGCCGCGCGGTGGGTTGGGCGCTGTACATCTGGACCCACGGAGCAGCAAGACCAGGAAGTGGGTGCTCCAGCGCTAGTTGAATCTCATCTGGATCATTAGCTGCAACTCGAGCGGCTGCGCTTGTCACCTACGAGCTAGCGGTTAGCCCGGACCACCAGAGGCTCTCGCACCATCATGAGGAAGGAAATTTCTATTTTCACAAGGAGGCGGGGTTGATAATAAATTCATGAATGGCTGTGACCGAGACCCATGTCTGATCTGCGATGCTAACATGCGAGTTGCTAAAAGGTGTGACGCAGAGTGCCGCCCACACCAACTTTTCACGGGACTCTGCTGCAGGTAGCAAGAAGACCCAATGCAGCAACAGGGGCTTCCGTCCATCTTGGCAAAGCACAAAAAAGCATTTACCAAAGGCGGGATTGTAAAAGAAGCCATGCGTGCAGAGGCTGAAACCTCATTGAGGGTCATGAAGGTAACACAGATGTACAACGTGGTTTTGGGGCCTGGAGAGTCCAGTTGTGGTGAAACACCTGGAATCGGACATGACACGCGGCAACGGCTGCCACTTCGGCGTAACCGCGAGTCCGTCGACTCCAGCGACGCCAACTTTGTTTGTGATATTTTAATACAAAAAATATGATTGACGTCTTGTAAAAATTCAGGAACGACAAGCTAGCCGAAATTGTTTGGGTTGGAATAATGGATGACGGTAAACGCCACAAGGTCTCCGCCATTTTTGTTTTTCAAACGTAGCTCTCGGAGGATGGCGCTTGGAGAATCGACTTTAACAATCGATAGTGTTTTGCATGGAAAACCTAATCGGTTTGTCATATTATTGAGTTTTGTTCCTCAGTGAGAGGCTGGTGAACCCTGATCATCCAGAAAGTAGTACCTCAATGGAAAAGGAACTTCAGGAACAATGACTTCCTACGCAAAGAGCGTCACTCCAGGTCTCAGGCCCTGCGGCCGACGCACATCTGCGCCCGCCATCTTCTCACCAGGTCGGGTCGGAGCGCGGGGGACGAGGCTCGGGCCGCGAGGTGAGGATGACCACCTCCCGGACCTTCCACGTCCCTCGATTATCTCTTCTCACCGGAGATGAGATAAGGGATCGCGCCTTAACGTAAACCTAGGCACGCGTTGAGGATTTCTAGACCGCTTCGTTCTGTTCTTTCTTTAGCTGTTTGATAAGTGTTTCCCTCTAGAGTGGGATTACAGTTGGACTTCTTTCCACTCTGCCTCTCTAATGTGCTTCCCCCCCCACGTCCAGTTAATTATTACCCGCCCCGTGTTTGTCAGCCGGTTGTCACGGGATCACGCGTGGTGACCGACAGCCTTTCAGCGCGGCGACGGCGACTTTTCCAGCGATCGTGGCGAGAGCGAGGACCTTCCGTTCTGCGGACGGGAAACCAGACGCTGTGACGGCACGGAGGCCCGACAGGGTTTGGCGTTTAGGTAAGAATCACGTGCCTGAGGCAGATCCAAGCGGGAGACATGGTGTGCTAAGAGGACTCACAGACTAAGTGTTTGTGAACCACACTATTTTAATTCATTCATTCATTCTCTACACTGCTTTCCTCGAATGAACGAGAGGCAGGTTCACCCTGGACCAATCACAGGGACACATATAGAGACATCCTACCATTCACCCTCTCATCCACACGTCTGGACAAGGTAGGGTCTCCAGTGAAGCTCCTGCGTTTGGATTGTGGGAGGAACCCGGAGAACCCTGAGGAACCCCAAGCAGACACGGGGAGAACATGGAGGCTCCATGCAGGAAGGAACCCTGTGGGGATCCAACCAGGAACCTTCTCGCTGCGAGAAGCTAACCCCAGCTCCTACGTACCTCCCTTGCAGCTGTAGATAAAGATTTATGTCAAGTTTTTTGTTGTTAAACTTCACGCCTGGTGGCAAAGACGCCGTGTTCCATCACGGCAGGAGGTCGACATTGGAAACACATCATCTCCAATCTTTGGCTGTTTGAGTGACAACTCCAAGGTCACGAAGGGAAGATCGGAAAAACATCTGGAGTCGGGGGTTTCGGAGCTTCTTTTTCGGCAGCTCCAAAGGCCCGCCGCTGTCTGCGGCGCCGAGTGCACGATCCTCCACGAGAACTACGGTTTGAGAGTCTGTATTACATGACAGATACCACCACGTCTGTCAGAGGGACTGCTAAGAATTAGGGGTGGAGGTTCTTTGGGTGGAGCTGTACATTTCATATGGTAATAATCAGGAAATAAGAATCTTTAAATAAACACGCGGCGCCATTCCCATCCAGCAAAGTCACCAGATGACTCAAACTATAAATAATCCACGGATCACATCTGCCACCCATCAGGGTCTCAGAGTATGGATCGGAGAGACGTCCTCCTGTCCGCGTGGTGTCGTCATCACTCAGCCCCGACAGCTTCCCTTCCCGTGTCAGGTTAGTTAGCGTCATCTGTCTCTCATTAGCGGCGAGGAGATTTCCATAATGTGCTCAGTTACGAGTCGGTAAAGACGTAACGAACGGCTGCGAGAGTGAGAGGATAAACGTTTGTACGTCTCTGTTTACGGCCCTGCGACGCCAGCGTTCCAGGGTGAACCCGCCTCTCGCCGATGAAGCTCCGCCCCCCTCACGACCCTGAGTGCGGGATTGAAGGTATAGACAGTGAATATACAGTCGCCTCCTGAATACTAGTGATGACATATATTTTCTCACGATGGATAGGACAAAATTGTGCTTCTAATAATCTGGTAAAACAAAAAAAATCATTCAAAATTGCCGCTAACTGTTGGTTTCCTTCCAGCTCTCTGACTCCGCCCACTCCCGCGTCCAACCCCCGTCATGCAAACGTATCCAAAGTGAAAATGACGCCACGGCGCCTCTCAGATTGGCTTTCTCTTGTTGTCATGGTTACAACAATAACAACATGTGGTTGGGGTTAGAGGGTGAACGCGGCCTTTAAGGCCGATACTGACTCAACGCTGGAAACGTGAGACCGCTGGTTGTAAACGGGAACCGAAAAGCAGTAAACTCTGCCGTTTTCTCTCCCCGGTGATTTACGGCTCGTCGTTTCTTTCCGAGACGAGTGCGAAAGCCACGCGTCGGGCCGCATACCATCCGTCCCGTGTTCACTCCGGAGGTTATTTCTGGCCGCAGCGGGATCACCAGGTGTTTAACAAGAACACGGTGAAACATCACGACGTTTGTTTGCTCATCCTTTCTCGTCTGGCCCGAGCGTTTCCAAACATCCCGATTGGTTTTACCCGAGGGCCCGCTTTGTCACTCCGTCAACAATGGAGAGCGTCAAAGCATTACGGGATGGTTACATTACGGGAACAAAGCAAGAAAATGACTTTTTCTTGGCGTCAACCGATTTTCATGAAGCCGCGGGAGGCAAGGATTGCAAAAGGAAATTGAATTCAGTCGCCGAGCGCCCCCTCCAGCAACACTGTCATCGGAAGGATCCATTTTGGGATTCGCTGCACCGTCACCGCCTCGGCCACTTCTCCGCCACAGGAGCTTCTACCAGGGATTCTGAAAAGTCCCAGTACGTCGTCAACGACCCGGGTAAGAACCCTTCTCTAGACCCCAAAACTTTCCCTAGAGTTAGACTTTATGTCTATGGCCGCTCTTCAATTCCCTTGAAGAGCAGGTCTGGACCACACTCTTTGAGATGATCTACACCGGGACCGAGCGCTTGGAGATACGCTGCCTTTTACCGGTGAAGGAACCCAGCTCTCAGTGTGGGCGGCCTTCTGGCTCGACCGGACCGCAGGTGTAGATAAACCCAAGATAGACCAAGTACAAGACATGAGGTTAAAACCCCTAGACAAGAACTTCTTCAGATCACTCGTGGAATCCTTCAGAATTCTTCAGATCACCTGGAACTGCTGGGAGCAGAGGAATCCCCATCAATCAGCAAACACATGGGGAGTGGTGAGGGAAGAGCCCGAGTGCCAACTAATTCATGCAACGAGTTATTAGAACAAGGCGGCGAAGACGAAAGCGTGAACGTCACCTGAGAGATGACGGTAAGGAGGGCTGCGTTTTCTCCGCGCAGAACAAAAAGCCTCAAATGGATCTAAGTGAGTGAAGCTGTCGGCTCCCGGAAAAGGACAGCAGCAGGGGCTCCACGTAAGCTAATGGATTGAAGTTCATAGGAGGAAGCGTTACCGTCTAGCTCAGCAGCAGCGATTCACCGCGAAAGTGACGACAACAACAAAAAGACACTTGATAAGCCTTTGCATCTAAAGAGGAGTCAAAGAACTTTACAACCACGCCTCTTTTTTCAGCCAGATTTGGACAGAGCAGTTCTATGAACTGTCCTGCTCCAATGCAGTTCCAGGATGAAGCCTTCCCCTGGGGAACCTTTTAGGTTTCCATTCCCAAGAGCAGGTAGGGGCGACGCGCACATTCAGCTCCACACTCCAAAACAAAAGAGCAAACAAGAGGAAGATGAAGAGGAAGGCGACGTGGACATCGTGGGGGTGGAAGCTGTCACAGCGTTCATTGAATAATAACCATGGACTCTTGGATGCTTGAAGTGTCTTTATCTTTTACCTGCACTGCTTCAACGTGTGAAGAGCCCTGTTAGCCGTTAGCTAACAGAGCTAACAGGGTCCAACTGTAGATGTTCCTCCACGAGCCCCGGTATCCCCTCTGAGCTTTGACCTCTTGGTCGCTCCATTGCTCACTGCTTCTGTCCATTTTTTCCCAAGAAAACATCCGCGCAGTGACCAGTATGGCTTTAAGAATGGTGCATTACAGTCCAGAAGAAGTACCTGGTAATGGGCGTGGCTTATGAGTTCCATCAATCGCCAGTCAGTTCTTTCGACACCGTAAAAACACCCTGCCTCTGAATAGGAGCTAAAATGGTTCTAGTAGCTGAGGTCCATGGGAGGTCCATGGTCCTATGCTGTCAGGTGCAACAAGAAACATCCCAGATCCTAAAAGAGGGTCTTGGAACTTCACAAAGGGGCTGCAGAAGAGTCGTGTCCTCCAAACAATCGACCAACTGATGCTCCTCAACGTCACCATGTCCAAGATTCTGTTACCGCACATCATCCAGAGGCTGTGGAGCACTGCGCCCAAACACATCACAAGCTAGGAGCGGGAGAGAAGAAGAACCCCTTAACACTGGATCCTCTGTTGCGCGCCATCAGACGTACATGGAATAACGGCCCACTTCCACCGCCTCAGCACTTTTACCCCATAAAACGCAAGATGCACTCTATTTGATCATGAGGCAGTTCTTCGGTGAGGCGTCTTCGTTGGCATTTATGTGTACATATAATGCAGCGCCGCGCCGACGACATTCGCGGCAACTCTTGAACAACGGGCTTTGTTTACGGGCGAATCTGCGCCGCGTTCCGCTCCGCCATCCAAGGCCACGCTGGCTCCAAAAATGTGAATCCACATAGTGTTAAAGAATGTGCAAGATGTGCACATTCCTCCTTTAGAAATACCAGTGTACGTGTGGGAAGGAGCCCGTAAAGGGTTTATTCTGCGCAAAAACGCTGAATGCATTCCATCCCGGGTGATTCCATTGGTCCTACTGGTCCAAGATTCCCCTGAAGGGTCCGGTACAAAACGTCTTGTGACTCCCGTGCATCTGTTTTGGGGGTTCACGGAAGTCAAGACAGGAGACAAGGCCTCTGAGCCGGCCACAATGTCGGTGTGAGGAATCACCCAGTGAGGCCGGTTTGGCCAATCACTGCGGTAAACCATTTTGAGCTGTGCACGTGTAACGGAGCCGATGCATAGCGAAGGCTTAGGGGCTACATAATGACTCTCCTGCTGCTTCCGTCAGGCCCCCCGGTAGCCAAGAGGGCAACATGACAAGGAGGAAAAGGTCATAAAGCATGGTAATAACGATCAAAAGATCTTACTTGAATAGCAACGTGACATGGCAATCAATACTAGGAACATGACTTGACAGTTATTGACTTGGCAATCAATACCAGGACATGACATACTGTTACAGGAACATGACATGGCGGAACATGTCAATCAATATGAGGGACCTGATTTGACAGGAAGAATCAATTCCCTGAGCATGAGATGGTAGAACGTGCCATGACAGGAACAAAACATGGCGTGTTAATCAATACTGGGAACATGACATGGTGAAACATGACTTGACAGAAAGATGACATTGCAAAATATGGCGATCAAATAACATGGTCATGACAATCGAGCGTGACAATTGGCACTCGGAACAGGACAATCAATACGAGTAACATGACAAGGAAGGATATGGAGATGACTTGATGGGAATAATCAATACTTGTAACATGACATGGCATTGCGTGCCATGACAGCGACAAAACATGGCGGAACACGACATGGCAATCAAGACTAGGAACATGATATGGTGGAACATGACTTGACAGAAAGATGACATTGCAAAACATGGCGATCAATATTAGGGCCATGACACAGCGGAACATAGCAATCAATAACAGGATCATGACAGAACATGGCAATCAATACGAGGAACATGACTTGACAGAAACATGACATAATAAAGCGTGGTCATCAATGCTAAGAATTTGACTTGACATGACCATGACACAGCAGAACACGCCAATCCATGCTAGGAACATGACTCGACAGGAATAATCAATCCGAGCATCATGACACGGTAGAACATGACATAGCGGAACATGACATGGCAGAATATGACATGCAAATCAATGCTAGGATCCTGATGAAACCTGGCAATCAATACCAGGAACATGAAATGGCAGAACATGACAAAGCAGAAGAGGTCAATCAATCCTCGGAAACATGACTTGACAGAAAGAAAACCACCCAAAATAAGAGCAAGGCGGAGGATTCAGGGCTACAGAGCAGACGCCGAGTCGGGAGCGGATGAAAACTAGACGTTTGCCTCCGAGGACTCGCCTGCGGGGACAGGTGGACACGATCGACGCCCCCAGAGGGGAACGGGACGATCGCCGTAATCGGCGGAATCACCGACGTAAGCTCGGATTTTTGGGAAACAACATCTGGCAGGCGTTTGATCCACGCGTCGACCGAGCGTATTCACCGCAGCAACGGCAGACGGGAACACGACTCAAACTATTTAACACCGAGAGGAATCAAATCGCATTAATGGTTATAATTAGCGCTTTCCCGTGGATTCATAAATCCGAGCCGCGCCGAGCGCGGCCAGGATTCCGTGCCGACGATACGTGCAATCGATTCCCCAATTAACCATTCTAATCGTTCCACCAATCGCGGTCCGCGCCAATAAACATTCAAAGCGCCGCGATTAGCCGGCTACACGGCGTGCAATTACAGTGAAGGGTAGCCGACGTTCCGACGCGAGGCCTTATTAAAATCACCCCGAGTCTTCAGATCCCCGCCACCCCCTTTCCTGCGAGAGAATGAAACAGGAAGTGAGATGAGACGGCGGGAGGAGGGAGGAAGAGCAACAAAGACGGGAGATGAAAGGGTATTTCTTCAGGAGGAGGAAGGGGGAGGAAGGGGGACCTCCAGTCTTGGATTGGTTGGGGTTGAACAAAAGGCGTGAGGAGCGTGGGGATCCGTCCCCGAGCGGCGCCGGAGCACGGCGGACTTTCGGCTCCCGTCCCGGTGGTTTCCCCGGACGGAGGAGCCGGTCCGCTTTCACGTCCGCCGCGTTTAAAATCCACTTTTAAAATTCAACCCACCCCCACCCCCGAGGGGATTGTTCTCCCTGAATCTGGGACAGTTTGGTCTGCTGGGGCACGATTCAAAAATAATAATGTCATTAATTAGAGGCTTTGAAATGTTTCGTGCATTCATTCATTCATTCATTATATAAGATAAGAAAAGATTATCTTATGCTTATCCTGCACTCAGAGTCACAGGGGTTCAACATTACTGGTATAGATAATGAAGAAATGAATGGATGGATGGATGAATACAAAAAAACTCTAATTAACTGGATTTCTGAATGGGACCCGATTAAAATAATTGAATGAGGCTTTGTAAGTTAACATTCACTCATTCATTGACTCAGTCAATGAATTAAACACAAAAATGCTTCTAATTATCACATTACTTTCTCAAACAACACCCACCCTGATAGAAAAAAAAAATGTAATTAATTAGATACTGCAATTTTTCAATTCATTCATTCATTGCATATACCTCTTATCAACGGTGCAGGGCTGGATGGATGGATGGATGGATGGATGGATGGATACAAACTCTCTAATTAATTGGATTTTCTTAATCAGAATGGGACCCGGTTAAATAATGAATGTTATTAGTAAAAGGCTTTGTAATTTAGCGTGCACTCATTCATTCATTCAGTATCCACACCACTTATCCTGCATTCAGGACCACAGGGGTGCTGAATGCAGGATAACCAATGTTGATAATGTTGATGTGCACTCCTTACCTCACTTGTTACTAAGACACTTAGTTTTATCACTGCTTACTAAGACACTTTATAGTTTCACTGAGACACTTTATAGTTTATAGTTTATTTTTATTTCTAATTCTGCCTTTCTTTTATTATTTATTACTGTTATATTTTCTGTAACTCTGGCACAGCAATTTCCTTCGGGATTAATAAAGTTGTTCTTATTCTTATTCTTATAATGAATGAATGAATGAATGACTTAATTAATTAAACATTGCAAAACATCTAATTACATTACTTTTTCAATCAAAACCCACGCTGATTAAAAAATAAAAAAAAAAAAATCGAATTACTTAAATACTTTGTATTTTTTTAAATCGTTCATTCATTGTATTTACCCCTTATCCTGCACTGAGGGTCGGAGGGGCTCCGAGTGCAGGAAAGACATTGAAGGAATGAACGATTTGGCTGAGCGATGGTGACACCGATCGCTCGTGTTTGTCATCTCCTGCAGCAAAGCTGACATTAGCGACGTCGCATTTGCACAAAGCTAACTATTGTCGAAAGGTTTCTTGCTGGTTTTCGGCGGTTAGCGCTCCAGGGTCACAGCAAGAAGGCCCCAAATGCTAATCAGAAGGTGAACGGTTGCTTGTTATTTCCCCCGCAGGACAGGAGCTAGAGATGAAGAATGAGTGAGGAAATGAGATGGTCCTTTAACCCCTTTGGGGATTTATTTCTCATCTTCATTTATATCTACATTCCTTTTGTTCTTCTGCACTTTCAGTCAAACGCACCAGCCTCATGCAGGGCGGCGGCGGAGCTTCTTCGGGGCTTCCTGTAAAGGGTTCACACAGAACTCCATTAAAACCCGATTCCCGCCGCGGTGTGCCAGCACATTCCCGGCCATGTGATTCTAATGCACTCTGATTTTAACAGGAGGAAAAAAACAAAACAAAACACGGGCTTTCTATCTGCAGGGGGAAGGGAGTCTGGTCGCCGTTCCCCAGGACGGCCGCTGTTATCTGATCTGAAGACATACTTGTGGTGAACTGAACTTAATGAGCTGGACACGTTCCCGAGCCGGTTTTGGATCACCTGCCTCCGAGCGAAACTTCGCAGGGAAGGAAAACATTCACGCTGAATACCCGCACAATCATCTCCTTACGCAACGCCATCAGGGTTCGGCGACCCTTCCTCGGAACGGCGGAACGGGACCCGGACCGGCACGCCCGCGGGAGAAGAAGCTCGGCGTCGCATTTCCGAGTCGCAGCGGAGAACGCGTGAAATCACAGTGACGGCGATTCACGGCCCGCTGAACATTTGAACCCGGACGGGAGAGAACAACTTCAAGCCGAGCACGGACTGTTCTATTCTACCAGCATGCCCCTTTTTCTATCCACATATCCATTTTCAATCCACGAATGCAGACGCGCGTCCGTTCACCTTCTCGTTCGCGCTTCTTATAGAGACGAACCCCCATTCGCTCTGTCATTGAGCAGCAGAGAGAAATTTAACTCATTCACACGTTATATAAGGAAAAACAACCATTCATGTATTGTTCATACATCCTATGGAGACATCTGCACGTAATATAGGTGTATAATCATTCACTCGCTCATTCACACGCCATATACAGACACGGGACCATTCGCCACCTCATCCAAACGGCTGGATACCGTTGAAAAACAAGATGGTGGGTGATTAACAACATAAACAAAGTTTTGCCGTGTAACAAAAACCAGTAAATCAACTGCACAAGGGATTTCGGTAAATCAACCGGCTCCTCAGAGCGCAAGAGAAGATCTACTTCCTGTTTTCCAACATCATCTACTTCAAGCCTTTTTTTTTAATTTTTTTTCCATTTTGTTTTCACCTCAAGCATCAAATGTCACCCTCAAATCTCGCATTCCCGCGCCGCTCTTCGCCTCCTCCGGGCCGGGCGGATGTGTGTGGGATCCGTGGGAGGCTGCAGATGCGGCGTGGGGTCAACGAGGTCCCGGCGGAGCCTGCACGTTTCGAAAAAACGCCAATGAAATCGCTCTTCCCGCAATATTCCTGGGGGAGATTTTGAAAAAAAAAAAAAACAGCTACTGGGTTTTGGGTTTTCCGGGGTCGATCTTCTTGGTTGGGGTTCACCCTGAGCGGCACTCATCCCATCACCGAGACCTCCACCAACATCTGACACCTCGCTCCTTGTCGGAGAGGACGGTGTGCCTTCGACACTGGCTGCTAGGAGACACCTGAGTGTGTGTGTGTATTTGTGTGTGTGTGTGTGCGTCACTTCCACCACTAGGGTTTCCCCAGACGGAGTACAGATCCCAAACAGCAGCGCTGTTGCCAGGTTATGGTGTCCGGGGTGCAGGAGAAGACCTGGAGAGGTTCTCCTCAAATCTCCATCTCCGCATGAAGACATGATCTGCACCGACCGACACCTTAGCAGATATTTGGAGCCGCTAATAATTTAACTTTTTCTGAGTTCACGATCAAACCAGTAGCATCAGATCACCTTACTTGTTATGGACTGCAATGGGTTTTATTCACAATGTAGGGCGGCGGTTCCCAAACCTCGGGCCGTGGACCCGTTCCAATCTGAGGGTCATCAGCACAGAATAAATAACTTTCATTATTTCGGTTTGATTTACGATCCGATTCCGGACAATGTTTTATTTTGAAAAATGAGCAAATTCTCTCCGTTACATCCGTCTATGACTCACTCTTGACTCATGTCAGGACGCTTGTCTCGCTCACATGATACATCAAGGCTAATATTAAACCTACAAGCCGGCAAAATGAGTAAAAAACAGACGCCTTTGGAAAGTTTCTTTACAAAGGGGAAAAGGCCTAGTGAGGAATCAGAGGAAGAGCCTATAACCACGAAAAAAAGAAAGCTGCATTTAACAGACAATAAAATATAGATTTTATTGTCCAACTTAAAATATAGATCTATCACGACAGGTGATTCCCACGCACTCGACCGGCTCTCCAATGACAGACTCTCCATTAAAAACAAGCCTTTGGAGTATTATCAAAGAAAAAAACAGGAATATTTATATATAAATACGCATTTATCCACCACACCTTAAAAGGCTGGTCCATGAAAATAGTGTCTGACATTAAAGCGGTCCGTGCAGCAAAAAAAGGTTGGGGATGTTGGGTCTCCAGAGAAGCTCCTGCATGTGTTCGGACTGCGGGAGAATCTTGAGGAACCCAGACAAGGGGAGAACATGGAGACTCCACCCTGTGGGAATCCAACCAGGGATCTCATTGTCCAAGGAGATCCCCGCCAAGATCCACCGAGAAACCCTCCTCAGAAAGGATCGAGTCCTCCATCACCGGGATGGAATCCATGTTCGCCATCCGTCAGCAGCCGGGACAAAGAGGGCCGAGCTGCCAGCGGAGGGGGCGAAGAAGGAGGAGGAGGGGGGGGTTGGAGATGTTTGAGCTTCAGAAGACGGCCAAGAGGCGTCTCCTCGCGCGCGCCACAATAAATCACCTTTCTTCGCATTGTTTGGAAAATACTGCAGCACTGGTTTATGGCCGGGTGTAAGAAAAGTGAGCGGGGCAGTCCATCAGCGAGGGGAGGGGGGGGGGGGGGATCGCAGCCCCCCCCCCCCCCCCCCCCCCCCGACGACGCCTGTGACGGATGGACCGAGCCGCAGCCGGGGGAAGCCCGGGGCCTCCGACAGATTTAAGGAACCGGTAAAACCGCGGGAGATGATCTTGACGCGGCTCGGGTTTTCGTCTGGTTTCCGGCCGTGACGGGTCGGATCCCCACCGACCCGCATTCACCGCGTCACAGCTACATTTATTTATTCCTTCATTCGCTCATTCGTACCGCATATCTTTCTCTCGGGGGGGCTGGAACCCATCTGCGCTCTCATTGGCTGATTTTTGCCTCTCCTCGCAGCCAGAAGGTCCCTGAGGGGTCTCAGGGTTCCTCACTAAGTCCAAAGACATGCAGGAGGTTCACTGCTTCACCCAACGTTGTCCTGACGAGTGAATGAGAGGGTGAATGGTTGGATATATAAGAGGCCCTGTGATTGGTCCAGGGTGAACCTACCTGTGGACCAATCACAGCAGGGATAGGCTCTACCCCCCCCCGACTAACTGCAGGATAAATAATATAGATAATAAATGAACGAATGGAGGGGTATTCCTGCTGGCGGCTGCATCCTTTTTTAATTGTCTTCTAATTGTCTCTATTTTTTTCTTTTATTCATATTTATTGATACTATAACTGTTACGCTGCTGTGACAAAAGAATTTGCCCTATGGGGATCAATAAAGTTTATCTTATCTTATCTTATCTTGTCAAGGGACGTGTTTTATTAATAAGATGCATTGCTGATAACCAAAGTACTACCTTTGAGGAGAAAAGGCTGAAAAGTCAAGTTTATTTCTATCCTAATATTTATTGTCATTAAATAGCCCCGTCATTGTTTAGAAGCTTCTAATGTTCTCAGCTCTTCTCAGGATCTTCTCTTGAGGGGAAATGATGTTCGGGTCACGTTCGGGGGGCTTTAAGAGGGATTCTCAAGCGTTTGAGGTTCTCCTGGGTTCGAGGTTCTCTCACGTGGAAACAGAACAAACGTGAGATTCCATCTAAATCCGTCCAAAGCCTGTGAGAGAACCAGGAGATCCTGCTCTGAAAACACGGCCTGCTGGAGACCAGGCGCCTCATGTCATATTCATTCATTCATCATCCATAACTTAGCGTGCACTCGCGACCATCCACACATCTGGACTCTTGTTAGGACTGTGGGAGGAACCCTGAGGAACACGGGGGAACACGGAGGAACCCTGAGGAACACGGAGACTCCACACTTTCACAGCGAGAACGTCGGCGAACCCATCGGCTGTTCTTCAACCCCCTGGAGCTCAGAGGTGCTGCGTCCCACAACCGATCTGACGTGAAGATCTCTGAAGGACCCCGAGGATGAGGAAGGTCAAACATCTAAGAGCAACAACACCAGGGGAGCCACCACCACACACATCGCGCACGGAGGCCGGACGTGCACTAGCATCGATGCAGGTGGGATTGAGAAGAAGAAGGAGGAGGAGGAGGAGACGCTGCAGCATCTCAGTACAAACTTCAGCCTTCAACACCTGCACAGTGAGAGCAACCACACCAGGATCTCACCTTCACCCTGCCATGGGAGATGTTCTGGATGGAGCTCAAGTCAACACACACACACACACACACAAACACACACACACAAACACACACAGAGAGATGTGAAGGCACAGAGAAACCGGCATTGCGCCGCACGCATGTCTCCATGTGTATGTGTATGCGTGTGTGTGTGTGTGTGTGTGTGTGTGTGTGTGTGTGTGTGTGTGTGTGTGTGTGTGTGTGTGTAGGCTACGCGTGCACGTCGACTCCGCCGGTTCGTCTGGGGCAACTACGTTGACAAAGAAACACGTTTTCATGTACACGATTTCTCCAGGACGCACTTCATGCGTGTGTGAGGGGGGGTCCTCTTCACCGCCCCCCCCCCAATCCCGCACACACACAAACACAAACACACACACACACACACACACATTGCAGCTCCACGCATGCACGGACGCGCGAACGCGCACGCCCCAAACACCAGCCCCAATTAAAACAAAAAAAAAAAAAAGCTATCAAATGACACGGTGAGAGCACACACGCCGGAAACGACACGCGCGCGCACACACACACTGTCACACACGCACACGCTCGTGGCTCACCAGGGCTGCTCCAGCTCCCAGTCCCGGAAAAAGTCGAATTCAAACAGATCCATGGCCGCTCGCTGCCGCCGCGGGGGCTCACAATCCACGGCCGGCCGGCGGGATCCGACGCCGGATACAGACCGCCTGCCTGCGTGGGCGTGCGTGCGTGTGCGTGAGCATGTGTGTGCGTGTGTGTCAGAGAGTGACAGAGTGAGACAGTGAGAGTGAGAGAGTGAGAGAGCAGACACTGGCGGCCGCCGCTGCCAGGAATCTGCTACGTGGTCGAGGAGAGCTGACAGCCAGGGAGAGGTGGAGGGAGGGAGGGAGAGAGAGAGGGAGGGGGGGAGAGAGAGAGAGAGAGAGAGGTGGAGGGAGAGGGAGAAGGAAGAGAGAGAGGAAGATAGAGAGAGAAAGGGAGAGAGAGGGAGAGAGAGAGAGGGGGAGAGAGAGAGGTGGAGGGAGGGAGCGAGAGAGAGAGAGAGAGTCAGAGAGAGTCAGAGAGGGAGAAGGAAGAGAGAGAGAGAGAGGGAGGGGGGGAGAGAGAGGAAGATAGAGAGAGAAAGGGAGAGAGAGGGAGAGAGAGAGGTGGAGGGAGAGATAGAGAGAGATGGAGGGAGGGAGGGAGAGAGAGAGAGAGAGAGAGTCAGAGAGAGGAAGAGAGAGAGGTGGAGGGAGAGAGAGAAGGAAGAGAGAGAGAAGGAAGAGAGAGAGAAGGAAGAGAGAGGGAGAGAGAGAGATGGGGGGAGAGAGAGAGAGAGAGAGAGGAAGGGAGAGAGAGAGAAGGAAGAGAGAGGGAGAGAGAGATAGAGATAGAGAGAGAGGGGGGGAGGAAGATAGAGAGAAAGGGAGAGAGAGAGAGAAGGAAGAGAGAGAGAGAGAGAGAGAGATAGAACACACTACAGCCTCTAAGATGTTGCAAAATCTCCAGCACAACTCCTTCTATTCATGCAGCCATAAATGAATCCCAGCCTTCATGCTCGGCTTTGGAGCCACTGGGGGGATTCATTCATTCATTCATTCATTCATTCATTCATTCATTCACTCATTCATTCACTGTCTAAACGTATATATACACATATATCTGTAAGCCTGAGTCTATCCCACCTGCTATTGGACGAGAGGCGGGTCCACCCTGGACCAATCGCAGGGACGCATGTGGACACACAACCATCCGCACGTCTGAACAATGTTGGGTCTTCGCGAAGCTCCTGCGTGTGTTTGGACTTTGCGAGGAACCCGGAGAACCCTGAGGAACCCACGCAGACACAGGGAGAACATGGAGACTCCACGCTGGAAGGAACCCTGTGGGAATCCAACCAGGGATCTTCTGGCCGCAGGAAGGAGCATCTCACCTCTGCCGGAGTCTCACGTTGCAGGTCCTCCTCCAGGTGGCTTCACATCAGCTGATTCAGCAGATAAACCCGAGTTGATGGTTCACAACGGTTGTTCGTAAATACCAGTTGGAAAGCCTTGCTCTGAGGCACCTTCTGCTCCTGCTTGGTGTGACCTGCACCTACCTTAGATCTCCGTGACCTTGGTGTGACCCCACGGCGTCATCGCCAAGTGTGGTTTGGTTGTCGGTTTAAATCCCAGCCCGGGCGCCGGCTCCCTGGCCCTTGAGGGAACACCTGCTGGTGGCGAGTGGAGCAGAACTGCAGTCCTCTCAGACATCCTGCGTCCTTCTCCAGCCTGCTCCAGAAAGCTGCACCTTCACCGTCAAAGAGGTCCCTTAGGTGAATTGGGGGGCCAGCAGGGGGTCAAAGGGGCCCGAGGCCTCCAAGGTCTCCAGGGCCTCCAGAGCTTCAAGGGTCTCCAGGGTCTCCATGGCCTCCAGGGTCTCTAGAGCCTCGAGGGTCTCCAGGCTCTCCAGTGCCTCCAAAGCCTTTAGGATCTCCAAGGTCTCCAGGGTCTCTAGGGTCTCAAGGGCCTCCAAGGTCTCCAGGATCTCCAGACTTTCCAGGGCCTCCAGGGCACCAAGAACCTCCAGGGTCTCCAGAGCCTCGTGGGTCTCCAGGGCCTCTAGAGCCTCCAGGATCTCCTGGATCCTGGATCTCTTGGGCCTACAGGGCTTCCAGAGCCTCCAGAGCCTCCAGAGCCTCCAGGATCTCCAGTGTCTCCAGAGTCTCCAGGGCCTCTAGGGTCTCAAGGTAGTCTAGGCCTGCTGAGATCTCCAGAGCCTATAGGGTCTCATGGGCCTCCGGAGCCTCCAGGATCTTCAGGCTCTTCGGGGTCTCCAAGGCCTCTCGGGCCTCCCGGGCCTCAAGGGTCACCAGATACTCCTGATTTCTCAGTTGTGTCAGGAATGAAGTAGCAGACCTTGCACTATCATTGGAAAAGGGCTATCCATTCACTATCTCCTTCATTCATTCATTCACTGTCTCGCATTTATCCATTCACTATCTCATTCATTCATTCATTTCTCATTCACTATCTGTTGATTCATTCACTATCTCATTCATTAATTCATTGATTTAACCTGCACTCAGGGTGGTGGGACATATATAGATATTGTTCCATTCATGCATTCATTCATTCATTCACTCGTTCTCACCTCACAGACATATGCAACCATCCACTCATTCATCAGCACGTCATTTACAGACATACAACCGTTCCTCCTCTCATCCAGGTGTCCTGCAGAGACTGTTGTTCACAGGTCTGGAGTCCTCAGGGAGCCTCCTCAAGTAAAAAGGTAGAGTCTGATCGGGTCCATCCACCCTGAGTGAGAGGGTGAGTCGCCCTCTCAGCGAGACACAGATCTTGGCCATTTACTGGAAGCAAGGAAGAAGAAGCGCGATGGTTTGGACTTGGACAGAGGAGGGATGGAGTAGATCTGGAGGTCAAGAGGAGGACCAGAGAGGAGGGATATGGATGGAGAGGAGGAGGACAGGAGGGTAGTTGGTGGGAGAGGAGACGGTGAGATAGAAGCAGATGATTGGCTAAGGGCTCAACGGAGCCAGGTTATTCAACAGAGGTCTGTGATTGGCTGTGGTGTAGATGCAGTCATTTGATTGGCTGTGGCCCCTGAATGGAGCAGCCCAAAGGAGAAGGAGAAGATTTCATGGTCAGAAGTATATATTGAGTTTCCACAAGTGAGAAAAGTAGCTTTAATATCTGTTTGGCCACAAAACACAATGAATGTGAGTCATAAACCTTATAATCTAGTTATTGTTATTATAACTGGTCAAAGGAGACTCCGGCCCCCGGCACCACTTCCTGACCGGGGGGGAGAAAGTCGGGACGGGACTGAAATGGCTGAAACGAATAAAAACGTTGAAGGTGGCCGGGGTCGGGGCGGTTCTGGTCCCTGGAGAAAACACACATGCTCCTCGCCGTTCTTCCGGAGCGATTCCTGCTGCATCCCGGAATTAAAATCATCACCTGAGCTGCGGAGAGTGAAAACACCTGGGCTGTGTCTATTTACTGGAATGGACACAAAAACAAGCCCCTGGTGAGTATATGTGTGTGTGTGTGTGTGTGTGTGTTGCAGATGGCGCCCCCTGCAGGTTGGGGCAGCAATGCTGGTGAGGCCCCCTGGGCGCGAAGACGACGAGGAGAAGCGACGGTGACAAATATTGTTCGACAACGCGCACTCTTCTCGCCGACGTTTCCTGTGCGGATGGCGGGCCGCCCGTCCGCCATCTTCCCGTCGCATCGAGCGCCGGCTGCAACACGTGCCCAGCGGCCCGTTGCCAAGGCTCACGCCTCGCCGCCAGAAACCGTTGACCAGATGGTCCAAACTTCTCACTCGGCATGTGTCGCCGAGGCGACGGCGGTGACATCACCTCGCCACCCTCTCCCACGCACAGGCCTGCGTGGGGGTTTTTGCCTGTGACGGCCATGGGGAGAAGTCAAAATAAATCGGGGCTAACATCTGAACACGAGTGTGTGTTTCTCTTTGTGTGTGTGTGTGTGTGTGTGTGTATGTGTGTGTGTCAGCTCCTGCAAGCGTGCAACTTGTTGGAAAGTGTGTCTTAGTGTTATTGTGTGTGCATGTGTGTGTTTTTGGGTGGTGTTGGTTGACACACACACACACACACACACACAACAGACACACACACACGAACACACACCCAGACACACACCCAGACACGCCACCGCCGCTCTGCATCACACTCTCCGAGCACAAACAGCAGCGTCGGGAAGAAGCGGTGCAGACAATCATCTCAGATTTAACATGACAGGGTGTGTGTGTGTGTGCATGTATGTGTGTGTGTGTGTGTGTGTGTGTTTATGTGTGTGAGTGAGTGATGGAAACGAATCACCGGTGGACACCAGCAGTGCGGTCATGACCTTGATCACCTTCAGCCATTCTGACCACCAGTAAGATTTCCAGGTTGCGCGCTCTCTGAAGGCAACCAGTTGTCAAGCATTTGAAGCAAATGTGTGTGTGTGTGTGTTTGTGAAAGGCTGTCCAAAAGTGGGTCACACACACAGAGACACACACACACACACACACCGAGAAACAGAGCGAGCTGAGAGAGGGAGGACACAAAGATGTGCGAGAGATGGATGAGTTAATGGAAAATTAAAGGACAAAGAGTGTGAAGGAGGTGTGATCACACACGCAGGGCGGAAACCACGGCAACGGCGACCCTGGGCCGGATCAGGAATCCATTATTAAACAATTGCCGCTCTCATGACTATATTTTCCTCTGTTTTTTTTTTTTTTTAAAAGACAAAGGAGTCTGAAAACACACACAGACCATGATAAGATAGTTAGGAGGCGCCAAGTTCTAAGCTTTGAGCTCATTATACTTGCGTTGAGTGTTGCTGTATTTGAGGGGTGCATGCTAAGAGGGCTGGACCCCCACCCGCCCCCCCGTGAGGATCCAACAGGACAACATCCCCCCCACCTGGTCCGGGGTGGTTACTGCACCCTGAGGGGGGAAGGAAACTCACTCAGAGGAAGAGGATTTTGAAGGCCGTCCGCTGACTCGGGTCTCACGTCCATGTTCTTTGTTCGGCATGATTGTCCAGATGTGAACGGTTGGATGTCCCAAAATTTGTCCCTGTGATTGGTCAGTCCTGAACCCCGCTTCCTGGCCAATCACGGCTGGTGTAGGCTCCGGCGTCCGCCTGCAGGATATGCGGAAGATAATGAATGAATGAGTGAATTCTATAGATTTATAAGTGTGTGATGAACCCCAGCACCATTTTCTTGGCTTTCTCAAACGCTACGAGTTTAGCATCTTAGGGTTCACCGTTGGCTGTGCGATATGCTTTGTCCGCGTTCCTTCACGACCTCTGCAGGGTGGCGGCGAAGCGAGATCCGTACGTGGGTCCATCGGCTCCCTCGGCAGATCCACGGAAACCTGCTGATGTGAAAACTCCAGCGTCTGGATTCGGCCCCGAGGCTGGGCCCCCAGCGGCCGCCGGCGGGTAACCAACATTTGGACCATCAATGATTTCAATATCAGTATTAGGAAGTCAATAATTCATTCATTTATTATCTGTAACATAGCGTACTACTGCTGGCGATTAGGCAAGGGGCCGGGTTCAGACTTTACCCAGTACCATCTTCAGCCATTTAAACAAGATGAGAATTAGCTTATGCCTTTTTTTGTCAGGAATGCAAACGGGTAGGAATATGAAGAACAACCGGAACAAGGCACCGCTGGCCAGATATCTGGGCGGATGAAGCTCATCTCGTCCGTAACTCATCCATTAACTACCAGCCCAAGTCAGGAAAAAAACTTCTCTGCTCCAACACTAGACACATTTCAGCAAAATTGAAAGTTAATCTAGCCTTTTGGTCTGTCTGCGTGTTCCAGGAAGTAGTCAGGGCCTCCTACGATCACTTTTCCAGCGCTCAGCCCTGCGGCGGGCGGATTTTTTGCGCTTCCTGGAAGCGTCGGATTCAGAGGCGCAGACGCAGAGGTCACGTCCTCCTCTTCGCTTCCCGGCTCGCCGAGGGGGGGGTCGCGATCTACCCGCGCTTTACCGAAACTTCTCGTTCAAAAGGTTCGATCGGCCAAACGCAAAACGAGAGGCGAGCGATTTTCGTCGGAACTTTAGTCTGAGAAGATCGCCGAGGAGCGGCCTGGGAGCGGCCCTGGGGGGGGCCACGATGCCGGGATCGGTTCAGAGCTTTTGCCGGGGATTCTCATTAAACAAACTCGGGTCGGCCTCCAGCCGGCACGAAGGTCAGGCCGACGGCTGCCGAGGCCCTTTCCGGATAAAGTTTTTAACTTTTCTCAAGCACCCGCGGCAATAAAAAGTAAAGTAAATCCATGGGTCGATCCCATTCATTCAGCCACGGAGGACGCTACAGTTTCACACATCATTATGTTTATTATCAAGAAATCTAGCATTTAACTGATATTAAACAGCAACAAAAGAATATCAGGATAAGTGCACATTTGAAACAATAGTACAAATCTTTTTCTCAGACAAATAATGACATCATTATATACAGTATGCCACCCTCCCTTCTTTTGAAACACAAAGCAACTCCATACTGTTGATGCTCTATTAATAATACAGAGGTTACTTTTAACTCGAGCCGTTTTTTTTTTTTTAATTTTAATTTTTTTTTTTTTTAATTCTGATGCATCGCGGGAAAAACGCTAACCGGGCCGCGGTCGGAGAGATGGCGTAAAAAAACAAACAAAAAAAAAACAAAACTGAGAGTAAAGATCCTAACAGATTAGTGAGAAGAGATTGACACCGATAACACTCTGATAAGAAAGAAAGAAAAAGGTATGCTGTGATTCGTTACTTGTGTTATATAACCGTTTCCTTGTGATGTTTTCCAAAGGTGACCCCCCCGCCCCCCACAACGGCCTTAAAAAACAGGTCTCATAAAATGACCACCAAAACCGGTGACCCCCGAGACCCCCGGACCGAGGATCGACATCGAGACACCGACACTTCATTTTTTATTTTTTTTTCTTAACAGTCCACACCTACCGCACATCTAAGACGCTTCAAAAATAAAAGATGAGGATGAACATGCGGCGTGAAAAATACGAGAAGGTCCGAGGAGGGGGGGGGGGGGGGCGGGGGCGACCTCGGCCGCTTTACGGCGGCGAGATACAAAATGAACCCACAGAGCCAGAGAAAGTTCTGGGCGCGAGAGGAAAAAAAATAAAAATCCACAGGTGGTGAGCTGCACTGGTGGGGGGGCTACGGGCTTAGAGGCGTTCAAAGACACGCCGCCTTCGGGCTCTCCGGCCGGACGCCCGCCCTGCGGGAGGAAGCACGCCGAGGACCGGCGGCGCCCGGTCCTTCCCCCGACCCGCCGGTCCAGGCCGGGGGCTCCGAGCCACGTTTGAAAAGGCACATGTCGCGTGGAATAAGCGGAGGTTCCCCTGAGCGTTCGCAGCTCCCCGCCGCCATCCGGCCTCCACCGGACCGACGCCGATGACCCTCACGTCGACGGCGACCTTGGTTGATGTTTCCTGCCTAATAATCTCCACTTACAAGGTCGGCCGGAGGTCAGCGACCGACTCCTCCTCCTACATCTCAGAGAGTTTCGGAGGAACGTCCGTGAAGGTCCGTATGCTCAGGAACCCGGATCACCGCAAGCAAACTCTTTATCATCACATTTATTGTGTTTCCCCGGAGAAGCTGGTTTTCTCAGGACGCCTGTGGAGAAGTTACTGATGTTTTTGGCTCGTTTGCGTGTTTGAAAGTGTGACAAGCCTGGTTTCAAAGTCTCCAGAGAAGCAGGGTGGTGCCCGGACTGAGGCGGAGGGTGGGGGGTGTCAGACGAGAAGCCTCTCAGCAGCGGAGACCCTGGACCGGCCGTCAGAGGAGGAGGAGCGGGGGTTCGACTCGACGACCAATACTCAGCGAAACCCTGAGAACCCTGGTTTTTGCTTAGCTTTATTTTACAGTGCTTCATTTACATTTGGACAGCTGGGATGCACAGCTGCCACTTCCAGCTCTGCTTTTCTTAATTAAACCCCCCGGTCGTCTGCGTTACTGCGGTTTGTTTAGATAGTTTGGAGCGGCCCAAGGTGTGACTGACCCAGAGGTTCGGTCAGCATATCACTGAGGGTGCAAATAAACAGGCTGGAACGCGGACGGCGCCGACTGGCGTCGGCTTGTCAACGAGCCGACCTCCCCGTGTGGGGAGAGGCCTTTCCAGCTAGCCGACGATGTGATTGTCTCGTCCTGCTCCCAAAAACAAAACGACAACAAAAGGGTGGGAGTGACCAGTGAGAGCCGATGGAATCACGAGACCCGCGTCTACAGACCGGAGCCACGGGGGGGGAGGGTGAAATGTGCGGAAAAAAAGCAAAGGGGAGGGGGTGACATGAAATATGATATAAAAAGCAGTGGGTCTATAAAACAGGCCGATCTTTACGTGAATCCATAAATCCAAGGCACTGAGATGAGAAGAGCCTCTCGGGCCTGTGGAGAAGCAGGAGGCCGGGCCTCTGGACCTGGGGGTTCGCCGGGAACGCTGGGAACTCGGGCCGCTCAGGCTGAGATACGTATGGAATATCCGCTCAGGTGCGGGAGCTTCTAACGGATGGATCTGGAAGGTCATCTCTCCTTGGATTGCGAGCGTCCTCGTTCCTCACGCCCTCCCCGGTCTTCGGATGCGGTTCGGGTGTCCCTGCCTGGAAACGTGGCTGTGGATCTCCTTCTCTAAGTGGGGGCCGCCGGCTGAAACGGTGCTTTCCACCCCAGGGCGGCCGCCTCTGACTTCGGACCTGCATCGGGGTGGCTGGGGTGCGGGGGGGTAATTCAGCTGCAGGGGGAAGCCGGTCCACGCTCACACAGCCTCTCTTGATTGGCTGGCACCGAGGGTCCAGACACGGCGGTCTCAGCCCCCTTTTTCAGCGACAGTTCATTTCTACCCTGTTGTTTGTAAAGTGTGTGAGAGCGGCTGCCGTCGCAGGACAACTAACTCCACCTGTGGAGGGGGGGGGGGGGGGGGGGGCTTCTCCGTGTACGCATTGGAGAAGAAAAAAAAAAAAAAAACGAGGTTAGGATGTGCGGCGGGGGAATCGGGGAGGGCTTTCCCTGTCCGCCTGGAATCGCTTGTTTCTTCCCGTGCACCTCGGGTCCGCACGCACAGGTAAAAATATTCCAAACTTTGTTTTTAAAAAAAAAGCCAACGCTTGCATTTGATGATGGCCGGGGGTGTTGGTAGATAATGCCTGGGGGTCGGCTCCGGCCTTCCTGCCTGTGTGTCCGCAGGAGGGCGGACGCAGGACATGCAGAGACCCGTAACAGCAGACCAGACCTCAGCAGAGCAGCAGCTCCGCTCCACCAGTTCACTATGTAAACGCTTCCACGCTGATGGAAAGGTGTGTGTGCGTGTGTGTGTTTGTGTGTGTGTTTGACAGAGACAGAGGAAGATGACGCCTGCATGTATATGTGTGTGTGTGTGTGTGTGCGTGTGTGTGTTTCTGAATGTGTCTAAGTGAGAAGGTCCCTTCAGTGGCGTATCTATGACACTCCGTTCACCAGCGGGGGAGTGTCCTGTTTGTCCTTCTTCATGCCTCGTTCTCTGATGGGTCGGTGATGGTGACGCGACGGCCCCTCGCTGCCGCCGCCAGCGACAACGGCGCTCGGGGACGAGGCCGGCCCTCCGCCCCGCCCGGCCGACGAGTGCTGCACGCTGCGCTCGTTGTTTCCGTCCACACGGATCTGCGGGGGGAAGACGGGACCAGGTCTGAGCCGGGGTCTGGGACGGGACACATAGCTACCTGCGGGCCTCCTACTGCTACTTTGAAACACTACCAAATAGATGAAAAATGGCCGATTCCAAACACTTAGTTTGTGCTTTGTGCGTAAATCTAGTCGTTTCGTCTCAGGCGTCCTCCATGTACTTCAGGAAGGAAAGCAAGTAATTATTAAAAAGCCTAACAAAAAAGGATATTGATTTATTTCTGTTAGCAGATTAGCCGTTTCCCCCTGAGGGAGCTCTTCTGCTGAAGCTTCAGACACGGACATGCAGACTTTTCCGAGTCCTTGGCAGCAGAGCAAACCGGCTGCCGAGGGATATCATTTCCTGGTAGCGGGCGAAGGAGGCTGCAGCCATATTAGATGTATCTGCCATCCTGGGGGGTTCTACTCTAAACGGTATCACCCTCTGATCGGGGTTCACCTCAGAAACAGGACAATAAAACCTGCCCATTACTATGAGGGTACACTAATGAGGGCTGGAGATGGTTAGGTGACACCCTCACCTAACCTGGGTTTTTGGGGTATTCTAATCTTTCTGGGCTCCAGAGGTTCTGACAGAAGGTTTTAGGCCGGCAGGCCGGACCGTACCTGCAGGGTGTCCTCCTGTGCTCGCGTCTTGGGGTCTCTGACATGCCGGGGCCTCGGCTCGCTCCACTGCACGTCTTCCCCTGGAAACATGGATCACCGTTATCTACGCCGCCTGTCCTGCAGTCAGGGTCGCCGGGATGCTGGTGTCAATCCCAGCTTTGATTGGCCGAGAGGTGGGTTCACCCCGGACCAATAGCAGGGGTGAGCATAGAATGGTCCAATAGCAGAATGGACCATAACTCAGGCCAACCTGGGTAAGTCAAAGTCACTAAAGGCAGCGGCATGAAGGCGATTAAAAACGTGTCTCGGTTCAGATTCGCGTAACCTGGCCTGCTTTCTAAAGCATTGGGGTTCTCTGGAAGGTTAACACCGGGAAGGGATTCTGCAGAGATCTCATTATTTGATTCACTCCTGCTCCTCAGGCTGGAATTTGATTAGACACTTCACAAACCACGATTTACTTCGATCTACTAATTTACTTCCCTTCTCCCCCTTCCACTCCAGCGGTTTGCTGAGAAATGTTTATATTTGTATTCTATAAAAAAAATGTCCTTGTGGCTCACCTTTATATCCTCCCCCTCCTCTTCCTCTCCCCCCGCGTCCCCGTGGCCCGCTGCCGCCGCCTGGTCGCTTCCTGCCGTCTGTCCGCCGGGGCAGCGTCCCGCCGCCCGTCATCAGCTCCTCGGTGGGAGCCAGCGACCAATCGCTGAGCTCCTCTCTGTGGTCCGATTCGGTCTCTGAGGCGTTGGAGGCCTCGGAGTTGGTACCTTCGGGAGGGGGGGGGGATACGGTCATAGATTAGATGAGAACACACGGTCCTTATGCTTTTATTTTGAAATTCATCAGATCATTTAAACGCACCTGAGGCAAAAGCTGCGCCGCCGCCCCGCCGCCCCCTGCCTCCTCGCCCCCCTCCTCCTCCGTAGGGCTTCCCCCCGCCGCCCCCCGCGCCCCGGCCCAGCCCCGTGCCGTTGTCGAACACGTAGGTCTTGTCTTTGGGATTGCGAGGGCCGGCCCCCCCTCCGCCACCGCCTCCGCCGATCTGCCTCAGCTGCTCGTCGATCTGCAGGCGCTCCAGGCGGAGCTGATCAACCTCCTGTTAGAAAGAGATTAACAAAATCATTAGTTTATTTTTCCTGCATTTTTTTGGGATGAAATGTTTTTTTTCTTTTTCAGAATGTCACCGTGACACGACCGGACGGACCTTAAGGTAATTGAGATGGTAGTCGAGCAGCACCGTGGCATTGGAGATGCTCTCCTTGGTCCCCACAAACACAAATGGCACCATTCCCTGCAGCACACAGAGCTGTGACTGACCTGTTCTCCTTGAATCACTAACATTTACTGTGTCTGTAAGCTCCTGGTCTGGATTCAAAGGCTCTCTAACGCTCACCTCGTCCGCTGCGGCCGCTGCTGCGGGCTTCTTGTCGTTCTCCGGCTCGATGCGAACCCGCACCACGCCTGATTTGTCCACCACCTCCTGGATCAGTTTCCCGTTCTTACCGATCACCTTCCCTGTGGCGGCACGGGAAATAAAGAGCTCAGGAGAAGGCGTCGCTTAAAAAAACTAACATCTGAGGTGTGTCGTTGCGGTCACTCTCTTACCTACTAAGTTCCTGGGGACTTTGATGATGTCTTCAGAGAACTCCAGGAAGCTCCTGGCTATACGCACTGCATCCTGGTCCTTTGGAAACAAATAAAACAAAGATGTAGCAGCCGCGGCCCCAAAAATCACATCTGGTTCAGCAGTAGCGAAGAGCTGCAGAATCCCACCTCTCCATAAATGTGGAAGGTGCACGTTTCTTCGTCCAGGTCTATGTTGGTGACCCCGGGGACTTTCCGGGCCTGCTGGATGTTGGCCCCGTGGGTACCGATGGCCAGGCCCATCAAATCGTCCCGCACCGCGAACTGCTCGTGGAAGCGCGACGCCAGCTGTCTGGAGCTCTGCGTGATGGGGAGGGTCAGATGAAGCATCACTGGAGCAGCATAATTCCCAAATACACCCGTGGATTCATGGTCAGCAGGCGAGCCTACCTCCAGTTGTCTGCTCGCTTCTTCGTTCCTCAGTATGAGGGACAGCTTGGTCCGGAGGCTCCTGAAGTGCATGTCGCTCATCATGGTGGCCCGCTTGGCCGTGACCTCGTTCACAGACTGCGGGAGGAACGGGAGAAGGTACATTACTCACAAGGATTTTTTTTAAAGGTCAGACAGGCTGGGCACGTGGTCGGGGTTCCCACGCACCAGGATGACCATCTGCTTCTTCTCGGAGTCGTAGGTGACACTGAACGCTCCCACCGCCTTCTTGAAGTCCTTGTGCGCAGACTCCTTGGAGCACCTGTCGATCAGAGGTTGCACAAGAACGTTATCGGTCCAAATCAATAACCCGCACAACCGAGAGTCCACGTGGGGAAACCTACATCTGCCGCAGGTCCTCCGGCACGTCCAGCCTGATCTTGATGAAAGTGCTTTTGGTGGCGGGCTTGTTCGGGTTAACGGGCCGTAACCGCTCCAGAGTCACAATCTCGTTTAGTGTGGCGTCGCATGCGGCGTACTCTATCACGTAGAACTAGAGACAGGGATGAACAGACTGTCAGCTGCTAGGCAGAGAACCATCTTTAGATGTCTGCTGTTATGACACAAACATCTGAACACTATGTGAGTCATTGCAGAGAAGAAGAAAAGGAGACTGATTCTTACAGAGCACCGTTTTCTCTGGGAATCATGAGTTAGCTGCAGGGGCAGCTTGATCTATCAAGATGAAATAGGTAGAACACTCAGTATGATCTTCTCCTTTGGGCCAATCATCTGCCTCCGTCTAACCATCTCCTCTGAAATCATCTGCCTTCCTGTCCTCTTCCCCTCCATCCATAAACCTCCTCTCTGGTCTTCCTCCAGACCTCCTGCCTGGCAGCAACAAGTTCAGCTTCCTTCTACCCAGATATTCTTCATCCTTCCTCTGTCCATGTCCAAACCATCTCAGTCTGACTTTATCCCCAGATCATCTAACATGTGATGTTGCACATCCAGGCTTTCATGCTACTGTGAACACGCAGATACTCAAAAGGAGAATAGAAAAATGTTCAGTCAAGGAGTGCAATCAACATCTGGCACTGGAAAACATTTGTGAGGCAAACATCTCACCTCAACTCACCGCAGAGCTCCCAGAGCGTGATGAAGTCCACGCACGCTTGGCCGGTTAAATCGTCTGATGACAAACTCTCATTTCTGCTCAAAGCGTGGAAAATGGACTACAGGAACAGTTCACGCACCAGAAAAAGGCCGTGCAGGATGATCCCATGTGTCTGCTACCCACAGTGATATGGGCCTTATGCACTTTAATGCCCATACTAGACGTGTTGCCACGGCGTTTAAATTACTCACATCTGTGTTATACATATTTATTACATCCAAGGTTGGATGCTGGGAACATTACACTCATTTCCACTCAAATAAGCAGAGTGGAGAACAAATATCCCAAAATGTTAGCGTGCATGTTGCTAAACTAGATGGTTGTGTCTTGGTTTGAGTGTGCACAGAGCAGGGGCTAAGAAGCCGCGGTGACGGACATTTCGCTGACAGCGCCTGAAACTGTGCAATTCAACATTTCGTACTTTTGATTTGACCGAAAAAATGTACAGTTCTCTGCAACCCAGGGCGAACGTCACGCTACTGACAAGCAAATGTGCCACGGAGTGCACAATGCTTAAGTCCCGACATGACGTCAAACATTTCCCATCTTCATCGGCGGGGCAGACATGGATGGAGGTGTGGGAGATCCTCTGGTGCACAACTGACAATGTGGACGGAGCCGTACCTCTCCTTTGACCATGCGAACCTTGGCCAGCCACCACCCACATGGCTCCTTGTCATTCGCCCTGGAATACACCTGCCGACACACACACACACACACACACACACACACACACACCGCCCATTATTCAAACAGAGAAAGTTGAAATACAGCCACTTGAATTAGGTCACAGTGTGAACAGGTAATTAGACACATTTACAAATGAGTTGAATGGATTTTACCATTAAAAGTGTTCAAATAGGTTCTTCAACCTGCCATTGTGAGACAGCGCATGCAATTTGTTATGAATGAAAACATCATAATTAATCCCCACCTCCACTTCATCACTCTCGTTTATTTCCTTGCAGAAGCCTGTCGGCGGAGGAAAACGCACGTCCTGGAAGGGGATCTGACGCTCCGGCTGCCAGCTGGCGACAGAGGAACACAGTCATGTCGTCATGGCGGAAGTCGGGTCTGACGCCACGTTACGGATGCCTCCGAGTTCAACATTACTCACTTGTTTTCAAACGTCACAGTGATTGATCCTTCATGAACGTCCTTCACAAAGGCCTGTTGGAGGCGTAGACAGGAAACAACACCGGTTATATATATAGTGAGGAATATTCTGGTCTGAGAAGTCAACCAAGGTTTTTTCACACTTTTTTTTCCTGGTCTTTTTTTTTCTCATTTTTACATTAAAACCAAAACAGCAGATGCAACAGGGAAACATGCTGCAGATGGTGCACAACTCCGGAGCACCAGAGATTGGTAAAAGCATGATTGATAATCAGTTCTGTTCCACACAGGAGGCTCTGGACGCTGCAACCCCAACTAAGAACAACTTTACCAAGTGAACGTTCGCCTCAAGGGGTTAAAAAAAGCTTTATCCTTATTTTTAGGAGAATTCTATTGACATGTGGCCGGTTACAGTAAAATATGGATTTCTTGTACCAGATTGCTGGTAATGACATGCATCATGCAGAAGCAGAAAAAAATAACATCTGACATGGGGCGGTAAGTATTATTGATTCTAAATTCAATAATTCATGAAAAACACCTTTTACTGTTTGCAAACTGAAGTGCCATCAATAATAATGTCTTAAGTTTATTCTATCATTTAAATCCACTCAGTAAGCGTGTTCCAAACTTTTATCCAACACAGGTTGACAGCATCGGCCATTGCAGACAGGGATCTCCTACAGTGGACCTGCTGTGGTCACCGCACACATCATTCCAACAGTGCAAACACACGCGCACACGCACACACAAACACATGCAAACACACACACACAAACACAGTAGTGTCTGTATGAACACAGCTTCGGTGCTTGTTGATAGCTCATTGATACTGAACAAGTGACCACATTTTCATTGAAAGGCTGCAATTAAGACATGTGGAAAAGAGTTCACGTCATGTCACACGTAACACATATCGCTGTCTGTGATCCATGCGATGACAAACGCTCTCAAGCGTCACTTATCCGGATTGTGACAGCGCTGACTGTATTTTGGGTTGCGTCTGTCGGGACTGTCAGATCTTATCGTGGTATCTGGACGTGCTGGATTTCTCCAGGAGCTTTTACCTTTTGTGCACTTCAGACCTAAAGAAGCCTTCGAGCAGAAGACGACTCTTTGGTGAGAGGTGAAACATTTCTCTCAGATTGTACACAGTCTTTGTGTTTGTGTAGTGTGTGTGTGTGTGTGTGTGTGTGTGTGTGTGTGTGTCATGTGTTACAAGTAGGACATGCAGTGCCTTGGAGAAAACCAGTCAGAGACAGAGATCCTTGCCTATGGGTGGCACCAGACGGGCAAAGTAACAGCCAGTGATGGATGAAGCTACATTTTAAAAGTAATTATAGCTTCTAAAAGCCAGTACTCTAGCTGAGCTTTCTGGGAAAACAAAAACACAAAGATCTTAATTGCTCAGATTAGTGAAAAGTGTGGAGCCCATCCTTCTAGCAAGTGGAGCGCAAGGATTACAATGCTGGCACAATTAGGCATGTGTAACTCAGTTGCAAAAGGAAGGAAAAGAAATTTAAAGGGTCAAGTCTGGAGACTGTGCTGCATAGAACAGTTTGACATGGACCCTTTATTTTCATCACACAGGGTCCATCATTTGAAGACCTGGAATGGCCGAGAATGGACTGCAGGGAATGCGCCTTAAAAATACGCCTTCATCCCAATCTGTCCGCTTTATTTCGTTAAAAAAAATACTTGTTTACATGTTATTACATGGATGGGGGCATCAGTTGGGGTCCAAAAAAATGGAAAATGGAATAAAAGGGTTTTCGCACCAAAACCACTGTGTGTTTGTGTGTGTGTGTGTGTGTGTGTGTGTGTGTGTGTGTGTGTGTGTGTGTGTGTGTTGTAAAAGCTCTTGCTCTGCTCTGGGACATTTGTGCTGGGTACGGTAGGAACACTGATTTCCCTGATTTGCTTCCGGCCACAAGCTTGGTTTGACCAATAAAATCCATCTTTTTAAACTCTTTGGCAGACATTTGAAGGTCCTGGCAAACTAACACGCATCTTGCTTTGCGAACAAATGGAGAAAAACGCACAGTCGATCACTATTAAACACCTGAAAACCTTTGACAAGAAGATCAAGGCTGGAGATCACGCAGCAGCCACGAGGAAGCTAATGTAGGAGATAAGCAGCTGATAAACAAAAACACAACCTGACCGGTGAAACTTAGTGTTCCAACAAATGCTGAGCCGTGTCCAGATGTTTAATGGGATGGAGGACGATCACATCCAATTTGTGCTGTGCAAAGGATGTATGATTGTCATGTCTGACATTTGCATGCATTTTCCTTTACTGGCTTCGGCTATTATTCACATCTGCCTTCTGCAGTCAATGGCAAATAATAGGAAGGGACTTCAGTCAGTCTAATAAGATATGACATTACAACAGGAAAAGGAACACGGTCCAATCACAACTTTGCCTTTCAGGCAGAGAAGAAAGGGAAGGCTTGTTGTACTTTTGTAATCATCCAAACACGCAACTCCAGGAACCATGTTTACTACCTGGAAGTTAAACGATTAGAACGATTTATGGCAAGACAATGAATAGCCGCCAAGTTCTTTATCACGTTCCTCATTACTGTGGCCTCCAACCTCTGTCTTCTTTAAACTAGTAGCCTTCTATGTAGGCTGAAACCGAGTTTAACTACAAGTTCCAAGCAAACAAAATAACTACTGCCTCATTTTGCGTTCGTTGGGATGTGTCCGATTTTTTTTTCAAAACTTCTCCCTCACCTGTGCAAACATCCCGTGGCACAGTGAGACCAATTTATACCAAAACAAGAGGTCCTTTGCCAGAAGATGTGCTGGTGGGAACATCTCTGCTGTCTCCAGATATTACAACAACACCTTTAAACTGAAACCCAACATGACATGAACGGGTTTTTGCAGGCAAATCATCTTGTTAGTGGACAAAGCACGTGCAAAATAGGTCTGCAAACAAAAAACAAAACAAAAAAAAAAAACAGTCTAGATGCTGTAAATTGACTAGGCTATGCTGATATATGTTCTTCATCTCCAGTGGTGACATAGTGAGTATGAAGAACAAGCCTTTATTACAACTGAGTGTGGATCCAAATGTTCTTCACCAAACAGCAAAGATCTGTCTGACCACACGCACACATACACGCAGTCAAACACATCACACATTCCCAGTTTGATTACCCACAGATTCTTTCTCTGGGCTCAAATTCAAAGTCTAGCCGTTTTCGGATGTCACTGGAACACTGACTTGTTTCTTGCGGTCACATTGGAGGATGGAAATGTGAAGGTTTAAGGTCTGATTTGAAACGGCCTTCAGATTGTATTCAGCTCAGGTTTGCAATAAGGCAAATTGTTTTTTAATGGCTGCAATTCACATTCGGCTAATTCATTTTCCTTCCTTAACTTCAGCTGAGGCAAGGTTTCCCTCTTCCAGAAAGATTAAATTACTAGAGAGTAATCACAATTTATTCTCATTGCTGCGCCACGGAAATACCAATAGAGCAATAGAGTGTAGTTTGTGTGCTGAAAAAAGGATTATAATGAATTGCAACCCTTGATAAATACAAATTACAGTATAGACTTACATCCAAAATGTAAAAAAGCAGATCTTCAATCCTCTCAGCCTTAATAATTTGGACTTGACTTTCCAACTTTAGATAAATCCACACTTCCCAGGTCAATGGTTCAAAAGGTTTGGGGGCCCATCAGACTTAAAACTCGTTTGTGCACCGTGGGATGGTTATCTTACTCTACACTGAGGATGCATCGACTTTGAATGTTGTTATTTTTTGTTTAATGCACTGTGGCACTGCTCGGAGATGCGAATCTCAACGCATGTAGGGACCAACTTGGTGATCCACCAAGCCTCTCCTGCATGAGATTACGTCCTCACGCAACCATTTCCCTTTGATTATTCTAATCCAAAATCTCCACACAACCGCCCCACCATCATCCAACCATTGGTGAGATCAGTGTCACCATAACCATACCTAACACTTGTATCAGCAGGGAGCAGTAGTTAGTGGAACAGGTCTGATTGTTGGTGTTCTACCTGAGAACCTGGGACCCATCAGTATCCTGGGGACGGGAATCTGCGACCCCCTACACTTTGCTGGGAACACTGGATTACATTCACGGGAACTCATCCCCACAGCCATATACGTCAACGTTACGACTATTACGTAAATGATGGGCAGCGTGTTCCCGATGGCATATTCGCCTGTAACACACCGTTTTGGCCATTTTTAAAATTCTAATTTAAATTGAGAAATAGGATTCCGTGCCTCTGAGTCCCGGTGGAGGCACGGAGGCCCGGAAACACCATGCAGGTACCCACACAGCTTATGTGCGTACGACGACAACATTCCGTATCACTCCCAAGTCTTCCGTCCGTGCGGCGTTTTCCGACAAAATCGGGGAATAAAAACAGCTTAAACCGCGGCCGCAGACTTACCTTGTAGAAGGCCCCGCTCGTTCCCCTCACTTCCACGACTAGTTCATCCATGACGCAAGTTACTACAGCTCGCTAGCTAGCTAACTACCGATGGTGATGCGAGTAGCTAGCTAGCTAGCTGGCTGGCTGGCTGGCTAGCCTGACGCTAGCCAAAGGGAGAGTTTGCTATCGTTGTCTATGCTAGCTAGCCAAAATAGCCTTCTATGCGAGAAGAGGCTGCATTAGCTGTGTGTTATCGAATTAATATTCCCCGTCTCGCACTTGTTTTGGCGTCTCACGTTTGTGTTTGGCAAATCCGCCAATCCGTGTGTGCGGTAAATCGAAAGCGAGACATGTAGTTAGCAAGCCGCGTTAGCTTGTGTCGGCTACTTGTGTTACTGTGTGATTAGCGCCTAAGCGGCTACCGCTCGCCGCAGCTTCAATGTGACGTCTCGGTTTCTTCTTCTGCTGAAATGTCGCGTCTCCCCCGGCTTCATGCTGCCTCCTAGGGGTGTTTTGTAGGCACAGCTATTTTCACCGAGGCTGACACAAATCCTATTCATAAAAATAAATTACCTTCATTGCCCTGACACGGTAAAACTATTACATTAGTGTGAAATAGCTCATCTCATCCCCAGACGCTGCAAATAGAATGAACTCTTTTTGTGTCAGCAAATATTTACCTGTTTTTCTCCAGAGCCACATTTAATCACCTCGAGGGTGAAATATTGCCTGGCAAAATACGCAAGATACTCATGTCTTTGACGGGTTACTAACTGTTAACAATTACCCTTCAGCAGCATTTCCACCATGGGGAGCAGAATGTGACTGGAGCTCCCCAATGGGGGTTTTTCAGCACCCCGGATAGCGACCGCATTCTCCTCAGGAGATTCACGCCTGCTGTGGGGTTTCTTCACAACCGCCATGCATTTTCCAGATCAGCCAGGAGTCGTGGTGAGAAGATCTCTCAGTGCTTTGAAACATTAACACTGGCAGCAGCGTGCTGGTGAGGTGTTTAGCCAAGGTCCCAGGTTGGATTCCCACAAGGGGGCTTTCTGTGTCAAGTTTCCATGTTCCCCCCGTGTCTGCTCAGGGTTCCCCAGGATTAATAAGGTAAGATAAACTTTACTGATCCCCATTAGGGAAATTCTTTTGGTGAAGCAGTGTAACATTGATAGTGTTAATAAATATGAATATAAATATAAACAGAGAAACAATTTGAAGAGACAAGAGACATCCACAAATAAACAGACAGCAGAGAGAACAACAAAAACAACATCAAGGATAAGATTGGACAAAAAAAAACAACAAGGTTGAAAATAGACAATCAAAATGACAACAAGGATAGGAACATAAACAGAGTGACAAAAGCAATGAATGACAAAAATAAACAAAAATAAAGCAGGATGCAAATGGGCTGAGACCAACAAGGATAAAAACTTTTTGTAATTCGCTTTGGATAAAAGTGTCTCCCAAATGACTGTAATGTAATGTAATACTAGACAACAGAGTTTGGGGATGAAACGTGTGAATGGGTGAGATATTGAAGTTGTGGTGACACAGATGCACCTCCGGCCGCTCAGAGTTGTGTGCCGTCCAGATTGCTGTTATACAGTTTGATGGCGGCCGTGGGCACAAAGGAACGTCTAAAGCAGGGGTGGGCAATTACATGAAGAACCTGAAACCTGGAACACTGAGCCAGAGATAACAGTAAAGCAACACGCTTTTATA
Organism: Fistularia commersonii; assembly: GCF_037954325.1. Taxonomy (NCBI): domain Eukaryota; kingdom Metazoa; phylum Chordata; class Actinopteri; order Syngnathiformes; family Fistulariidae; genus Fistularia; species Fistularia commersonii. The sequence goes on from NC_141314.1 coordinate 7,148,213, forward strand.
ACATGAAGGGATAAATGGTTTTTCATTCATGTTCTGGTTGACCTCACGCGAGCCGGACAGGGACGCCCAAAGGGTCAGATGTGGCCACCGTCCCATAAATGCCCAAGTTTGGTCTAAAACGTTCAGTTCTGCGCCGGGTTGTGATGAGCCGTTGGCTAAATAAGCTACCCATCGACCACAGCTTGTAATGCAGGGGGCGGGAAGGATTGTCCAAGATAGCTCCCAGTTTGTCCCTCAGCCTTGCCTTCACTTCCACCAGTTGAAGATGGTTCAGGTTCTGTCCAACCACTGAGCGGGCTTTTTCAGCCTGTTGACCTCACCAGTTCTGGCACCTTCCTAACAGCACACTATACAGAAGAAAAGTACGCTGACTACCATAGACCGGTAGAAGGTCTTGAGGAGTCCTCTTCACACGTCGAACAACCTCAGTCTCCTCCGGAAGAACATCCAGCTCTGACCTTTCCTGTAGGGTGCATCTGTGTTGTGTGTCCAGTCCATTTTATTATTAATGTGGACCCCGAGATACTTGTAGGAGTTCACTATCTCCACCTCCTCACCTTGGATGGTGAGTGATACCTGTCTCCTCTGATTCTTCCTGAAGTTCACAACCACCTCCTAGGTCTTGGAGATGTTGAGTAGGAGGTGATTCTGGTTGCTCCGCTCAACAAAACTCCAGATCAGACCTCTGTTCTCCGGGTTCATTGGAGACCCTACTTTGGTTGAATTTCTCTATATGACTTGTGAATGAGATGGTGAATAGCTGTTTGTCTCTCCATGTGTCCCTGTGATGGACCTGTCCAGGGCGATCCCGTCCTCTTGTCCAATTACAGCTGGGATAGGCTGCAGCACCTCGGCACAGGATGCATATAGGTCAAGAGTGAATGGATGAACATGAACTCATGAGGGTCTGAACCCCGTTTGCTCAGATTCCTCTTCACGTCTTTGTCATTCTCTGCTGTTCTTTGCTTCGACGAACCCGTCAGCAGACTGTCCTTCCCCCTCCCCCAAAAGATCGATATCTGATCCGAGGTCAATTGAGCCCACGGAACGGAACGACCCACCAGCCAAACCCCAACACCGAACCACTGGACCATCCAGCCAAGCGACGCCATGTGTTTTAGCCGTCGAGTTATTTTACGCTGGCTCCGGTCGGGATTTGTGAGGCACTTTAAAAGTTCCTTTGCTCCTCCCCGCCACCCTCTGTGATCTCTTTGCATTCCCGGTAGACGGTCACCCGTCTGCTAGATCCATCGCTGGCCGAGGGCCACGGTGCTGCTGAAGGAAACGGTAGGGGAAGCAGGAGGGAAACAGTATCCTCGAGGTTGCGACTTAAACTGCCAATCCAGAGCATTCGTCATTGGATATATATATATATATATATGTATAGTTGTGCCTTGGAGAAACAAATCGACACGCAAAGGGGGGAAGAACAGCATGGAGGACAGAGGAGGGTGAGAAGATAAACAGATGTGTCTTCCCTGCATGGGAGGCCGTAGCCTCCTCACATGATCGCATGCCCCTTCACCGTAACACATGTTTGAGCGCTCGGGGGAAAGTTGGCTTCGGCCATTCAATCGGTGAGGATTAATATCTGGGAAATAAATCTCTCTCTATATATAGATATAAATAATTGAGATGGGTGAGGCTTTGTCAGCGTTTTTACCATCGAACGCAAAGGCTTTCTTTCCGTGATGAGAGGAACGGCAGATAGCAGCAGTGCTGACGCATGACCATGGCACCGACCTTCCGTGAAGAAGCATCTCTGTCACTATCTGGGTCAAGTTCATAAATATATGCTGATGCTCGCAGGGATGTATCTTCAGGTTCCGTGTATTTTTAAGTTTAAGCAAACTTAAATATGCCAATCCGACAAAATGTGGCCGAGGAGTTCCAGGTGGGGGTGGGAGCGCATCAGGGATCGACTCTGAGACCCTTCTGGGTTGCTATGGTGATGGGCAGGCTGACAGATGAGGTGACATCTCCATGTGATGTTTGCAGATGATATTGTGATCTACAGTAAGAGCAGAGAGCAGGTGGAGGAACATCCCGAGAGGTGGAGGTATGAAGAGGAACGGTGAGGCTACAGGGAGTGGAGATGAAGAAGGTGGAGGAGTTTCAGGGCTGATGAAAAGTAAAGGACAGGTACTGCAATGGAGGGACGGGTGGAGAAGATGGAGGTAAGACCCACCATGGCGTCTGGTTTGGAGAAACCGAGGAGAAGATAGCATGCAGAGCTGGAGGTAGCAGAGGTGAAAATGTGGAGGTTCCTCTTTGGAGTGAGGAGGATGATGAGGATCTGGAGGTCTGTCAGAGGGAGAGCACATGGTAGATGTTCAGGAGATAAAGTCACATTGAAATGGCTTGGACATGGACAGAGGATGGATGGAGAAGATCTGGGTAGAAGGATCTTGAGGATGGAGCTGCCAGGTAGGAGGTCCAGAGAGGTTTATAGATGGAGGCAAAGAGGACAGGAAGGTAGTTAGTGTAAAAGGAGAGGGTTGGATGGAGGCGTGTGATAGGTTGTGGACCCTGAAGTCCACAACCAGAATAAAAAGGCGAAAAACATCATTTCATATTTTGAGTGAAACCCATGTCAGACCCAGTCGACCCTCGGGGGATGAGAAGGTCCTATCGATCTCACTGGCAGCGGAAAGTGAAACACATTCAATCTAACATCTCAGCCTCCACTGAAGAACGATGACTTCAAGATGATAATCACTTTGCTTTCCAGCGGAAGGATCCTTGTTCTCTCCTCCTCAGGCCCCTGCCGCCAACCCGGCCCCCTCTCCGGAAATCCACCGCTGGGCATCCCTCCCCTCCCCACTCGGAGCTCGCTCTTCGCTTTTACTAAATGATGTCTGATACCGCCAGTGCACGCCACATCTTTATCTTAAATCTGTTTCTTTTATTTTATTTCAATTTGTAAGGATGACGTCAAGCTCTGGATTTAGTGGTGAGTCCCGTTTACAAAACACAGTTTGCAGGATAAATAATAGTAAAAAAAAAAAAAGAGATACATTTTAATATGCCCCCTACCGAAGCAAACGACGGATAATTATAAACAAATAAAGCACACATTTTTTTAGAATAAATAAAACATTTGTAAATAGAAAAAAAAGGGGGAACCCCTTGCAGAATGTGCTAAACTCTCAGACCTGGATTAAATCCACCTTTGCACTGGTTACTCGTGTTCAGGAAGTGAAAGCGATGCTTCATACATTAGTTTAGAAAAGGGTTGCTTATTGGTGGAGTATTGGAGTATAAACCTAAATAATTGGATTGTCTGCTGTTGTTACCTGAAAACACCTTTAACCATAACAAAGGTGGTTTGATCCAGATGTGGGAAGTCAGTGGAGGAGGACCCGCATCTTCTCTTCCAGAGCAGTGTCTCCTAAACCCATCAGATCTCATCCGGACACCCGGACAGGTCTGACCTCCACCCCTTCTCCCCGCCACGTTTGATTGGACCAGAGAAGGCGTCAAATAGCGACATCCCCTCCGTCTGATGGTTCCACACCAGGAGAAGCACCTCGCTGTTGCTTCACTTTGACTTTTTCACATTTCTATTCGTTTAACACAAAAGGCCACGTTCTCGGGCAGCTCTGAGGTCCTGTGGGGATTCATTACAACACAGAGTACACAGATACAGTAAAGGTATTGCCTAGAAGTACTTTTAAGATGTTACCTGGTGCTACCAGCTGAAAGTCGTGTTTTTGAAATGGGAATGATCTTATCAAGCCTTAAGATAAAAACAGAGAATGTGGCTCCATGTAATGTCTGAAGCATCCCAACATGATCTACACACAGGTCGCAGAGGTCAGTTTCCCTTCCGCCCTGCAGGAAACTGTGTTTCAACCAGGACCGAACATCTCACTCACAAAGGGGCGAACGCTGGGACGCAAGGAGAGCACAGAGGATGTATTTACAGCGGGAAGGATAAGGAATGGAAGAGGGCAGGACGGGTCCTTTCTGAGGACTTCAAAACCACTGGCGGCGAGTACTTGACAGTAAAACAGGTTTGGTATGAACACACTGCCCCTGTCACTGGTTTGGCAAGTATTTCATTATTGGTTTTGTCCATGTTGTGTGTGTGTGTGTGTGTGTGTGTGTGTGTGTGTGTGTGTGTGCTGAAGATCAAGCCTTGGTGGAAAAAGGCCAGTCAGGATGTTTTACCTTCAACCACGAGTTTAGTGAGCAGAGATGCATTTAAAGGTGTGGTTTACACGTATAAAAAATGGCGACCCCAGCAAAGAACGGGTCGGGAATGGTGACTCATCTGAGCCGACGTTAAACTCCTCAAAGTAACTAAGTACCTCACCCTGGTGTTGCTGAGTGCCGTTCCTGCAGAAGTTTTTTTTTCTCCCCCCCCCCGTGTCCATTTTCTCACAGTGAAGTTGCTCTCGCGAAAAGGATCGACGTGAAGTTGCACGATCGTTTGGACGCTACGACCGCCAGAGGCAGGATTTTAAGGCAACTGTACGATGGGAGGCTCGGTTGTTAGCACAGGGATCTGAGATTAGAGCTAAATACCACTGGAGGACCAGACATGGAGGTTCCTCTTTGGGCGCAAGGAAGATGAAGAGGAGGTTGGAGCTGCCAGACAGGAGGTCTAGAGGAAGACCTGAGAGGGAGTTTATGGGTGGAGGGGAAGAGGACAGGATGTTCGTGGGCGTGAGAGGGGTTAGACAGAGGCAGGTGATTGGCTGTGGGTTGGACAGAGGCAGGTGATTGGCTCAGCCCAAAGGACTAGATGAAGACTGAGGGGGGAGGGGGGTCCATCCACCTGCCTCTATGTGCATTCCCAATCTGCACATACAAACCCTTCAGTAACAAATACCCATTGCACGCCTTCTGCTCCTTCTTGCCCTTCTCAACCTCCTCCTCCTCTTCCTGGAAACCACCAGATATCTGATTCGCTTCCATACGTTCGAGTGAACCCAAGAAACGAATGCCAATGCAGCAACAAGGCAAATCCTACAGCCTATTTGAATCCCATCTCGTCCTTGTGTTCCACATGACGGCGGAAGCTCAAACCAAAACCAAATATTTGATGTAAGCCCCCGCCGTGTGGCCGTCCCATCGTGAAGAAGACTCACCCGGTTTCGGCGAATAACTGTCTGATAGCGATGACAGTGACTATTATAACTTGCGTCCTACCTTCTGGACGCGGGCAGCCGTTTTGCTAAATCTGTATTAAAGTGTGAATGAAGGACTATTATCGAATGTGTCGGCTTCGCGGCCAACTTCGCGGCTCTCTGCTAGAACACCGATGATGTTTGGGTCCGGCGCTCGAGCTTGTCGACCCGTTGGTCCCGGCGCTCCTCTTCCGCCCAAATCGGTCATTACCTTTGACATAAACTACATGTTTTGCTTCTGTGGCTCTCCCGTTATCCCCTTCCTCCTTCTACTCCTGGACGAGTCCAGCTACCCTTCCTTCTCCCTCCTCCTTCGTCCAACCACCCTCTCCGGCCTTTCCTTCAACAAGGACAGCTATTCTTCGTATCAGTCTGTTGCGTGAGCCGAACCCGCCCGTCCTCCCGCTCCACGTCCCTGTAGAGCAGGGACTTCTGAGCCTTCAGGCGGCACGCCAAGGACATGAAGATGGAGTCCACGTTCTGACTCTCCCTTGGGTCCTTTGCCGACGTCTCGAACAGCAGCATGTTGTGCGCGTCGGCGAACTTGAGCGCCATATTGGAGGGCACCTAGGACAGATGGCAAACCTCGGAGTCAGGCGACAATGAATAATAGATAGAGCCCCGTCCGATGAACTGACCTGTATCTGGTCAACCAGGTCACACTTGTTCCCCACCAGGACGCGAGGCACCGATGCCGAGACCCGGTGGCCGTTGCATTCCTGCAAGAGGAGAACCGTGATGAACCATGGTTGGAGTCGGTGTTAAGAACATGGTACCTAAAGAAGGATAAATCTGCAGTGGGCTTCCTCATGGTGAATTCAAGAGGCATCTCCTTTAAGTCCTACTTCAGTAGAAATCTTAACTGAAGCTTTTTTGTGGACATCACAAGTTCTTCTCCACATCACTGAACCAAGAGCACAAGCTCATAGTTCCAGCAAGTTCTCTGGGTTGATGATCAGTGCCTGTCCTGTCCTACCCTCACGACCCCTCTGCCTCTATCACACTCCTGCTTTCCATCTCTTGTTCTCTCGCTTTCAACCCCGGCTGGTCGAGGCAGAAAGCCATCCACATTGAGCTGGCATGTGAAGCTTCTCTGATGAGGGCGGATCAGATATCTAGTACATTTAGAAAGTAGTAGGTTAACTTTAGTTCTCGGTGACCCACCTCTATCCACGTCTGCAGGTTGCGGAAGGAAGTCATTTTGGTGACGTCGTATACGAAGACGACCGCGTGGACGTTGCGGTAGTAGTGTTCCACCATGGACTTACGAAAGCGCTCTTGACCCGCGGTGTCCCACACCTGCACCTGGAGATAGACGGTAGAAATCTGCGTTATGTCTCTACTTCTGACCGTAAACACGAAGCAGTGGATAACTCCAAAAGACAAACAAAACCAAACAGTGAAATGAGCAGGAACTGGATGACATCTCTCACAAATGTATGAACAACGAAGATAAACGATGATAACTTGGTCAGTGAACAGTGTGTCGTTGGCTGACATGAGTGAGTTCTGTTTCAGTCCACTACTGCTGCTTCCCTTTGAATCCTTTGCATCAGAATCAGAATCAGAATGCCTGATTTATCTCCAAGGGTAAAATTGCTTTTTGTTGAAAGCAGCTCCTGCCACAGAGTAAAGTGGGGAAGAATCAAACTAGAACGCTATATAAATATAGAGATAAAATAGCGAGTGATAAAAATAAAATAAAAAACTGTAAAGTTCATGCAAGGCATCTTTATTGGCAACAAACCTATCTATTGGAATGCTGTAAATCAGCATTTCCAATAAGTGGCTGCAGTATCTGGTGGACTGCAAAGACCAATTTAATTCAATCTCCAATTAAAGGAAGCCATTCTCTCAGCTGACCATCACTAAAACAGCTCAGCAGCTCAGTGAATCCCAAACAGGGACGGTTGTTGCTCCAAAAACCAGATTTGTCGTCTGGATACTCTCAGCCGTGAACTCGGCCTGGCACTCCTAACACCGGGTTCACATATCCAGCATCTGAGTCACATCTGGACCCCGATGGCGTCCGACCCACGCCGCCGCCGCCGCAGGAGCTCTGTTTCTACAGCCAGTTCTGCTTTGACAACGACTATCAAATACATCTAATTCTTCAATGAAATGGCCCCCAGACGAGGGAGGTCAAATTCATTTCCTCAATTTCAATCCTGGGAGTATTCCACAGCTCAATGTGAACGGTTTCCTCCCTCACAAAGGTTCAATCTAGGTCTGCGAACAGCCGAAAAAGCAGGAAAAGTTTTGCTCAAGCCAAGTCGACAGAGGAGAGGGGGGCAACCGACTGAACGCCATCACATCAGAATCCGCAGAAGAACATCAGAAAGTTAACTGGAGCTGTGCGAGGGCGCCGGTGGGGAGGGGGGGGGCACCAGGCCAGATCACGGTCACACCACAAACGGCACTGCAGGCTCTTGTAACTGGGTCGAGACTTCTCCAAGAAGGTCTCAGTCTGCTTGTTTTGGTAGACTACCCTCACCCTCACCCATTCATGCACAGATGCCATGCTAGGTGCTAACCAGGCTACCAGGAGGAGCAGGAGAAGCAGGAGGAGCCGGGAATCGAACCGGAGCACATCTGAACACACTCTTGACATACAACCATCAGCCAGTAGTTTGCATCCGGCTTCTTTCTGGACTGTGGGAGGAGAATGTGGAGAGCACCAACAAAGAGCATACATCTCTGCACAGAAAGGCCCCAAGTTGCCCTCTGGATGGGAGCTGAAAATCTTCTTGCTGTGAGCTGAAAAATCGCAATAATCCCACTCGTGACAAACAAGTCTAACCTTCCCTGGATTTACATCTCCTCCAAATGGAGGAACATACGGCCTCAGGGTGATGGTGATGGAGGGCCATGCTAGCCTAGAGCCGGGTGGACAAAGAGAAGCGGTAATACCCACCAACATAGCAATTACACGACAGCATCCTAAATAATCGGTCATTCGTTGTCTGTACAGATTGAACTGCACTCAGTCATGGCTGGAATGGAGCCTATCCCTGCTGTGATTGGGTGAGAGGTGAGGTTCACCCTGGACCGTCCAATCACAGGGCCACATATCAAGACATACAAATATTCACCCTCTCACTCACACACCTGGGCATTGTAGGGTCTCCACTGAACCTCCATCATGTTCGGACTGTGGGAGGAACTTAGAACATGGAGACTCCCCACAGGAAGGAACCCTGTGGGAATCCAACCAGGGACCTCCCTGCTGTGAGGGCGCGGAGCTAACTTTTGCATTTTTACTAAAAACAGCCATGCATCTTGAACAACCTCCAAATAAACCCATGTATCCGTTCCACTGAACTCAGAGAAGGGACTGTTTCTGCGGTTCCTTGCCTGCAAAGGTATTCATCCCATCATCTGGGGGAAAGCTGGACTAATGATTACTCAGCAGATCGGTTGGGCGGGGCCAACACCGTCACCATGGAGATGCAAGAACAGCAACAGCAGCTGCACCCCCGACCAATTACAAGTGATCACCCGGACGGTTTTCAGCCAATAAAGAACTGAAAGCGCTTTTTACCTCCGGCGACCGGCCGTCCTCAGAAACCAGGGCCGGCGTGCGGAGGGTTAATGTCTGAGCCCAAAATAGCTGAAAGGACTTCACATTCTTAGATGTGCCTGCTCCAGGATTTCAAACCAGGGGAGAAGTTTAGAGTCGTGGATGGCGGCGTGCGGACTGACGTCATAGCAACCGGCGTCTGTGTGAGTCAGCGTTGGGGGGGTAGACGGGACGGTCTGCGGAGACACAAAGGGGAGCCAGGACGGGGGAGGGGGAGTGTTTGTGGAGGAGCGTCCAGGCCCAGCGGGGAGAGGGAGCGCCGAGCATTAGACAACAGGATGTGGAGGTTGGCATCTTCCTTTGGATAGGGGAACCCTGGTGATTAACAAGAGCTTCATCCCATCATCCCTCGTATTCTCCTTCCAGATATTCTGCTTTCCAGTTTCACCATTAAGCGCAGGTGACCTCGCCCACAATGTATTTACCTCCCAGGATTGGACATGTGGGTGGAAGGCTTTCCATCACAATATTAGATCCATCCATCCATCCATCCTCTGCCGCTTATCCTGCACTCAGGGTCGTGGGGGATGCTGGAGCCTATCCCAGCTGTGATTGGACAAGAGGCGGGTTCACTCTGGACCAATCACAGGGACACATACAGAGACATCCAACCATTCGCCCTCTCGTTCACACATCTGGACAATGCGGGGTCTCCGGTGAAGCTCTTGGATGTGTTTGGGCTGTGGGAGGAACCCGGAGAACCCTGAGGAACCCCAGGCAGACACGGGGAGAACATGGAGACTCCACTCAGGAAGGAACCTTGTTGGAATCCAACCAGGAACCTTCTGGCTGTGAGGCGGCAGAGGTAACCGCTGCACCAGCGTGTGGATTACAAATGCACTCATGTATAAAAACAATCCATGACATCATATCCCAGAAGGTTTGGTGATAAACCCTGCAGTCCATCAACAGAACAGGAAGCCTTCTTCACAAGATCATGTGAAATATCCAGCTATTAAAGCGTTATTTCTAAAGAGGTCATAATGTAATATATATATATATGACGAATGTGACATTCCCGTCCTTGGTGGGCGTCATGGAAACCGGTGAAGCAGCAGGTTCACATGGTCACAGACGAGCCTCTCAGAAGATGGAGGCAGACCAAGGTGTCTGCGTGACCTGGAGATGACAGGTGAAAGGATGCATGTCTCTACATCTGTCCCTGTGATTGGCCGGTTCGGGATGAACCCCCCCCCCTCTTGTCCAATCACGGCTGAGGTAGGCTCCGGCTGCCCCCTCGAATGAATGAATGAATGAACAAATGAACGTCCCAGACAAAAGATGAGAGCTCATTTAGAGACAAAGCAGCAGCTTCTCAGCATCCACAAACGCTTGTTGGAGTCTGACACACTTTACACGCAAATGATGGACAGACAGAGGCTTCACGATGGTGAGAAGTTTCCAGGATGGAGGGGTCAGAAGGGGGGGGGGGTGGATGGAGGTCTGAGAAGATGCCAGGTGTGTCTCCAGGGGTGTGCGGACCCCTCATCCGACTGTCACACCCACACTTCGTGATTTGGCAGGTCAGGCTTTTGCCCAGAGATGTAACTAAGACACATTACAAAACATCTCTCCTTTGTTTGCATCGTCTGCTCACCATTTCATCTCCTGCAGGCAGGAGGAGGAGGAGGCGGGGGAGAAAGAAGAGGAGGAGGAGGAGAAGAAAGAGAAGGAGGAGGAGGAAGAGGAGGAGAAAGAGAAAGAGGAGTATGGGGATGAGAAGAAAGAGGAGGAGAAGAAGAAAGAGGAGGAGGAGGAGGAGGAGGAGGAAGCGCCGCCGTTACCTTGATGGTCTCCCCCTCGATCTCCACCGCCTTCTCTCGGAAGTCCACGCCGATGGTGGCCTCGGTCTTCTCCGGGAAGCTGCCGCCGGTGAAGCGGAAGGTGAGGCAGGTCTTTCCCACGTTGGAGTCCCCGATGACGATGATCTTGAAGATGCGCGTCTGGATGCTGAGCTCCAGGGAGGAGGCGCACAGCTCCGAAGAGGATCCCAGGCCCGGCGCCGCGTCGCTGCCGCCGCCGCCGCCGCCACTAGCGCTGCTCGCCCGGCTCCGGTGGCTCCGGTGCAGCTCCATGGAGGACGTCAGGATGGTGACATTATCATCCGTCCGGTTCCTCCGCGTTCCTCCCTTCCCTACCCCTCCTCCTCCTCCTCCTCCTCCGCCCGCACGGCTCTCCTCCTCCGGGGAATCGTTGGTCATTATGCCGGAGGAGGCGATGCGCAGATCGGGATGCGTGTGCGTGCGTGTGTGCGTGTGAGGCGGAGTGGAGGAGGACGAATGGAGGGATGAGTGAAGGGAGGGGAGGAGGGAGGAGGGAGGAGGAGATGCTTCCTTTCAGCGGCGGATCGAGGCCTTAAAGGGCGAAGTGTTTGGAGAAACGACACCAATGAACAACTGCTGAGAAGGTGGTTCTTCTCAAAGGGTGGACGTGCACGAGATTTCATGGTTATGCATTAAATGTTTAGTATTTAATCTTATCCCCTGAAGATGTTTTTTGAACCAGCAGTTTTATGAATGCATTTAAATCAAGACCCCGAAGCAGGTTGATCTCACACTCTATGTGTCCCCCTCCACATGCAGGTCTGATGGTTCAGCAGGTGAACCCCCCTGTCCTGACTCTTCCCCACAGTCAGAACAAACCCTGTATCCTCCTGAGCAAGAACATCCCGACCGACTACCCGCGCTACGGCTTTGACGCTTGTTCATGCGACAAGATCCCAGAAGAACTTGACTCCTTGTGCTACAAAGACGTCCTTCCAGCCCCGGATCCCCCGGCGCAGTGTACCGGTACTCCCGATACTGCCAGATCCTCCGGGATCCCAGAAGTTCCTGTCTGGCTGTATCTTTTCCCTGCCCGCCTTCGATACTTCACTTAGTTTAGGCAAGAAGATCCTGGGGGACTCCAGAAGATCCTGGATTGTCTGACCGCGTCCACCCGCGACTTTGACCTGCGTCACACAAGAAGATCCTGGAAGATCTTGACTCCTTGTGCCACGCTGTCCCTGAGCCCCTGCCGATACAGGAGGATCCAGGAGGAACCAAGAAGATCCTGATCGCCTCCACCGGTCCCCTGCCTGACTACTACACTCCACCTCTAGAAGAAAGGCCTTTATTGTCACATGTAGATACATCGAGCACAACATCAGCAAAATATGCATTTAACCCATCATGGATGGACCATGAACAGGAGGCAGCTGAGGAACGGCGCCAGGGGAGCAGTTAGAGGTTCAGAGTCTTGCTCGACAAGAGCAAGGCAAGGAGGAACCAGGAATCCAACCAGTCTCTTGACCGAGTTTACTCAAGAAGATCCAGGAAGATCTTGACTCCTTGTGCTACGTAGTTGATGTCCTTGCAGTCCCTGACCACACACAGGCTCACCTTTGACGCTAGTTTACACAAGAAGATCCCAGAAGATCCTGACGCCCGTGCTACGTGGCTAGCATCCTTCCAGTCCCCAAACCTCCCCCCGAGCCGCTCCCTTCTCCCTGTATAGAAGTTTGAAAAAAATCCGCAAAAAGTGCTCCAAAAATAAATCTATTCTACAAATTCCTTTCAAAAATGGCCGCACAATAACATATTTGTTAACAAGTATCTCTGGTAAGCATCTGAGGAAGAATGAAAAAAGTTGAAAATAATGTTAAAATTCTATTCTGTTCTAAAACGTTAATATGACATGATATATCTAACAAGAGGTGCAAAAAAAATAAAGGAGGCGTCAATCACATGATCATTCCCTTTAACATGATAGCTAACACATAGCATTTGAGGAAGAGCCTATGTTTGCTCGAAAACGTCATGCGAGAATACGCTTTTTTGTATTATATGTAGAATAAGTTATCTTTATTTTTGGAGCCCTTTGGTTGCACGCATTTTTTTCAATCCACAGGGCAGCGGATGTGCGTTTTTGTTTTTTTTTTCCTTTTTCTAGCCCTCCTCTCCGTAAACCAGCTCATCCAAACATCGACGATGAGCCTCCAGTGCCGACAAAATGGCCGCCATCATTGCAATCGGGGGATCGGTCCTTCTCCAGCCCTCCTCCTCATCAACACCTCAGATTGATTTACGATCAAAGTGTTGTATCTCAACTTTCTAAGCGTGTTCTCTGTCTAAGGCATACCGGCCTGAAGTGAACACGCGGCAGGAATGCAGGCGCCGAGCTCGGCCGGTCCAGGGCAGAAGGTCAAAGTAGTGCCATGTGATCCGTTCGGCCGATCGGTCGCATTCCGGCCACCGATGTCCCGGACGCCGAAGAGAAGGCCCGCCGAGGAGTCGGATTCCAGGGCGGATTAAGGTAAAGAGATTTGAAGCGGTCCTTCAGAGCAAACCCCCCACAGCGTGTCCTGGTGTGTGGTCCAGCTGTCGCCCCTCCAGACCCCGCAGGGATACATGGAGACGGACTGGATGGAGGATGAAGGACTGGAGGACAGGCTGAGGACACGCAGTCATCAACACCTCTTCGGTTGCACCGCTGCTCAGGTAAATATAGAATATCTGGCAGGGTATCTGTGACAGCACTGTCCTTGATCTCGGCAAGAAGAAGAAGAAGAAGAAGAAGAAGAAGCTTTATTTGGTCACATTCAGTCACACACAGCACGAGCGGTCCTCCAGATGGAGCCGTCATGGAGGAACCCTTGAGGCTCGGCGTCTCGCTCAGCCGGACAGGAAGAGCTCCGAGGGAACGTTCGGTTCCAAGACGAGCGCTCAAAGAGCCTCCGGAGGGAAACATGACAGAGATATCTACCGCCGTCCTCTCCAAGGTCTCAGGATGGAGGTTAAATCAGGCTGGGAGCATCTCAACAGGGATTTTATCAATAAAAAGACGATCTTAGCATTTGTTTTAAAACTGTCATTTCATTCTGCCTGTCTTTCTGTATTTATATCATGAAGTTGCCACTCACCGTGATGAATGTCGTTTGGCGATGCGGAGACAGGAGATCCTGCTGCTTTGCCTCCATTCTCACTCTGGAGTAAAGACCACACACACACACACACACACACACACACACACACAATGCTCTGAACAATCCCCACGACACAGACACAATCTCTTCCTCACAGACAGTTTCTCTAAGAGACACACATAATCTCTTTGTGTCACTCACTCACAAACACACACACACACACACACATACACACAGACAGACACATCGGTGGTGCATGAACAATCCTCCAGCTTGTGTCTGACAAAGCTCCCTTCTTGCTCTGTCAAAAGGCCGTTTGTGTGGAAGCGAGGCTCAGTGGGACATTCACATTCTGGTGAACACAAACCAACAGTGAAATATAGCGTCCATTTGCATACAGACACACACACATACACACACACAAAGTTAAGAGAAAAGAAACAGAAATCCTGCCTCCACAAAAAAAAGGGGATTTGGTGTCATAAATCTGCGTGACAACTGTCATCTAATCAATCTGTCACTCGGATTTCTTTCTTCTTCTTCTTTGTCGGGCTGCTCCCTTCAGGGGCCTCAGCCAATCACCTGCCTCCATCTCACCCTCTCATCTTGAACCAACAAAGTTTCTGTCCTCTTTCCTAACATTCTTACCTCTCCTCTTACCTGGCAGATCAAACCTCGGCATTCTTCTACTCAGATCTTCTCCATCCCTCCATGTCCGAACCATCTCAATGCGACTTTATCTCCAGAACATCTAACATGTGCTGTCTCTCTGATGGGCTCCTTCCTGATCTTCTCCCCTAAAGAGGAACCTCAACATCTCCATCTCTGCTGCCTCCAGCTCTGCCCCCTGTCTTCTCCTCGCTGTCTCATAGCTGCTCCTCCTCTCCTTTTATTTGTGGCCGTTTGGATTTCTTCCTTGGTCTCCAAACGGCCTTCCTCTTGCACCGCTTGACGTCGGCAAACTTGAGGATGCGATTACACATGAGTGACCATGCCAGCTCCAGTCCACTAAAAGACCCAAATTGTCCTCCGGTAGAGGTTCTCGCCTCTTCCACATAGACCAAGTAGTTCATATCGATAGACCAAACCCCTCAAGGTCGACCACCTGAAGGGTTTGTTGTTGCCACTGAGGTGCTACTAGCAAAACCACATAGACTCCCTTGAACTGATCAGGACATCCAGAACTTTGAACGCAGCTTAATGTCAAAACCTTTTGTCGCTGCAACGACGGTCCAGAGGTCTATAAACAGGGCTGAAGAACGCTGCATGGACAAGTGGGCTACCCTTAAACTTTATTTCTTATAAATTATAACACTACATCTTTAATATGTGCACCTGTGGAACGGTGCCTCTATAATATTCAGTTACTGTAATCTGATTACATACTGCCATAGTCGCTGTTATGGCCTGATGGCACTGATACATACAGTGAACAGTTTGCTGGTACCCTTTGCTGAGCAGCAACAGAGGAACCTGTATCTGCTTGTTAAACAACAGTCGCTCGCTATAATCTAGATGATAAATTTAATATAAACACATTGATAGTAAAACTCCTTTAACTGATAACGTGAAGTTTTTAGCCACACCATAAACTCCACATTGGAAAGTCGGCGGAACCGCGCATGGGTGACGGCTAAAGTCACCATGACTGACCAGCAGGCGGATAATCCCATGTCGAAGAGACATAAACATGACTGATATGTACAACCAGTAACATACAACCCTCCCCGAAGAGCAGGGTCTTCATATTTGGTCACTTCAGGGAGCATCAGGAGACCATCGTAAGGCCACACAGGCATGGGTGAAAGGCTAGTAAAGAAAGGCACCACAACATGCAAAACTGCACTTCGAATGCAATTTCAGTTCAATTGTTCAGTGACTTGTGCTTCCGTTTGTTTCAGGCTCTCCTGCAGTCTCAGGGCATCCTTAGTGTCGTAATTACCGAACCCCCCCCGAGGGGTAAAACGTCTGTGACAGTTTCTCAGAGAGCGCGTCAGACCACTTGAAGGTATGTGGACTTGAAATCTGTTCCGAGGGCATTTTTGGCATTGCACTTGTAAATACCAGAGTTCATGAGCATCGCGTTCTGTATGACCAAGCTGCCCTCCTCGGTCATGTGTACGCCTCCCTGGACGGTGAAGCGGTTATGCGGAACCAGAGTGGTGCGTCCGGGCAATGTCCAAGAAATATCCGGTTTGGGAATACCGGTGGCAGCACAGTTTAATCTCACTGGTACTCCCCTGTTCACCCTGGTGATGGAGGCAAGCATGCTGGTGATCCGCGGTGGGAAAACCATTATTACAACCGGGTATGATAGTGTCGATGAGCCAAAGGAGTTGGAGGCTTTGCAGACGTATGTCCCTTTGTCAAAAGTGGCCACCTGTCTCAGCACGAGTGTCCCGTTGGCAAGAAATGACACTCGGCCAACGGTTTGAGGCTTGTCTAGCGTCAGCCCGTTAGGGAGGGTCCATGTTACTGATGCCTGGGGCCAACCGTCCGCGACGCAGGGTAACTTTAGATCTTGGCCATAGGTAATCTTCATTCCCCCTGCAAAAAAAAAACAAAAACATGCAAGTTAGATTTTTGGAATTACTTAGAGAGAGACGGATCCATATAGGTCAAAATGTTGATTCAAGAAGTTGCTAAATGTACCTGCAGATCCTCTGATGACTGGCTTCCTGCCAGCCTCCAGGGCGTAACGTTTCTCCGCTTGACCTGCAACATTTTTTGCGAGACACCGGTACACTCCTTTATCACTGGTGGCAGGTTGCAAGATTTGCAGGCTCCCGTTGCCCAGATGGTGGATGAACCGCTGGATTCTGATGCCAGCGGTTAACATGGTGCCATTCGGTAGCACCCACACAAAGTCTGGATTTGGCTTTCCGCGAGCAGGGCATGTCAACACTATCTCTCCACCGTCTTGCTTCAGTGGTATGATTTCAATATTTGGAAGAGCAAAGCTCGGTTTCTCCGCCACCGGGGCCACATCCAACGCCACTGAGAGTGACGCTTCTCCAAGACTGTTTTTAGCCAAACACATGTACATCCCCTCATCGGTTCTCCTGATACCTCTAACCTCCAAGCTCCCATTATGATGGACCTGAAAGCGACCGCCGAGATACGGTTTTGGGAGCAAGTGTCCATAAGGAGTTACCCACCAGACTTTTGACTCAGGCTTTCCTTCCACTCTACAGTCCAAAAGAGCGGTTTGGTATGATATACCCCAAACCTTTTTGCTGCTTTTCCCTTTAAGGCCATTGATAAAGGGGTCCTCTGGTTGAATCTCCAGTTTTATGTATTTAAAATCCTCACCAGCAGAATTTCGCGCCACGCATGTATATTTTCCTTCATCTGCCAGGGTTACTTTCTTCACCGCCAACACCCCACCGTCGGTCATCTGAAAATTGTCCGATGATGGTGTTATGACATGATTTCGCGGTGAAATCCACATGATTCTCGGTGTTGGTTCACCCACTGCTTGACAACTCAGTTGGGCCGGCCCTCCAAACTTCACCGTCACCTGTGACGGTGATTTGGACTGAATCTGGGGAGGATTCGGTCTGACTTTGACACTCACTTTCCTTTCGTCTTTGCCGAGTTTGTTCTTGGCATAACAAGTATAGTCCCCCTCATCTTTTTTGCCGATCTGCTGCAGAAGTAAGGTCCCGTTGCCAAAAATTAGATACCGACGGTTCCGTAGGCCACTGTCATCAGACTGAAGGGCGTTGTTGACCAGCGTTCCATCCGGGAGAGTCCAGGAGACTTCTGGATCTGGGAGACCTGTCGCAACACAATCCACCTAAAAAGAATCAGCAAACGTACTGGGGGTTAGAATAACTTCACATGTACTTTCTCTCCTTGAAATGCTATGACATTTAAATGTTCATAACCAACTGTATGTTAGGTTGAGTCTTTGTCAGAATGTGATGAGCAAGGGGTTGCAAAAATGATCTCTGAATTAGCCCAAGTGAAGTAGAAGTGACTGACATCTGGGATTTACAACATGAACCTCAACAATTTTGGTTCACTTTTCGCACCCCGATGAATCATGTTTAAAGCTGCACCAGAAGGCTGGTCCGGTTAGACAAAGGCCAGGCTGCTGTGTTCCTGTTATTCCCCCTGGCTTCCCCGTGATCTCGTCCCCCTGCAGGTCGGATAGTTTCATGCGGATGTGCTGCCGCACACCTGTTTCCTATCTCTCATCAGCAGTCCTGGTTTATTCAAACTTCCCAGCTCGGAGCACCAGATCACGGTCAGTGCGTACTCTGTATTAATCTCCTTTGTCATCCTGTCTTCTGACTTTCCTGTCTTGATGCTTGACCTATTACTGACTCCCTGTGCTAAGCTGCTGACATCCTTGCAGTTCCTAACTTCCCCTGTGACTCCCTTTTCTTTGTGGTCAAACTGATTTGAATTGTGAGCAAGAATACATTTAACATAGTAGGGTTCAGAGTGAAAAAACCTAAAAAGAAGAGAAAAGGTCAAATGTACATTTGTCATTTAAACAGACCTGTAAGTCCCGGAGAATGTTTAGTAGAATTGAAGATATGGAGGTTCTGTTTAAGATTTAGGAGAATGGAGTGGATCAGGGTCTATCAGAGGGACGGCACATGCTGAATGTTCCAGAGTTTGAATCAGAATGAGATGGTTTGGACAGGGGATGGTGAAGATCTGGGTAGAAGGATGCAGAGGTTAGAGGATGTCAAGAGGAAGACCAAAGAGGAGGTTTATGAATGGAGGGGAAGAGTACAGGAATTTAGTCGGTGTGAAGGGAGAGGTTGGATGGAAGCAGATATTTTGCCGTGGTTCCTGAAGGGAGCAGCGCCAAAGGAAAAGAATAACTTTGAACCTGCTCCACTTAAATACCTGAAAATTCTCTCCAAAGGTCACACTGGTCTGTGCAGTTCTCACATGTTTGATTCTGGGTGGGGTCATCAGGACGTCCACCTGTTAAAGACAACAAATAGTGAAGGGACTTAACGTACACTGTCATACTTGGCATTATTTCAACCCGCTGGTTCCAAAAATGTACCTTTTAATCTAGTGACATTTAAAATTTTCTATAAAAAAAACAAAGACTTTCAGTGAAGAACGAGACAGTGAAAGGGCCATCTCAGTCTCATCCTCTGGCCCCCATGTGGATACTATTCTTATCTCTATGTACAAACCAAATACTTCCCCCTTGAGTGGAAAAAGATATATTCTATCTCTGCAGGACATTAACCATGATGGTGCCCCAGGAGGCGGAGATTATCATAGGAGTAGAAAATTAATTCTGACAAGAACTACTAACTAACGTAAACTTTGGAAGCAAAACGGATCTGCCTCAGGTAATTTTTTTGCCTTGTTAATACCTGGAAGAGCTCCATATCTTCTCCATTTGGCCGCTGAAAGATACATAAGTAATTTCCACCATCTAGCTCCGTTAGCTGGAGTATCCTCAGGGTCCCATTTAAGAAAACTTTAATAGGTCTCTCTGGACTGGAAGCAAGCATCAAAAAAAGTACATTTTAAGGAGGGAAGAAATTTGCCGCATCTAACGGCACCCAGGCTGAAATCGTACATTTACTATGTACTATTTACTATTCAACTTGAGGGTAAGGTTTGGAGGCGTTACGGTTACCTGTATCGATGTTCCATTATGGTCTTCGAAGGTAGCTGCCAGATGGTCCCTCTTGGGGATCCAGTAGACTCAGGGCAGTGGAGGTAGACAGCAGAACCATACATGGCTGAAATAGAGTGCTTACGGGACGGTATTCCGTGGTGTTGGGTATGGGGCGTTCGAGGAGGAGGCGGCAGCTGGCCGACGGAAGAAGGGAAATCCGCCCTCACTTCCAGTTGGACAACTCGTTTGGCAATACCGACAGTGTTCGTGGCTGAACACTCGTACCTGTAATTACAACCAGCCAGAAGACTGACCGTCTAGCCGTGTCCCTTTGCCATTGTTTAATTTAAAGCACGATTCTGACGTTTGGACAAAAACGGGCATGTCGGCCTCGGTGCATTGAAAAATATGGCATCATATAAGAAATGCATACAAAAGAAATGGATGTCTCGTACCTCCCTGCATCAGCCGGAGAGATATTCTTCACAAACAGTGTTCCGTTGGGGAAAACGAAAAGCCTGTGTCCCAGAAACTGCGATGGCTTAACCTGGATGCCAACTGGGAGAGTCCACTTCAGGGCTGGTGGAGGTTCACCCCTCACAGAACACTGGGCGTACACACTCCGACCTGGTCAGACAATATTTCATGAGTTTATAGTGTTTATGTTAAGTGTATGCGGGATGATGTATTTGATTATTTTCCTTTTGTGAATCAATATTTGCGTATCATACCTGGCTGAGTAATTAATGTGTCCAGAGCTCCTTCACTTATGCTCGGCGGCAAAGCCGCTACGTGGACGTGATACGTTATTGTATCGGCACCTGCTGCATTGCTTGCAATGCATTTATAAGCCCCTTTGCTGGAGAAATTGGCAGAGTATATCTGCAGGGTTCCATTTTGAAGAACAGACATTGGCGAGAGAAGGGTGCGAACGGTTCCGATTTCACGGACGAACGTTCTGTCCGGTAGGATCCAGGAAATTTGAGCTAGTGGTTTTCCAGAGGCAAGGCAATCAAGGGTAACACTGTTTCCCAAGTACATTGTTACCTCTGTGGACTTGGGACGTTTGATCTTTGGGGCCTCAGTCTGGACTGCTAAGGTGATCACCATGCGATCAGACCCGAACCTGTTCTGAGCGGTGCAGAGGTACTGCCCTCTGTCCTGGAGTTGCACCGTTTTGATAACAAAACTTCCGTTATTGAGAACTTCAAAGCGTTGGCCATGTTTGGTGTTTGCTGGAATGGTGGCACCTGTGAAGGGGCCAAAAACAAGGAGATGGAGGGGAACAGTGCAGTAACGCAAATTGAAATCAAGTACCCTGCTCTATAAACAACCTATGTGTGACTTTCTTTTTCGCCATTTGTTATTTAGTTTCCCCATGTTCTATCTCACCTGTAGAGACTTTGGTCCAAGCAATGCTGGGTTTGGGATTCCCTGTAGCTCTGCAGTGTAGGACCGCATCACCCTCTGCCAGAGCTGACACACTGGCTGTGGTTACGGTGGTGATGTGGGGCTTCACACCACCACCTCCACCTCCGGTTCCCATCATCCATGGGAAAAGAGGTGCAGCCGTTGTGTGGCGAGAGCCGATTCTTCCTTCTGCATTAACTTGTACAGTCATAAAACAGCACAATTATTGCATCACATGTTTTTTGCCATATAAATGTGGTATCCTTTTTTGTTTTCTTGAGCATACCTCCAAAAGGCCACTGACTTCTATTGGGGAAACCCGAAGTGGTCGGATTGTAGGATGATGGTGATGAAGGTTTGATGGAGTTCGGAGCTTGTGGGGTGTAGGCTGCGGTGGGTGCTTGAGGTCTGAGGGTGTATGGTCTATGCGGGGATTGACGCCTGGGCTTAGGTGTGATGCTGGATAGGGGGTTTTGGAAGGTGATGTAAGGTTTAGGTGTCACCATCTTGCCTAGCTGAGAAATACGATTGAGCTGCGCCTGGAAGAACGGATTATAAAATGTTGAAAAATATATCATTGAGTATCCAAGTAATATGTACTATTTGATGTACAATTCTTGCTCTTCCTGATCACGTTACCTGTCTGTATCTGTTCCTCAGCCTTGACAGAAACAGATGATCTCTGGTTTGGGTCCTGACATCGACATTATAGTTTTGACGATAATGATGAGTGGGTTGGGGGCTGGCAACTGTAAATCTTGGGGTACCTGTCGGCGCAGGAGCGGTCGGAGCCGGCTTTAACGTCTCAGCGATAATCTCTGGTCTGTTGGTCACAACTGGGCTGTGAGCCCAAGGGTGGGGGAAATGCCTTGGTTGATAAGTTGGTACAGTGTGAGACCCTATTCATGGGAAAAGAGGCAAACCTTTGGGTCAACTACACTTTCCTGCCCCCAAACACCAAAACAAGAATGTGATACAGCACATAAGCTGCTGAGGTTGATACATTAACAGCATCAAACCCCCCAGATCTCCCCTGCTGCTTTACCCACCTTGTCTGGGATGAGGAGGTAGTCTTTTATTGGTCCAGGAAGGGTAGTGGGGGTAATTATGATGGCTGGAAGGCCACCGGGAGATACCAGAATGCTTATCTTTACTGCCTTTGTCCTGTTTGCCTCGATTCCTATCTTGGTGTATTTGAGACGTCGCTGTTGTTTGTCCCCTTCCCTGATGGTATACTTGGAGCCACGGGTGAATGGGCTCCATGATGGGGAAACTGCGGACCGTAGGCTCTGTTCTACTTTGGTCCATCTTTGGGATTTTGTCCTGTGTTCTGCCTTTGGTTGAATCAGATGTAGTGACTTCGGGAGATGGCGCTGTTGCCCGGGTTGGTGTACTTTGTTCCGGTGAAGTTCTCCTTCTAGCCTCTGGTGTATTTTGGGTCGCTAATACAGGTCCGTGTTGCATGTCAGGACTCGGTGTCGTAAGCTGTGTATTAATGTCTTCTATGTCCCTTTCACTTTCCATGATAAAGGGGTTTTCCTCTCGCTCTCCAATCTCTGTTATTACCCTCCCGCCATTCTCTTCTGTAAAGCTGAGCTTGTTATTTTGGTTCATAAAGTTCTCCCTTTTTGGCTCTACGTTGTTCTTTTCCTTGTCTGCAGCCGTTCTCTCGGTTGGTTCTTCTCGTTGTGGAGTGGGGATTGCCTTTGTAATGGGTAAATTGTTTATATCCGGAAGTTCGACTGTACGGGGATTTTGAGTCGTATTAAGTCTTTCAGTGCGCGATTCTTCCTTTGCATCAGCACTATCATTGTCTTTGTAATCATATTCCTCATAATATTCACCATCATCGTCATCTATCAGGTACTCGGCTGTTGTGACTGGAATCGGTGCAGGCGTCGTAGCAGTAGTGGTTGTGGTGGTGGTTGTGGTGGTTGTAGTGGGTGTAGTGGCTACGGTGGTTGTTGGCAGATGCTTACTTGATGAATTATAGCTGGGACGGATTCTTCTCATTGGTGGTTTTCCAGCTCTAAAAGGCGGCCTTCTCCTTCGGGGCCAATCAGGAAGCGAATTCCATTTCCCATCTCCAGAGTTCTTTTTCTCTGTTTTTCCGACTTGCTGTCGAGTTCCGACAAGAGGAGAATCTGTCGCTGCTCCAGATCTTTCTGTGATTCCACCAATTGGATACAGGGATGGTTCTGTCCCTCTGGTGGCGGGATTTTGTAAAACCTTTGGTTTTGTCCTCGTAATTTCAGCATCTTCATCAGGATCACTTTTCCTCTGTGTTGAAGTGATCGTAGTCCTGGGTTGTGCAGTCGTGAGAAAATCGGTTGTCCCTATCTTCATGTCATAAGCGGTGGTATGGGGAGCGTTTCTGTGAGTCATAGGTTCTCTCGTAGTTGTGGCCTCAGAAGGTGTTGTCTGCAGAGTGGTACTGGCCTCCGGCACTGACTTCTCTGTGACTTTAGCAGTGTTTGGTTTAGAATTTGCTTTTGCCAAAATATCCGCCCAGCGACCTGGATCCAGTGTCTTTATAGACGTATTGACTTTTCTTTTGGAATCTTTCACCCTCAGCCTTTTTGAGAACCTGTTGGGATTCCTTTGTGTTCCCACCCGCCGTGTTATTTCTTGGAAATCACCTCCCGAACCCTCCCCTTCTTCCACCATGCCTCGTAAAGTCTGCTGCCGCGTTGGTTCTTTGGGCTTACCAGAGGACTTTTCTCCTGTGACTTCCACCAAATGAGACAACATGTCAACTCCGTACAGATTGGAGGCCATGCAGCTGTATTCCCCTGAATCTTCTTGGGTCAGCCTCCTTACCACTAAAGTCCCATTTTCAGTCACCTCTGCTCGCCTTGTCCGCTGCGTAGGCAGGAGAACTTGGTTTTTGGGCAGGTACCAGACGGTTTGACTGGGCTGAACCGAAGTCACTTCGCAAGGGAGGGCGATTGAGCTTTCCTTCGCAGCGATGATTTTCTGCCCATTAAATGCTTCTGGGCTCAGTGAGCGCTCTTTGATGCTGAGTCTTATCGACACCAAATCCACCCCAGCTTTGGTTCTGACCATGCAGTGGTAGAGCCCGGAGTCCGACTGGGAGGAGTTCATGATCATGAGTTCCCCTGATGTAGAAATGATGACTCTGTCATTCGAATTATCCGCGACGGACAGATCTGGAAGCATCCACTCCACTTTCACCTCCTGATCCGAGGATACAACACTGCATTCTAACGAAACCTTTGAGCCCTCGAGAGCAGACACAACTCGTCCCGCTGTCCCGCGGCGTATCAGCGCCCAGGACGACCGGAGGTCATCGTCATCTCGTCGACCACCGTAGCTGTTGATCCACTCGCTAATATCGGTCGTGAAATCCATCACCAGTTTCTTGGTGGTCGTCTGTTGTCTATTGAGCTTCAAAGTGACTCTGGACTGAAGCAGCCAAGAAGGTTCGGCCGCCAAGTAACCCTTTAAGTCCGTGAAATATGGAGAGTTCTCATTCACCACTTGTGCGTATTGGTACGTTGCTCTGCTGTCGTTCCCTCTTTGCTGACCTCTTTCCAGAATAGCGGGGCTTTCATAGTAATACGCCACCAGTTGCCACAGATTTTGCAGCGTCTCTCGATCGATCTCGCACTCCAGAACGGTCGCCAAGGAAACGTTGATGGTCAGCTCTGTGGGTGAGCGCGGAGTCGCCGTCCAAGTCATGCGCGACGCGTCTTCGGGATGACGCATGTCACAGGCCACGTGAGCGCTGTTTCCGTGGCTGTCAGACAGAACAAAAGTCAGGTAGCCCAGAGGCTTTTCCAAGTCCCGAGTGTACGGGAGGTCAGGCTCTGCTTCAGATGAAGCCCAAACGGGATTGTCCTGCTGCTTTAGGACGGAGCGAAGGGTCGGCCTCTGGCAGAGGAGCTTGTCCGAAGTCAGTCCGAGAAGGTCGGTCCCATTCAGGGACGGAGGGGAGGAGCACTGTGGGCAGGTCTCCTGAGAGCCTGACTCGCGTTCCTTTTTGCACTTTATCACCCCTGGAAGAGAGCACAGGAGACACGGTGGGACTTGGTGAGAGCAAACAGACAAATCTTAGGATGCAGGATGAGTCAAATGCCAAATCTGGGGGAAATGGAGAACAGAGAGGAGACAGGAAACCTCAAAATATACCGTAGTATATGGTCATGATTATGAAGCCGCTGTGGCCCGTGGTCTGACTTCTTGTTTCAGATGAAAGATTCCCCAACATGATCATGTTTCATGTTCAAACTTTGCCAGAGACTGCGGCAGACCAATGAGGAGCGAGCCACTTTCATAGATCTGGATCGAATCAGGGTGGTCAAATTTTGATTCCCACAAGAGAAGACACTCATCTCTGCCTCGAAGTACTTCAGCGATACTCCAGGCACTTCAATGATACTACAAGTTTACTCCAAAATGCCTCATAACTTAAATATTCTTAAAGTTTGACACAAAGTGAGATTCTGAAAGGTTCTTCAGCACATGGTGTTACTCTAAAAAGTCTCAAAATAAAATAAATACAAATTGAAATGTCAATCTCTGGAATTAAATAGTGACAAAAATCAAGCCTCTTCTGGATGAGAACAGCCTTTTTAGCTCAATATAACTTAATGTTTCAACATAATTATGCTAATAATAAAAAACACAGCCATTCCGAAATAAGCCAAACACATGCCTTCAGTTTCCTTCAGCCTCCACATTCCGCAGCAGAGCTGATGTGACCAGCACTACTTCTGTTCAGCAACAAAATATTTAAGAAAGGCTCTGAAATTGGTTGATATTTAGGTTGGATGTATGAACAGACAAGAAGTGATAAAGTGTTTAAAGATTTGTCTTTATGCTGATTTCTTTGACGGCTACTGATGTTTGACCAAACTGATCTGTAAGAAATATCTGAGGTCCTCATCATTCTCTATTGTCCTCCCTTCCAGCCTTCACCTAGAAGGAATTTCAGGACGCTAAAAGGATTGTATTGAAAATAAAGGTCAAATACAAAGCCAGCATGAGTCGGTGTGTATCTTCACCTTCATGCCTGGAGTTCCAGTCCACCAGCCAGCGGGTCTGGCAGTCACAGGTCCAAGGGTTGCCGTGAAGAGTGAGGTACTCCAGCCTGGGCGCCGTGTTCAGTGCTGCCGCGGGGAGTTCCTCCAGAAGGTTGTCCGACAGGTGTAAATGTCTGGGACGAAACAATCGAGAAGTTTTGCGCTGACGGTGCTTCGGGGTAAATCGGCACGCCACACATAATCAAACAAAAATCCATTCTCCTTGGATTTCGTACTTGAGTCCCGAGGTCCAAAAGCTCCCAAGAACGGAGACGGTAATGAAGGTGTGAGGGTGGAGGTCTTTGAGAAGATTCCCCTCCAGCTGCAGCAGTTTCAGGGACGTCAAACCGGAGAAGGCGTACGGCTCGATGAAGCTGAGGAGGTTGTGGTCCAGATGGAGGCGGATCAGGCCAGTGAGCCCCTCGAACAGACCGGGGTTGACCGATGTGAGCTTGTTGTAACTCAGCTTCAAGATCTGGGAAAGCAAACGGACCATATATGTGGAGAAATCAATTAATTACAAAAATTGCCTTCTGCTAACTTTGTGCCACGTGGCCTCTCTCTGCATAGAGATGCATGCTTGGATCCATGAGTTCATAACAAAAATATTAGCAGCTTGAGCCTGAGAGATTCTTGACTTTCTTCCATCTGATGTTTATTTTACCTCCACGCTGTCACAGGTTGGACAGGTAACAAAGGCCGGGCTTGTCTGCACTTGTATGCTTGGAAAGGGCAACTATAAAGCAACTTTGTATAAAACCGATCCAACCGTGCGTGTCTGTGTGTGTGTGTGTGTGTGTGTGTAATGAGTCGCAGCATGATGGATCTTACACATTAGCTTTGGTGAGCCCTCATTTTTATTTGCTCATTAATCTGCTTGTTATTCTTAAAATTAAGCATGCATCATGGGGGATTATAGGAGTGGAGTCCGAGAATAGGTTCGATGTCCTTACATCACAACCTGTCCAACTTTCATTCATTCATTTATTTACTATCCATACCACTTATGCTGCTCTCGAGGTTGAATGGACTGGAGCCTATCGCAGCTGTGATTGGGCGAGAGTTAATAGTTTACCATCAATCACAAGGCTTCACGTCGACACCCAATCATTCACACATCTGGACAATGTAGTAACTAATGTAGTAATCTCTAAGTGTATACTGTTGAAGATTTACAGCGTGTATTGTAAATATTGTCGACAGGGGTGAAGTACGCATGTACACACTACCTGCAGTGATCTTAAGCTGTAGAAGGCCCCGGGGTGGACGGCATTAATGTCATTTCCGTGCAGCATGAGCATTTCCAGTTGCCGTATTGACCTGAATTCTGACCCTTCCACCTCCGTCAGGCTGTTGTAACTGCGTGTGAGAGAGAGAGCAAATAAACCAGAGCTTTTACTGGGATTTAAAGAGCAGCACCAAACCAGCAGGAGGGCACATGAATGGCACTGAGAACTTAGGAGCGAGTGCTCGGGAAATGTGGCCTTTTCATTGACCCCGACATGTATGAGCAACCAGACGTGGGTAGTTTAGACTTAAATCATCATAAAGCTCTGGTGTAGAAAAGATGATAAATGTGCAAGATGTTGACGACAGTTCCTGCGTTTTGTTGATGAATCTTTCAAGCAGCTGTGGTCCATGTTGCTGGAAGCAACATAAAACCACCAAAAACCACTCAGCTATCATGAATTATTAAAAGGCGTCCTCTGTAGCTCTGTTTGGTCACTAGGTTGGGTTGCATTGCAAGACATGTCCTCACAAAAGTCAATTTGATGCAGTGCACGCTACCAGGCGCCAAAGACAGGCAGTAATTGTTCAAGCAATTGACACAGCACGACCAAAATACTCGGTTGAAAGTTCATCAGGAAGCACAGAAGTATCTGCTGGAGTCTGTAGTCCTGCGGCGAGTCCCTACCGTAAAGCGCTAAACATTCCCAGAGCACGGTTGCCCCCTTCCAAATTGAGCACATATGCGAAGCAAAGAGAGTTTAGATTTTTTTTCCCCCGTAGCCATCAGTAAAACAGCCGACGAACAATAAATCACGCAGTGGCCGTTTCGTAATCCTTTCTCTCAGCTTTATAAGTGCATATATTTTTTGGGGCTGCCCAGTCGGGGGCTGAACTTTGAACCATGCCAGTTCGGAGTCCTTTGCTCAGTGCAAGTGAATTCTTCTGGGATAGAGGGATACATTTGAGGGTACACCGAAGAACACGTCAATTGTGGCCATAGCTGAAGAAAGACGCTTCTGGTTATTATTTCATCGGAAAACTACACCTCTGACCCGTGAGTCAACAAGCTGTCCGTGTCAAAGATGAGAAATGTCTTCCAAGCCGGCTGACCTCGGTCTTTCCATCTGGGTACGCAGTCTGAGTGATGGCGAAACCTCCTGAGATACGATGATGGAGAGGTGGTGTAAGGCCAAACAAAGCTCAACCACTGCACTCCAGCTGCAGTGGCAATCATGCAGCAAGGCCGGAGTGCCCATTTCCTGCATTAATCAGGAGGTCAGAGGGGCCGGTGACACGAAGCATCCTTCACGCGCAAATACCACAATGGGGTCAGTATAGCATCAGGACTACCGTAAGCTCCGAAGTATAAGCCGTTACTTTGTCTCATCGGACCAATGAAATTACCGTGAAATTCTGAGGCTGTTCAATTCCGACGGTGAAGAAAACGACTTTAATGGTTTTAGTCCGCAGGAGGAAGACAAAGATAGCGATAAGCTAGCAGGTGCGGCTTATATCCAGGTGCGCTCAATAGTCCAGAAATTACAGTATTTGCAACATAGGTAGTAGGTTCATCAACCCGTATTTTGAAATTCAAGCCAGAGGAGGCGGGTGTACATCTGCTTGCGTAATATCTGTTTAATACTAGCTTGGACCCCCTTCACGCTATAATTGGCAGCAGAGACGAGACGGGAGGCAGGTGTTTGGTTTCAGCCCGCAATCATTTCTGTCACCCTTCCTGTAAATTAGAGTGGGATCCTGCGAGAACCTTCCAGATGAGAATCAATGAACAATCTCAACCCAATCCGCTCATGGGGGCTGCCTTCACTAGAGGTTTGGACCAATGACAAAAAAACTTCTTGACATAGTCAGAGACACAACTTCTTATTAGCCACGGCTCATGCTAACTGGTCTCAATTGGACATTTGGCCAGTTTACCTTTGATGGACTGGAACGTTCAGTTATCGTCCCATTACAAGTCCAACAGGCAAAAAGAAATTCTGTGGGCTCCTCAACTAGGGAGGTAGAGAAAGGATTGTATCCAAAGCTCACCACTTAACCTACATTTTAGGTATAATGTTCTGCTTTCTATCAAGTGTCAACACTCGCTGTTTGAGCGTGTTGACTTTTTTCCTGTCTCCACCTCCTCTCGGGTCAGCGTCACACTTCATTGTAAAAAAAAACAATGGAAAACTGCATTTATTTGAGCAAAATTGCTCTTAACTTAAACAAGGAAGTCAAGTCCCGGAGTTCAAATGAAATACTGCAAACATGCCTCCTGCAAACATATACAAAATCTCAAAAGCTATGCTAGCTGGGTGGTCTGGTGTTTGGAATACAAGGGTATGTCAACTACAACAGTTTGGTCCCCCTCCAGATATCTGCTCCGCCAATGTGTCCTTGAAGCATCCCCTTCAGACACTTTCCCTGCCCCACACAAAGGCACAGGTATTGGTAATCAATTGGGGGGAAGGGGGAGGGGTAACTTTACATTAGCCAGCATGATAGAATTAACTCTCCTGGAATCAGTGGTAAACTGAGAATGGATGAGGAAATGAAGCAGACAGGAATTAGTATGTCCAGCAGAGATTAACACCACATCAGAATATTTGGTCACATTGTTTGAATGTATGTTCAAACTGTCCATCTTGCTGTCAGGATCGCATGGGTGATGGCGTCTATCCCAGCTGTCATTGGGCAAGAGGTGGGGTTCTCCTGGGATCAGTCGCTTACAGGACCAGAGATATACAACTATTCACTCTTACATTCCCACCTCATATAGAAACATGTAAACATTCATCCTTTTATTCACATGTCTAGACAATGTAGGGTCTCCTGCGTGTTTTTGGACCGTGGGAGGAACCCTGGAGGAGCTGGAGGAACCCCACGAAGACACGGGGAGAACATGGAGACACCCCACAGAAAGGCCTCCCGTAGGAGTCCAACAAGGGACCTTCTTGCCGGGAGGTGGAAGTGCTAACAATTGCACTTCCGCTGCCTGATTGCCCCATTGCATGCATTAAGTAGCTTTGGTGACCGTTGACCCACTGAACTTCATTATTTTATCACAGGATTAGCCTGCACCTGAAATACAACGATAGCCTTGTTCCACAACAGAGCCCCGTGTGCCAAAGGCAGATGGCTGGTAAACAACGGAGTAACTCGGGTATCTCCTTGCCAAATAGTTGGCTTTGCAAATATGCATTTCCTTTAGCCAACTGTAACAAAACAGTGGCTGGGCTATTTTTCTGTTGTGCTAGAGGGCTCCACTCCACAATTTTGAGCCACATGGAAGTGATTAGGAGATTTATTCCCCCTGGAGTCAGTTTATTACCACATGCTAGTGTTAAAAACCTGCAGTGCTTTGAGCAGATGTCAAATTAAATGCACTTTGAGCTATTGTGGCGTCTAGCTCACTGATTAGCCATCTTTGATGTAAAACCTGCGTATTTTGCCCATAAAGCATGCAAACTTATAGTACCAGGATGGCAGGCAGCGATGTGCTGTTGTGATTCCGTCTCCCGGGGGAAAGTTGATTTCTTTCGGATCGTGGAGCAGCTCCACGTAGTTGCTCCTCACGAGTCCACGGAGGTCCTGGTAATCATTTGTTAGAGATTTTCTTTTCTCTAACAAAAACCATACCGGCATGTTGTAGTGTTTCCTGTTTGGAGTTGCACCGACCGCAGTGTTGGTGGGGGCTTGAGTGCTTTTCTGTGGAGAGAAACCCGTCGTGTTCTTACCCCAGATTGAGCCTCTCGATGTCTCTGGGAAGGTTTTTGGGTATGGAGGTGAGGTGTCTAAATGTACAGTGGACCTCCTTCACGCCCGGACAGCTACAACTCTGAGGACAAGAGGGTGCTGCATGGACCGCGGACATCTACAACGTAGGGGTGCAAGAAGAAAGGGCAACGATGAAGGGGCACGAAAAGGAGGAAACATACATCAGGGATATAAGAGGAGGTTTCATGTATTAACAAGATGACATTTGAAAATGAATCAGTGCAGGAGAAACAGCTAAGCTGTTGAGCTCAACTTTCATGGATTCTATACTGTTGACTTGTCAACCATCCCAAACAATATGATTCACATTTCTTTTAAATTAACAAGTGCAGGGTGGGTTATGACCGTTTATCTCAGGGTGCGGCATCTGACTGGACAGGGGATATTGAGGAACGGGGACTCCCAGCTCTGTTCTGGTCCTGATGTAGCCGCCAAAGTCAAAACAGCTCGAAAGATCTCAATGAAATATTAGTGCTTGAAGCTTTTTGACAAAATAACTGATATGTTTTTTCTGGATACATCTGGACAGCGTTGGCAAGCGTCGAGTCCTCTGTCGCATTCTTGTGACCGATTGATGGTTTTGTTGCGTATTCAGTGTCTGACTAGGATGTACTATTTGTTTGGTTGTCTGACTAGGATGTACTATTTGTCTGGTTATTTGTTCTGCAAGCCACTGTGCATTTTTGCTACTGTCTGGCAAATATGAAACCAAAGAGAGAATTCTAGTGTTTTATTTCAACCACACAGGCCACTGCATTTTGTTTTCAAATAACATTCCTACCACTTACGTTTCATTCAGATTTCCCAACGACTGAATAGCTTGAATGCGGCTAATAACCGGGATGCATTCGAGAGAGATATTTACCGTGAAGCACAAGAGTGACGAAAAAAGCAGGGGAAACCATTCTGCGGCCGACCTGGCGGGGATCTCGGAGAACCACCGCAGCACCATGACTGGATGGCAGTCTGACGGCTCAGGCCATCAAATCACCTGCAAGAAGGGATTGACCGGTTTACTGTACATGCACAAATCTCAATGATTTTTGTGATTCTTTACACAATGTAGCGAGCTGCCATGAGAGAACATGAACAAATATCTGGAGTGCTGAGGCTGTCTTTTCGTTGCCTCACACACTTACAACGTAGCTAATCGGCTTGCAGTAATCTGTGAGGATGTCACATAAAGTCAGGAGTAGCGTCGGATACTCGAAATTGCTCGAACCGCCACCATCAGCAGTCACCTGGTGGATGTTTTGTCCAATTTGAACGGTAAGGCTTGTCTGCACAGGTGAGCACACGACCCAGTGATGTTCAGCCGCGCAAACATGTAGCCGCAAAAAGATCCACAAGATCAAAACTAACACATGACTTAATTATTATTATTACAGTGTCAATTCAAGGTGCTGCTATTCAGGATGACGCACCGGCACTTACAGGTCCCCAGAAAGCATATTTACCTCTTTCCATTTAAAGGGGACTGCACACTGATGCACAATACTCATTTAACTTCATTCATTATTTAAACGCTGAGAGCATTAGTGTGTCCGGAGTAGCTAGCAAAAACGTGGCATGTCTTGGAGAGCAGAGTTGAGCTTGTACTATTTTTGGAAGAGGAAGCGAGATGGTTCCTCAACAGTAGATGGTTCGTTTCTGAAACCTGTAAAGCACTTTCCGGAATTGGCAGTGCGTCGATGTGCAGATGCTCTTGGAGGTTGTAAGAGATGACCCGTGTACTTGTCTTCATCCTCTGGATTGTTTATCACCAGACTCCTGTCTACGTATCAAACATCCCCCAGAGGAGCGTGCGGTCTGTGCATCGCGCCGGACGCGGACTCGCTTTCGGGCCACCCGTCAAATCGGACGACCAGATGCTCGGCCGAGCGCCGCGCTGCTTCCTGAGGGGGAGCAGGGGTTGCCAGAGCCATTAAAATGACTAGCCATCGTGGTGACACCTGCCGAGCGGGCCGTTTTCTTAATTCTGTGAGCGCAGCAGAAAAGGCTGCATGGATCGCGTCTTAGATGATGTGCGAATTGAAGCGACAAGAAGCGCAGATGTGAATATGTACCGACTCCGCACCCAATTTGTCCTTCGAAAAACCTCTCGCCGTTATAGTTGCTGCCAATGTGCCAAAGCCAAGAGTCCCTTGAGAAGGTCGCAATCGGGTGAGAAGTAATAAAACACACTGCGCTGCGCTACAATGACCGGGATCCAGGTCTCGCCAGCGTCTCCAGGTCGGGAGTGATTTGTCGCCGAGCCACTTAAAGCAGACTTGTTGCTTCGGAAATGACTCTCTAATGGACTGTTGTTGATGAAGTTGGCAAGAGGCTGTGAGGAGCACGGTAGAATCATCTGGAGCTGATTGGGGCTAAGTGAGGTTTCTTAAGAGGGAGCGACAAGGACTCGACTTAAAGTTGGGATCTGGATGTTTTCAGAATGAGAATCAGGATAATTTATTGATTCCCCAGAGGAAAATAGCTTTTTGTTGCAAAGCGGCTCCAGCTACAGAGTAAAGTGGGAAAGAATCAAAATAAAACTCTTTATAAAAATAAAGAATAAAATAGCAAAAAAAAAAAAAAGGAAAATATCTAAATAATTAAAGAAAAATAAAGTTAAAGGTATGTATAAATACATGTAATGTATATGCATGTGTATTACAAGTACATATATATGATTACATGGAGAAATGTATGTGTGTGTATACATCAGGGTTGTTGTACAGGAAAATGATCATTGCACAGAAGACAATGGAACTGTTGCACATATGGAGAATTTTCATCATTATAGGAGCTTCTATGTCATGTTTCTTCTCATTGGGCCACGACTGTGGAAGCAAATATCTCTAGATAGTGACTTTTCACTATCCAACGTCCACTTCGGCCAATCACAACTCCCAGAGTCCCCTATTTCGAAGCCGTAACACGATACAAGACCTAAAATCATAAGGCCTGGAAACATGCAATGCATTACCAGCAGTATTGCGCAAGCCCGAGCTGGCAAATCCATGAATTAGCAGGGAACGGGAGCCAGAGGAAGAATTAGCAGGTTTAGAAAGGAATAGAGGTGAAAGACAAAGCCCTTCCCTGCCAAGGCTGACACCTGTGGCAGGTATCCTCAGCATGTCGGCCCCCGAGGCTCTCAAACATATCAGAGAATTTTAAACTCCTGTTTCGAACCTGCATGTCTTTCTTCGCTGAACCTTCCGGGGGGGGGGGGGGGGGGGTTGGAACTCAAATCCCAGTTAATCGCATTCAGCGCCAGGATTAAAACCCATATTTGTACGCTCACAATAGACTCCTCACCTGTCAGCGCTGGGGTTATGAGCGGGATTAACGACTCCGAGTCACACTCTTCTCCAACTGTTCCCAAGAACGGGGTGGAAAATAACCACCTCACCCGAGCCGTGGGTTACTCCTTCTCCAGATGGTAACTTGGTGTATTCAATTACATGCTACAACGGGGAAGTGGACAATAGATTTAGCAGCAAACAAACGGGTAACAATATTCATCCATTCATTATCTTTACCACTTATCATGCAATCAAGGCTGCAGAGGGGCTGTGATTGGATGAGAGGTGAAGTCCACCCCGGGCTGGACCAATCACAGGGCCACATCTTGAGACACCTAACCGTTTGCCGTGTCATCCACACATCTGGACAATGTAGGGTCTCCAGTGAAGCTCCTTAGCGTTTGGACGGCGGAAGGAACCCGGAGAACCCTGAGGAACCCCACGCAGACACGGGGAGAACACGGAGACTCCACACAGGAAGGAACCCAACCAGGGACCTTCTGGTTGTGAGGCTGAAGTTCTAAACCGCTGCTCAGCTCAGGTAACAATATCACCAGAGAAAAAGGAACTGAAGGAAAACAAACGTGAGGTTGCGAGAGGCCGATCGGGGGTTCGGTTTCTTCCGCTGTCTCTGTGTTTTCTCCTCACGGGTCGGGGGGTAATTCAACCAGCAGCTGTGTGTTTGTTTCCCTCCCTGAGGGCTCCAGGCTTGTGGCAACCGAAAGGCCGAACCCCACAAATATCCAATGCAGTGACAGCTCGCTACAAAGGGGAGGAAGCCGTCCTGAAATGCGCGTAAAATTCGATCCTGCGGCTTTCCATCCCGACTCCAAAGTATACAACGTACACATTTGTCTCCCTGATATGACAAGCCAATTCACCGACACAGGCCCTTGCCGCGCTCGCAATAAATCCCACTGCGTTCGGATCGGATGAACATGTTTCAGAAGAACGGTGGCCTTCAGGAGAGCAGATGTTGAATTAAAGATCTCCGGCGAAGTTTTCTCCAATTTCCCTTTCCAGGCCGGGGTGTGTTAACGCGTCGTAACTCCTTTTACGTGACTTCAGTCGGGAATGAAAGCGAGTGGTCGATTGGATTATACACTTTGTTGTGCTTCCTCTTCCTGCGCTCCCCGCAGAGGTCGGGGGTCGGGGTCGTGAGGCCGGGACCGGGTCGGGGGGGATCTGGACACAGGATCTTGAACTTTGGCCCCCTGCTCTTTTTTATTGGACGAGATCTTGGATATTTGAGCTTTACAACACCAGGCTCTGACATCGGCGCATAAAACCCAATGTAAAGTGTCCTGAGAAGTTCTTTGTTTCTTCTTCAGTGGTCTTCACAACCAATTAACTGCGTCCATCACACACTCTCCTTTCACGCCAACAACTTCCTGTCTTCTTCCCCTCCATCCATAAACCTCCTCTCTGGTCTTCCTAACGACCTCAGTGTGACTTTATCTCCAGAACATCTACCGTGTGCTGTTCCTCTGACGGACTCCTTCCTGATCCTTTCCGTCCTCCTCACTCCCAAAGAGGAACGTCCACACCTTCATCTCTGCCTCCCGTCTTCTCCACAGTGTCTCCAAACCAGACAACATGGCTCCATTGTATTCTGTCTTGCGGTTGCTCACCTTCATCCCTCTCCTCCTACCTCCTCCTCTCTAGCTGTTTCTGCACCTTCTCACTGTAGATCACACTGTCATCTGCAAACAATCGTCCGTCATAGTCTTTGCAATATGGAAAAAATCCCAGATTTAATGTGGAGGGCAAGTGAAGATACTTCTTCTCTAGCGTTTCCCTTCAGGGGTCGCCACAGCGAGTCAACCCTCTCCATCTAACATCTAACCCTATTCTCTGTATCCTTCTCTCACACCAGCTACCTTCATATCCTCTCTCACTACATCCATAAATCTTGTCCTTGGTCTTCCTCCAGACTTCCTGCCCGGCAGCTCCAATTCCAGCATCCATCTATCAAAATATTAACTATCGTGCAATAGAAGATACTTTAGTTTGCAAAGTAGAAAATGTAATG
The DNA here is from genome assembly GCF_037954325.1 of Fistularia commersonii. Classification (NCBI taxonomy): domain Eukaryota; kingdom Metazoa; phylum Chordata; class Actinopteri; order Syngnathiformes; family Fistulariidae; genus Fistularia; species Fistularia commersonii. The sequence goes on from NC_141314.1 coordinate 7,184,217, forward strand.
GATGCTAATTCTGTCCGTCACTTCCCTACCGTTCCTCATCCTAGCAGACTTTACGTTGATATGAAGCCCTACGTGGATGTCACTTCTAGCTTGTGGCACGTCCAGGGCAGGTGTGGAGATTTTGGGTCCCGTCTCTCTCGTCCGGTCACCCTTTTGTCTAGATGGCGCAAAGTTCTTAAGGCGGATATGTGATGCCAACGGTATCGGTCCCAGGAGATAATACACCGAATGTCCCCTTGAATGTGACGGTTTCCAGCGGCGCTCCCGTCTGAATTTGGGAGTTTTCTCGGACTGTTGTTGAATGAGCGGATGAATGCTTGTATGTTCTACAAATATGAGCGGTTTCTGACGGCCCGGTCAGATGATCCCGCCTTTGGATGCCTTTGCTTCAGGATACATGGAGCTATATAGCATTACAAAACATTATGTTGCTAAAATAATTTGGCCATAAGATGGTCTTAGGAAAGAATGTGACTTCCAGATGCAAGCTCTCCTTCTTTCTGTTGATAAACCACATGTTCCCACTGGGACACGTGGAATCTCGATGAAAACTGTTGTGCGCTGGTTGCGACGCTGCCTTTTACATTCAGGGTTTAAAATAAAGTAAACCTCCGGATAAGTTTGCAGCGTAGCAGAAGGTTTGATCCCAAACTGTCCACCAGCCAGTCAGAAACTTGGAGTGTGTTTACATTCCTGTGTCTGAGATCTGCTTGCGACAGACGGCATTTATGAGACATTTAATGTCCCTTTTAGAAGGAATAAAAACACGTTTATATGCATTTGATCAGCGTCCGACCCTTGGAATCACAAGCAGATTCCTCAAAAGGCAATGGATGCTTCGAACCTTTGTCGTCAAGTGTCATGAAGCAGGGAAAGTGCAGTTTTTACATTTTTAGTTCCTGGTGACACTTCGGTCTCTGCATATAAACAGAAAAGGGGCGGCAGCTCATCGGCCGACGGAAGCAATGAATGTGCTGATCCCCTGCGGCGTAAAAGGTTCACTTGATATGATTAAAATGAGTTGGGTCCCTCCGAACCCAACTCATGCCTGGCAGACGCTGGTATTACAGTCTTCTGGGCACACCTTCACTCACTTAATGGCTACCGTTGAACTTCCTTTTAGATGTCAATTTACAAAAAAAGAGCTAAAAAGTTCTCAGGAAATCTGAATCATCTACAAAAGGTTTCAAAATTCATTCATTCGTGACGTATACCGCTTATCACAGATGTGATTGGTCCCTGGAGCCGTGACATCTCCTTGTCAAAGAATGTGCTAGTGATGGATGGATGGATGGATGGATGGATGGATGGATGGATGGATGGAGATGCATTTAGAGTATGAAAACTGTTGGAAAGGATGTAAAAGGTTCCCAGTTCCTGTTGGAGGGTTGTTTTTGCAAAGAGATGTTCAGCACAATTCCTCAACCTGCGCCTGAAGAGACGAGCAAACGACCGGCAACTCACAGCTTCTCCGTTTGACACATGCTGAAGAACATCGCCATAGAAACCACTGTATGTTCTCCATGCACATTCTCCACGGCGACGCGCCAAACCCAACGTGTGCCAGAACCCATCAGCGCCTTTGTGACCGAGCCTCTGTCAATGGATATTTTCCTTTAACGGGACGAATCCAGGCAATTTGGGTCCTAGCTGTCTGCTACATTTTCCATCCTGAATGCTAAACACATGCTTCTCTGTCCGTGGATATAACCAAAGAGGGGACACAAACTCTGTCAGCTCAGTTAATTGATGTCTTTTTGCCGTTTTCACGGTCAGATTCCTTCCAGGGATCGTCTCAAAGTATCAGCGGTAAATCTCCAGGACGTCAAACAGCCCCTTCACCACCATCACGGCTCAGGTGTGAGCAGAAACATTATTTTCACTGCCTCGGAATGAGGGATAAGAAAAAAAATACCGGCTGAGGCAAAGGGGGTCCTGAAGGTCCTCCGTTCTTCAGACCTGCAGGTCCTCCCCGGTGGGACCAAAGGAGACCCGGCTCCGGTAAACAAAGTTCACCAGAACCAGGTGATTCCGGGACAGAAGAGGCCTCTGTCTCACGGAGCCTCGGGTCCAAATATCTGCGGCGTCAGATGCTCGCTGACCAAAGTCAGATGGGAACCCGGCGCTCATTCAATAACCTCCCAGACTGTTCCCTCTTCTCTAAAGTAATAGATTACAGGACGGACGAGTATGAAACCCTGTCAGGCGACCAGAAGCCCAGGACCTTCACTTCTGCGGAACCTCCATGCAAATGTTCGTCTGGTTGCACAACACGTGCACGAGAAGACGTCTGAGAGCGAAACGTCTGCGGCGGCGGCGGCGACTCACCTGAACATTCCTCCGGAACGGGAAAAAAAAAAGCATCCAGGTGAGAACCCGGCGTCTTGTTGACGTTGGCTGAGTCCCGAAGCTTCTGAGGTGAGCGGAGAGCAGAGGCTGGGGATGGAGAGCTGCAGACGAGTGTGTGTGTCTGTGTCTGTCTGTCTGTATGTGTGTGTGTGTGTGTGTGTGTGTGTGTGTATTAGTTTGACCCTCTGTAGATCCTCAAGGCATCTGGATTTCAGATTAACTTCTCTCCCTGTTTCGGAGTGTGTAGCTGCTCAGCCAGGAATGCTGCTTCCCCACTTCTCCATCCCCTCCTGCACCTACACTCCTTCCTTCAGCTTCTCTCTCTCTCTCTCTCTCTCTCTCTCTCTCTCTCTCTCTCTCTCTCTCTCTCTCTCTCTCTTTCTCCCGTCCAGCCCTGAAAATGCTCATTTCCATGTAACGCAGCTCATCCTGTTGGAGTCATTACCGCTCCCTCCTGTTTTCTCTCTCCTCTTACTCCTCTGGGGTCTCTCTCTCTCTCTCTCTCTCTCTCTCTCTCTCTCTCTCTCTCTCTCTCTTTTCTTTTTCTTTTCAATCTCATTTGCACAAACTTTTCATTTTTTTCTTCCTTTCTTTCTCCTCCCCTCGCCGCCTGCTTTTCTCATCGCACACCTCCACCTCTCCCTCTCTCTTCCTTCCCGGGTGTATTCCAGGTTGGGTAAAGGTGCCGGCCTCTACACCCACGCCGCATTCTTCTCCTCAACTTCTCAGGTGATCCACCTGATAGAACCTGGGCGTGCACGTTTCGGCAGTGCCCGAATATTGTTTAATTTCATGTTTTATCTTTTGTATGCTTTTACGGCCCTGCAGCGCTGATGGATACTGAATGAGGGCGGGACCTGTGGTGTGTGTGTGTGTGCGTGTGCGTGTGTGTGTGTGTGTATGTGTGTGTGTGTGTGTGTGTGTGTGTGTGTGTGTGTGTGCGCACGCACCGGGTTCAGTTTTGTTTCCCCCGTTCAGGAAACACTTAAGCTCATTTTTTCGGCAAACAAATCCACATGAAATCCATATGAATGGGCCTTTTGTGGCAGGGAGGGATTGTTCATGAGCTCATTCGCTGAAAGAGGCTGTATGTTGTATACTTTGGGGTCTGGATGGATCCACGAATGACGAGTGAGGTTTCAACCAAAACGCAAATTCATTCATTCATTCATTCATTCATTCATTCATTCATTATCTATACCCCCCATCCTTTGGGGTGCTGGAACCAAACCCAGCTGTGATTGGGCGAGAGGCGGCTCCACACATATAAAGACATACGACCATTCACTCACTCATTTGCACGTCGTAACGAGATAAACATCTATTCACCCCCTCATCTACACCCTCATAGTTAAAGTCAGCTATTTTGGCAATTTCTCCACATGTACTTGACATACAGAGGAATAGAGGGACATTTCTCACAATCTCACGGTGACATGAAATCAACAAAATAATAATAATAGAGTACAAATGAAACAGTAAAGTTACATTAGACAGTAAATATTAAACTGTGTGGTATGAAGTGCATGCAGATACAAACTGCTGGTAAGGTGAAAAGATGACAGATATTTGAGGGCATGAAGACTGAAATGTATAAATATATGTAATTTGAGCATAGAAAGTAGCAACAGTTTAGTGCAAAAGGTCAGTAAGTAATACCAGTAATACCATAATGGTATACGGTACCATTTTTTTTGCCTCATCTAGAAACATCCAACCATTCACCCTCCCATCCAAACAATGTGGGGTCTCCACTGAACCGCCGACATGTATTTGGGCTGTGGAGGGAACCCGGAGAACCCTGAGGAACCCCACGCACGTGGAGAACATGGACTCCAACCAGGGACCTTCTTGGCTTTACCGCTGCTTTGAGTACATTACATTACATTTCATTACTTTGCATTTGGCAGACGCTTTTATCCAAAGCGACTTACAATAGAGGACATAGGGACTACAAATACACTTGCAGATACACGATGCACAGGATATATACAGAACAGTAAGCTTGGGTTAGTGAGTTTTTTTTTGTTTGTTTTGTTTTTTTTTTGACAAAGACATACACAAACGTACACACACACTGCATAGCCTAAGTAGTACTGCTCAGACCTGGCTGCTTTCTTCAACTCACACATTCATATCCCCAAATGTGGGCCACACATTCTCTGCGTACTTGGCTGATGTCCACGCCAGAGAATTTTGCCGAGACACTTTCACGTGCGCACAACGCGCTAACACACACACACGGTAACACACTGCAAGCACAAGGAGAATTCTGCACACACTTGCAAGTTTGAGATGACTTATCATGACTCAATTTGTGTGAGTTTGTTGATTTATATTTACATGTATGTGTGTGTGGGTGAGTGTGCACGTGAGTGCACTAGGTCAGAGACATTTCCATTCACACAGCAAAGTGACATGAAGAGATGAAGACTTTGAATCTTCAGGTGGTTTCCAAAGAACACTGTTTGTTCCCGAAAATTCACATGAAGCCATGTTTTGTCTGTTTTGAAAGTTAAAAACAGAGCCATATGTATTTATGGAACACGCACACACACACACACACACATACACACTCTGGTAACACATAAGTGCAGTGAAATACTTACTGGTCTATTAAGAGTGCACACACTTTTTCAGCATACCCAAGTCAAAATGATCTACCTACTATAAAAATGCAAAACATATAATTATTTATAAATATATTGAGAATTTTTTATATGCAAAATATATGTTGGTGTACCTTGCATAACTGCATGAATCCATATTGCACAATACAACTCATTTGTCAATAATCAGCCAGGGATCCAAATGACCATCCGTCATGGTAGAATGGTATTTGGACTCAATGATTGTCATGTGGGAAGAGGCTGACTCACATATTTAAGTGGACAACTGTGATTTTAGTTCCTTCACCCTTTTCCTCCTCAGCTCTCTTTTCGGAGGGAAGTCAGTGTCGTTTGTATGAACAGTCCGAAAATGGCGCTCCAATATTTCTTTCTTCGGTATAGTGATGGTAAACTGGCAGGCGAGACAGACGGCCTTTGAAAATGACATAGGAAAAAAGAAAGTCCTTTCCCACTCCTTGTGGAAGTGGGAATTTTTTGTCTTGGTCCAGCTAAGACCCGTTCTTAAGTTTAAAAGAAATAAAATGGAGGATAACTTGGTAACTTTTCACTTATTTAATGCCTGTTATCTGTTTAGCAAAGTCGACCAAAGCAAATTCCTTGTAGTTGCAAAATGACTTGGTGAATAAAGCAATTCTGATTCTGAACCTGATTCTGGCTGTCCTGTATGTCAACTAAGTGACATATTTCCGAGTGAGGCCGTATGATAGGCTGACGTCTATTTTTTTGATTCGGTGCGATCTACCCGCAGTACCTTTTCGATCGACCGGTAAATCGTGATCGACGTATCGACGGGCTTCCCCGGTCTAAACTTTCCTACCGCAGTCCAAACACCTGCGGGAGGTTCACTGGAGAGCCATCGTTGTCCAGACGTGTAAATGAGAGGGTGAATGTTTGGATGTCTCTGTAAGTGGCCCTGTGATTGGTTGAGAGTGAACCCGCCTCCTACCCAACCACAGCTGGGATTGGCTGAATATTTACCACTTAAACCTTGAAGCAGTTTTGCCTGTATTTCCCCTTCCACCTCTAAGCTAAATCTTTTTGATTGACCCGCAATTGATATTTTGATTGGGAGAAACATATGAACTGCTGCTATTTTTTTTTCATTTTTTATTTTTCTGTATCTTTATTTTGAAGTCACTTCATTAAAAAGTCCAGAGGACAAGGATCTGCGCTTTCTGAATTTTCACCATTTGTAATCCTACTTTTATTCCGCTGTAGTTTACAGCGCTCCTCCACCTGGATATATTTACAACGTGTACCAGGGTATTGAGGAGATCAGCAGCAGGAATGTTTTTCTTTCCATCGCTCCCTGCTCAGAAAAACACTTACACGGAGCATCAAGGGGCTAAAAGAGATTTATTGGCAACTGATGATTTGACACATTGGAAACGGATCCAAAATGTGACGACCGGCTTTCATTTCTACTCCAGCTGGAGAATCCGGCCCAGCTTCTGGTTACCCGCGGCGACACCAAAGCAGCTGCATGCTAGCATCTATCATTATACTGTATATGGTAGTAAAGAAAACCTGTCCTGCTCATTATATGATACAAATATTCACAGCCATCTCCATGTGAGGCCCATGTTTGTTGACCTTCATGCAGGACTTTTAATAGAACATCTGATAATCTGAGAAAAAAAGAGAAAAAAATCCAAGGGTGCTCCAAAAATAAAGATAATTTATTTTACATATAGTACAGAAAACTTACTCTTGCATGATGTTTCAAGCCAACATAGGCTCTTCCACAGATGCTTACCAGAAATACGTGATAACAATGAACGATCGTGTGAGTGATTTCCTCGGTTTTTTTTTTTGCGCATCTTGTTAGATATATCACGTCATATTAAGATTTTAGAATTGAAAAGAATTTTAGCATAATTTTCAACTTTTTTTGAGAGCAGACCCAAGAAACGGATATTTTTTCAAATATGAACATATATGGAAATAAAAAAAAACCTTCAGCAAAAAAAAAAAAAAAGGGGGGGAATTAATCGCGTGACAAAAGACTTTCTCTTATGGGGATCAATGAAGTTTATCTTACATATTTCTGGTAAGAGCCTATGTTTGCTTGAAACATCATACGAGAATACATTTTTCTAAACCCTTCGATCAAGAATGGTTTAGTTTCCATAGATGTACATATTTGAAAAAGTATAATTTTCTTGGGTCTGGTCTTGAAAAAAGTTGAAAATTATGTTGAAATTCTAATCTATTCTGAAATGTTAATATGACATGATATATCAAACAAGAGGTGCAAAAAAAGGAGGGAATCAATCACATGATCGTTCATTGTTAACACATATTTCTGGTAACCATCTGAGGAAGAGCCCATGTTTGCTCAAAGTGAGAATACGTTTTTTTTCCACTATATGTAAAATTAATTATCTTTATTTTTGGAGCACTTTTGGTGTATGGATTTTTTTCCAAACGCTTTTCCTGATAAAGCCAGGACCATCTGCAACCTCCTGCAGATCCCAATTCCTCTGCAACACACACTCATCACCAAACATTCATAACCCGACATGGTTTCCAAGCCCGCGCTGAGCCTTTGCGGGGGTCATGCCCGTGTTCCCAAAGTCCTCCGCGCTCCGCGGCGTAATATCCCCTTAACCCTCATGATCTCCTTGTACATTGAAGCCTGGGAACATTAAACCCCAGGTGCGTGGATGTTTTCCTAAACTTAACCCGCTCCCCTCCGCGCTCCACCCGTCGGTCGATCGTGAATTTTCATTTTCCGAGAATCCGTTTCATTATGAGCTTGAATACATACCGGCCGTTTCTCATTCCTGCGACGGTTTTCCCGGGAGCTTGTTGTAACTCATAACGTTCTGCACCAAGAGGTTTGGTGATTCAACGTCCTCCGGAGTTTTGTTGGTTTTGTTTTGTTTCCGATCGCCCAACAAGTCCCGGTGTTTTCACGGCACCGCCACGGTATGCCCGGCTTCTATAATCTGCCGCTTGTTTCTTTTCCCCTCGTGGTCCAGGGACTGATCTCTTAGTAGATCCCTTCTAAATGGAGTTTATTTGCAGAGGCCCCAGAGGCTCTGCTCCAAATATTATGGAGTGCATTATTAATACTCACAAGTGGCTCCGATAGAATACACAACATAATCACGCTGTTCATAACAATACCGTGCAAGTGAGTACATGCCTATGGAGGCCGTGGGATGAGACGCAACTCCTCGAATCATCGGTGCCAAGTATTATCCTCTTGTTTTAAAACAATGTATTTCCATGACGGCAGAAGGTACACGTGTCCTGACAGGATGAACGGAGAACCGGTGGACCGATAGTTTGGCGCCTGTAGTTTTAGCCCTTTTCGTTTCATCTCTGAAAGGCTACTTCCTGTCCCCTTCTGCTGACTGAGGCGAGCTTCTCATTCTGTCTCGGAATCTCGTCTGAAGGTCAAACCTTTCATTTCCTTCCCGCTGCTTCTTTTTCATAATTCATGTTGGTCCAATTAAAATTGATTTAGACATTTTGATCAAAATGTTATCACGGTTAAACTGTCTGCCAAGTTTGAAATCAGCTTTTGGAGACCTTTTGAGATAAGATAATGTAAGTTAAGATACTTTATTGATCCCCCGTAGGGGAAATTTGTTTGTCACAGCAGCGTAACAATAACAATATCATTAAATATGAATATAAATATAAATAGTAGAGACAATTAAAAGGACAAATCCAGTAACAAGGATAGGAACAGATAACAGAATGACAGTGAGGATAAAAATAAATAGGATGAGAATGAAATGACAATAAGGGTAAAAAACAATTGGTGACAGAATGACAAAAACATGGATAAAGATAGATAACAGAAGAACAACAAGGATAAAAATAGATAACAAAATGCCAACAACAACAACAACAACAACAACAACAACAACAAGGATAAAAATAGATAATCAAAATGACAGCAAAATGGATAAAAATAGATAATAGAATACATAAATGATCTGTCATTTTGTTGAAAATGTTTTTTTTCTCCTCAGCCGGTCTGGTCGCCTTTTTATGGTTCGCTTGCATCACTGTGTTTGTACGATGTGTCAACCTCGCGCGTCGTTGTTGGAGGTCACTGGTGGTACCTGGACTCGACCTTAAGGGGCGCCACAGGAACACGTGACACGTATGTTAAGGCTTCTGATCGAGGTTTACGTGAGACCAGCACAGGACCATCGACGAAACCTCAGTTGCAGCAGAGGAACCAATCGAGCGCTGGGAACGACCTCTGCAGGAACTCTATCTGGGCTGATGTGTGGAAGCTGCCGGAGCTCATACGGGTTCACATCGATTCATCTCGAGCAACGAACAATCATTGAAATGCGTAGCGGGCGGCAGACTCATCAACTCATCATCAGGAACAGGTAGCATCGCATGCTAATGCTACCAGGCCTTTTACCCTTTGGTTATTTGAGTTTCTTCCGAGCGACCCGATACTGGTAGGAACCAGTAACTCAAATCCCTTCCGATCAGTACAGTTTGTATTTTTCGGTCCGAGGCGTGATGGATCGCCCCGTTGGATGCGGCCGGGTGTCGGTGTTTGGTTTAGCATTAGCGGAGTTTTACGTTAATCTTGTCTTGGCAGCAGGAGAAGTGATGGCAGGTTCAGTGATGATGAAGCTGTGGGGAATGCAGTCAGCTTCGCCATTTCAGTATCCAAAGTCGGTTGGCGTGCATGTCGTAGTATTGACTCTGTATCTACCATCCAAAGTTGGCACAAGTTTTTCAAGTTAACCGAATATATCCAGCACCGAAACAGTATCTCGCCGCTGAACTTTCATGAATAAAAAAACGTGATGGGACTCCACCTGTTTCTGTCCTTCGGTCGATTATATTTCAATCCATCCATTCTGTAGCGAACTTCCCCTGATCTCCCCAGGGATCCCCTGCCTCTCCCTCTTTCATCTCGCTATCCCGTACGGAAAGCCGGAAATATCCACCGGTTTTGATCCTGGCCGCGCTTATGCGGCAGCTCGGTGGGCACGCCACTTTGCTTCAGGGGTGTAATATCACAACAGTTTCGGCTAATGGATCCGTGATGCTCAGACCGTGAAATCCGCTCAATTTTCTCCATTGCCACCGGCCAGTCAGACCATTTTTAATTATTTTCCGACTTGCTTTAATATTTCAGGCGAGATGTAAAAAGTTTCCAAGATCAACACGTGTATGCATCTTAGCTGAAAGCGGTAGAAATATTCCAGGGAGCAACTCAACTGCTGTGCAAAGGTCAGTGTGATGGGAAATGGTCTCCATTTATGTATGTGGAGAATCTCAGTCATTGCAGGTGAATTCTTGTCGAAATCTTGTCGTGACAGCTGGACTCGAATTTCTTCACCCCTTGTCTGAGAGGTGAAACATCTTCAAGTGAAGAACTCCAAATGCCACGATGAGAAGATTTCGACGAGAAGATCATAGAAGATGTAGCATCTTCATGCCTCGCGGATAACAATCGCCCGTTCAAACACCGATAGCGGCAGAGCAGCCGCGCAAGGTGCCAACCAGACGTTCTCTTGGAACACCGGCATGCTAAATCCCACAGATCGGAATAATAATAATAATTATAATAATAATTACAATAACTAATAATAAATAATAATAGTCCATAGAAGCCAGGAGAACTTGGGAGAACTTGACTTGGACTTGGACTTGGTGCTTGGACTGAAAAAAGACATAAACTTGTAGACTTGGCTCGGTAAATAAAATAAGCCCTAAACATCTACCTCGGCTCGGGGGAGAGGTATGGCTTAGGAATCTCACAAAAGCAATAAATAATTAGAATAGAAACCTGTAAAAATGAGTTGAACAGTTGACAAATGTATTAACTAAATGAATCAGGAAAGAAAAAGAAGAGCTCCGCAAAGCAAAAACAAAAATGATTCAGTCCATAATCCAAGAAAAATATGATGTAAATTCCAGTATGAACACCCAGAGCCCGGGTCCTTGGATGTTGGCCTCCAGGGGGGAGGAATCACTCTGAACGTGTGGATTCCATGTGTCGGGTTTGGATTTGACCCAGATGTTTATCCTGGAGTTCCCTCACAACCTGGTGGCTTAAAGTGTAGCACCGCCAGTTGATACCTGGAGTTTGCTAGCAGAAGGTTCTGAGCTCCTCCTCGGACTGAGGACTTTGTCAGCTCGCGAGATAAAACGCGATGAAGCTGCACACAGAAAACAAAACTGAGTGATCGATTTCTAGGAAGCGGTGCAAATACTCGAGACCTCCTTCTCGGGGAGGTCGGTCTTGATTGTGTCCATCTTTCAGACTCAGGTGTGTTGACGTTAGGATTTGTGATTCCTATGAACACTCACAGCTCCTTATTGTGAAGAAAGTTCCTTGCATTTTGAATTTGTTGATCGTTCTTCACACGTTGCTCAAACGTTGGATTTTGAAGGTGCCCGTTTGCAGGCCAAGTTTCCAATCAGGGACAATTAATGAACCGAACTCCTGTTCTCATGAAACTGGTCTTGATGGATTATTTATTACCGTCAATGCTTCACGGTGACCCAATTGAATGACGGACAGGAAGGTGTTTTTTTTTCTGCAAAACCCCCTATGGACCATATAGTTTGATGATCCAGCACCTCTGTGCTCCTGAGAGCACATTCATGCTGTCAGATATATTGTATAAAACCATAAATTGGATGTGTTTATGAAACAGCACCACAGAAACATAAAAAAAACACCATAAAACCATGAGAAAGTATTGGCTTGGTGCGTGCAGGATGCAGAGGCTCAGCAGAAATGGACCCACGGGCTGTTATAACCACTATAAAACCTTTGTTTTACACAATGCTTTGGATTCAGTTATTAAAGTTTACAGTGAAGGCATTGCGGCAACCCTGGAGAATGCAGACCAACCCGGAGTTGCTTCATGAGCCGTGTCCCCACGAGGTGATTAGAAAAAGAAAAAAACAATTTTCATGTAGCCCCTGGTTGGATTGGCACAGTGTTCCTCCCCGTGTGGAGTCTCCATGTTGTCTGCATGGGGTTCTTCAGGGTTCTCCAGGTTCCTCCCACAGTCCAAACACATGCAGGAGGCTCAGTGTAAACCCTATATTGTCTAGACCACTTGTGTCAAACTCAGGCCTGCGGGCCAAATTTGTCCGGCAGTGTAATTATAATTGGCCCGCGAGATCATATCAAATGTGCATTAAAGCTGGGCCGCCGCATGTACCGCTAATACTACATATCCCACAATGCTTTGCTAGTATGTTAATGCGCAGTCGAACCCGCAAGTGCTCCTTTTTCCGTTGACAGTCATTAACAACCATGCTAGAGTCACATCGGGCAAATTAATTTCACCCTCCACAAAAACGGCCGAATGAATAATGGACAACAGGAGCTTTCAAGACAGGTGGGAAACAGATTATCTGTTCATGAATATGAAGGACAGACCTGTTTGTCTTGTGTGTGGAGCTAGCGTGGCTGTAACCAAAGAATATAATATAAGAAGACACTATGAAACAAAGCATTATGAGAATTACAAGAACCTGGACGCAGAAGGTATAGTATTAAGCTATGCTTGTTCCATATTTAGTTTTTAAGCAAAACTTGTTTGGGTTCATTGTTATATCTGGAGGAAGATTTTTTCAATGAATTCAGAAGCATTGTTGGCCCGCAACTTTGTCCCAGTTTTGATTTTTTGCCCACTGTGTATTTGAGTTTGACACCCCTTGTCTAGACAGTTTAGATCAGTGGTCCCCAAACTACGGTCCAGAAGCCGGATACAGCCGGCCTCCACATTTTGCCCGGCCCCTGAACAGTACCATGAATGCATTATGACTTTTTTTTTTCATTCTGGCCACGTAATCGTGACTTTTACATGCATAGAACGTAACCGTCTATTCCACCCTTCTGCAGTCTGTGCCTTATGTAAAGCCCGTTCCTCAAAAAAAAAAACACTCTCCTATCAAATAACACGGAATAACGGCAAAAAGCTTAGGTAAGAGAAAAATAGATTCAGAATACAGGGTATTTAACCTGCAGTGGACAAACGATTATTTGTTTTGTTAAATTCAAAGAAAAGGCTGTTTGACTCATCTGTCAAGAGATGAGACAATGACATTATTCATTAATAATGTTTTTTTTATTTTCCGATTTTTTTTCCTGTCAAGATCCAAGAAAGGGTTCATTTTGGAAAACAATAAATGTTTACGTTTAGACACCTTTGCGATCGTCACACTTTTTGTTACAAACCGGTCCGGCCCCCCGTCAGAGAAGGGAAAAGTTATTTGGCCGTCACAGAAAAACGTTTGGGGACCCCTGGTTTTGGTGGTGGTATAGACACTGAATGAGTGAATTTTCATGTATTTCATTAACTAGAAGACATGAATAAAAAAAATTATTTCCAATCTAATTGTTAAGGACTAATTTGGGGGTAGTCGGGTGAATTGAACACCTTCAGCTAAAAGCATCCTCCACAGTCCAGTGGGCATTTATTCATTGTCTGTAACTCTTATCCTGCAAACGTGGAGGCCGTATCTGTCAGCCGACGTCGGGTGAGAGACCTACAGCCTTCATCTCAGAGTTCTATAGACAAAGTGGCATCATCAGTTTTTGGACAGCGGGGGGGAAGCTGGAGAACCAAAGGATGGATGCACCGACCTCAGGAGATCATGCAAATTCCACATTGCAAGGCCCAACTTGGACTCGAACCTGGAAAAGTCTAACTCCAAGGCTGGAGTGCAAACTGCTCTGGTAGGTACGAGTCCATAAATCCCGTAAGTGCAAAAAGATACACAAAAACGCGTGCTAAAGAGACTCAAAGTAAACCAGAGACATGCCGTTATGCTTTTCCTGATTTACGTCTGCACGGCCACCTTGGAAACACGCAGTCAAATCCGCCACGGAGCCCCAAGGCTAACATAACGCAGGATTTGGTGCAGCAAAGAACAGATCATGAAGTGACTCACCTCAGTGCAGCCCAGGGACTCGGCCTCCACGACCCAGCCTTTCGTCACTCAGCCGCAGAAGCAGCTCGACGCCACTCTTCATCCGAGAGTTGGTGCTTCCCACACACAGCACGGCGGTCACAGTAGGTCTTTATGTGGCGTGTGAATGAGAGGGTGAACATTTTTTCTTCCATACCTGAGGTCCTATGACTGGCCCAGGGTGAACTGCTGGGCTCAAGACCCTCCAAGACCCCATGTGCACGAGACCTAGTGTAGAAAATGAGTGAATACATTTAGACTCACACACTGGTGTCAAATGATAAGTCACTTCTTGTGTGGTTGCCTCATTATTAATAATATGAGCTTTTTTTTTCAATATTAGATGAATAACCAGCATATTGGTATGCAGGAATGAGAGAGGCACCCGTGTGTGTGTGTGTGTGTGTGTGTGTGTGTGTGTGTGTGTTTGGATGCGCGTTGTGAACCAGCAGGCACAGGCAGATGCTCGACAGGACAGATTTGGAGCTCGGGGCCAAAACAAGCCAAGTCTGGGATGAAGACCTCACGCACGTGCACGTGAACACGCACACACACACACACACACACACATGCAGAGACCGATTTTGCAGCTCTGAAAGGGAACGCTTGACAGCTGAATGTGCCTTTTGATGCGCTGTTAAAGGGTGAAAGCTAAAATAACACCTCATCATTCTGCCGAAAGGAACATGTTTTGTTTCGACTTTTAAAATAAATCATCGTGATTTAAGTTAACGTGGATATTTTTATTGGTAAATTATGTATTTTAGTGTAAAAGTGCAGTAAAGACTCGATCCTAAGTGTTTTTAATTCTGGCCAGCGCAGGTTGTCAGGAGACCTCTTCCCTCGGGGGTCAGACCAGCAGAGAACTTGGCTAAACCCTGGGCCACCACTAGATGTTTAACATCCGTGCACAAATTCCATATTAATAAATAACGTAAATAACGCATAACATGTCATCTCCAGGATCGGGGGTATATTATGGGATCAACCATTCACGGTGGAGGAGCGCCGCCAGTTTGCTCCGGGCTGGAAAGGCTGGTTGAGATAGTGAGGAACAATCACAGGGGCGGGAGGGAGGAGGCTGAATCTGCAAACACACACACACACACACACACACACATTCCAGGGTGAAGCGGCCAACAAGCCAACGCACATTTTAGCGCAGTGAGGGTGAGGTGCTGTGACTCACGCCTTAAATTAATCAAAAATCGTGCTCCGATGCTCTATCTTCGTGTCAAAATCTTCGCCGTGCTTCCAAGGAGTCTTGCTTTGGAGCGGCGTCACGGGGGGGGGGTGATACGACACACACATTGAATACAGATGCCACACACTGCCGAATGAACTTTCTTTCAACCTATAAAACCCAAATGATGCGCAGAGCCAGGCGTCTCGCCAATCTGAGTGTCGGCGTTTCGATCCCCAGCTCCTCCTGTCTCAGGCTGTTGGCGCCTTGCATGGCGGCTCAGCCTCCATCGCTGTGTGAACGGGTGAATGTGAGCCAGTGAACCGTCGCTCCGTCTGCATCTAAACCGTTGCCGCCACATAGAACAGCAAGAATGTGATGTTGATGTTTCGGGAACTTGACGTTGTTTTCAAACTCCATTCATACATTTTAACATTTATTCATTCATTATCTCCACCGCTTATCCTGCACTCAGGGCCACGGAGAGGGGCTGGAGCCTATCCCTGCTGTGATTGGGCGAGACTGTGCTCACCCTGGACCAATCACACGGACACATTTAGAGGTAAACAACCTTTCAACTTCTCGTTCACACGTCCGACGGCCCTCCTGCAGGTTTTTGGACCAAGGTGCACTTCCATTTGTTTTTCAATTCACAGGAAATGAATCGGGAAACGGAAAATCTCGGTCACATTCATGTCACCATTAATATCATGCCATCCGCACTATATATATTATTGCGCACTCTGTTTATAACTTGTCTATCTTTATTTGTGTCCTGTACTCCAAGCCGGGTGCTCTCATTGCAAAATTTCATTGTGCTTGCACAATTACATTTAAAAATCTTGAATCTTGATGAACTTTATCAGACAAACCGGTGTAACAACTAACAACAAACCAACAAAGTGCTGTTAGAAAACAGAAGATTGATATCTTTTGTTCTCTCTAAACCAGAAATAATAAGATAATTTTGTGACTAACTGGCTGTACATAACGTATTTCTTGCATTATCGATAAAAAAAAGATTTGCGCGTCTCACTTTCATCAGCGTTGCATTTCAGCTGCTTCACACTGTGTGTGCGACATAACTGCATGTGTGTGTGTGTGTGTGTGTGTGTGTGCATACGCAAATATGTAGTATCTATTACAGCGTGCTTATAAATCACACTGGCTTTCACTCAAGGGTTCTGCTGCCTCTCTCTCTCTCTCTCACTCACACACACACACACACACACACACACACACACAGACACTGTTGCTGCCACTGTGTTGCATAGTCTGGCCCTGCCAACTCGCACAGATGAGAAACACATTTCTATTCTGTGCGGTGGAAAGAATCAAGGAGGGAAAAACCATCTAGGAGTGAGACGAAGGGTGAGTGAGGAAGAGGAGGGAGGAAGAAAACTTTGACCTTACTTCACACCAGCGGACGAGAACGGCCGCACCAATTCCTTTTAAGATGAGATGATGAACAGGGGTTTTCCATCATTTTCTCCAACCTGGTGCTCAAAACAATCCACTTCCTGGATCTTTTGTTTGCTGGTGTTTTGGTCTCGTTGGCCCAGCAGGGACACCATGACCCCTCATGTCTACTAACCGGCTAATGGCTAATGATACTGACTAATATGCAGGATTAAACATGGTGTAGCGGTCGCTTTCACTGCCGGAGGCAGGAATGGAATTCAAACTACAGACAACCACAAAGTGATTTTCTTTTAATCCGGAATAGCTTTAAGAAGATGATGGGATGTGTGGGATCATGCGTGAACAATCCGGCAGCCCGGGGTTGATTCTCAGGAGGCAGGGTGAGGGAGTGCAGTCCCACGCGTCCGTCACAGCGGGGCCGTGGCTGCAGCTGCAGGGGGATCGATCACCAGTGGATGAAATATATCAAATTACTTGCTTTCTAATGTTTACTTTTCATCTCCAGAGCCTGAAAATATGAAGGTAATCATTTGTATCAGCTCAAATATTTCTTCCAGGGAAATTGATCTTCACACAACCAAAGATTCATTTTCTACAACACATCCTGCAGTCAGAGTTGGGCGTGCTGGATCCTTTCCCAGCCGTAGTTGGGCGAGAGGCGGGTTCACCCTGGACCAATCACAGGCACTCATACAGGACTGTCTCAGAAAATTAGAATATTTTGATAAAGTTTTTTATCTTCTGTAATGCAATTACAAAAACGAAAAATGACATACTCTCTGGATTCATTACAAATCAACTGAAATATTGAAAGCCTTTTTTTATTTTAATATTGCTGATTATGGCTTACATTTTAAGAAAACTCAAAAATCCTATCTCAAAATTTTAGAATATATTAAAAAAGTATTTTTTGTTTTTTTAATTGCATTACAGAAGATAAAGAACTTTATCACAATATTCTAATTTTCTGAGACACTCCTGTATAGAGACGTACAATCATTCACCCTCTCATTCCCACGATGTAGGATCTGCATGTGTTTGGACTGTGAGAGGAACTTGGAGAACCCTGAGGAACCCCAGACAGGGGGAGAAGGTGGAGACTCCAACTAGGGACTTTCTGGCTGATAATATCAGTATCTTCCACACTAAACGTACCGATCCGTGACAGATCTGTGTCCCCGCTCTCTGCGGGTTGTTGTTCCTCTCTGGGGTCGGTCTCTGATTCCAGCGGCTGGAATTCACCCAACAGTTGCAATTTCTTTTACCGTCGTCACTTGGCGAGCGGCGCGGAGCCTTCTGGCAGCCAGTCTTGCTTTGCCAGAACCTGAATAAAGTTGAAATCCTGCTAAGTTTGCGGTCCTGGAGATGTGATGTGAATCAGATGTGTTCTTTTCCAGATTAAAGGGTTTGTTTTTCTTTTTACTTTTTACAACCTTTGTGCTCTGGCCTGCAAACATGGACGCCCTTTCTTGTTCCCATATCCTCTGTTATGTTTTTTTTTTTCTGACTTGTTGATTTGATTTCAATGTTTTTCGCCATGCCTAACGATGAGCCGCATTCTTTCCGGGTGTTTTTTGCAGCGTCTCCCCCTTTACACCTGTGTCTGGTGAAGTAAAATAAATCCAGCTATAATCCTCCCCTTCCACTCTATGCAGTGTTGATGTATATCTGATTTGATTTATTTCATCACCAACAATACTACTGGTAAATCACTACTGTGATATTTGGGCCGGAATCCTGTATACGGAAGACAAAGCTGGGATTAATTCCACTCCCTCACACTTCCCAGAGGGGGGTGGTCCATGTTATATTCCCCAGAGTGCTCATCTTCAACTCTAACCTGTATTGATCAGTTGTGCAAAAGAATTCCAAATCCAATGGAGCATTCTTCCTCGATACCCAAGGTCATAAAGTGTGATTGATAAACCGTCCGTTCATAACGCTGCAATCGATTGCGCAATATCTGAGACCACTAACCTTTCTCGGCCACAGAGCTGAAATATCGGCATCTGTATTAAGGACCGTTATCTCTTTTCATAGAATCAACTTTGATACAATATAAAGCAATCTTTTTTCCACACTGCTACTGTGCATCTTATTATTGTGTCTGACACAGAAGTCGGAGCACCTGAACCGTGGTTTTAAAATCACGATAATGACAGCTGGTTGGCTCCTCACACACAATTGATTCTGGCCGTCCCGTCTTCTGAAAGGAGCTCTGCGGTGTGTTTAAACGGGTTGCAACACAAATCCATCTCTGACCAGAGACGTATTTCTATACTTAGGCTCCTCCATAGCCCTTATGGGATTTTGCAATTAACGAGGAGTAAATAAAATAAAATAAAATAAAATAAAATAAGACAATACAACTACAAATATAAATTTCCCATTACAACTTCCCTCATCTTCTCTCTTGCCCCACACTGTGCATAAATAAAAAAATATAGCATTATTACTGTTGTTGTTGTTGTTGTGTGAATAAATATCAATAATAATAAAGATAATAGTGATAATTTGATAAATAAATAAATGAATGAATTAATAAATAACTATAATAATGAGAAGGTTGTTTCATAGTGTTTACGGACACGCGGCTGGACTCAGTGATTCTGGACCACTGTGTCTCCCTGGATGGATTTTCCTCTCCAGTAGATGGACAAGACCAGAGGGAGAGGAGGGAGGAGGTCTGGCGATTGGGATGTGGTGTAACTCCAGGCAAAATGGTAAAAGAAGAACGACTCTGCAAGGACATTGAAGGCCATCTTAGCTGGTACCATATATCGTGGGAATTTTGTCTCTCAGTTGTTCTTGCTGTTTATTCCTTCCGCTGCGAATGGCAAGGAGGCCTTTCCTGCAACCAACCGTGAGCAGGCTGCAGACACAGCACCCACATGCCCTCCTCCCCATCTCTGGGCATTTCAACCAACCTTCTCCTTCCTCCACCCTGCCTAACTTCAACCCAGTACATCCCCAGCCACACAAGAGAAGATAAAACACTGGATCTTTTCTTCTGCTAACACCAAGGAGGCATAGACGACAACACCCCACCCTGTCATAAAAAAACAATGAATGCACAAACCATTTATTTTTGCTAATTTGAGGTGAAATACAAATCTACAAAAAGTCGAGAGAGCCAGCTCTCTTTTAGGTGCTGAACCATGAGAATAGTCTCTGCAAAGAGCCAACATCCCATCACTACACCGTGTGCTGATCCAACGAGCTCCTCACCCCGCCCCTCCCCTCTGTCGCATTTTGATGACGTATTCACCTGGCTGTCTATTTAGCCATAGCGGCTAGTCGGCCTAATTGTATAAGAAATGCGCCTTTTAAATGTATAAACCTTTTTAAAACTTAGCCAGAGCCGCGTTCCACAATGTCTAACAGAACATCTTATTTTTATGACCCGGATGTGGGCAACTTCCATTACGGTGAGTGCAGTTTTCCAGTTTCGTTTGCAGGACGGCTAAATGAAAACGCTAGCTAGCGTGAGCTTTATGCTAACGATGTGCAAAAGTATTTTTCTTTTGACGATGTACCCTCAATTATATCCCGTTTTATTGCACAGTTGATGTTTTCTGTGCGGAACATCATTCACAGATCGATCTTGTCTTGATATCTCAATGCTTTCATGCATTTTCCGATTTGCTGGGAGTAGTAGGGCCATCTCATTGAACAATGTTTACAATCGTAGCCGAGAATTGAATCACATGCCCCTTTCGCTAAGCGACCGGAACTGGCATTTGTTTCTGTCAAACAGTTTTGGTTTGACTTCTGATGTTTATTTGATCAACCATTCTGCATTTTATCCTGAATTTCTGAAATGTGTGTGCCGTAATATGGACAAGGTGCCGGGCATCCAATGAAGCCCCACCGGCTGTCCCTGACCCACAGCCTGGTGCTCCACTACGGACTCTACAAGAAGATGATGGTGAGCAATATGCAAACACCGTATTTCGTTTTGGTTGGGGAAAAATGTTATTGATTACATTGCTGGCCTGCTGCCTCGAGGCATGAGTGTCATTTGTTTTGGTTTAATTGTTAAGCATTAATAACGTTGTCTGTAATATTCTTATCTGATTGTTTCTAAATTCTGACCTGCAAGGAATTTCAACAGCAAACGTCCTACAATGAGCTAGACATCAGTGATAATAAAAATCTGGATTAGATTTGATTCAATATCGGTTATATATCGGTAATTCCACAAATAGTGATGCTTAACTCCTCTTGAAACTATCTTAAGACTGAGTTAGAGTATACCTGTAAATCAGTTTCACTGTCCTAGAAATAAAATCTAAATATCACCCAATTCATTGAAAACAAGCAAGATATGATTAAGTGATTCCCTGCTAAGTTTGAGGAACTGGAACAAAAATATATTATAATAGTCCTCTGTGATATCACGGTTGCTCTGTTGGATTCTTCTTTCAGATCTTGGTAAGAAACTTATCACTGCTCTGTAATCATTTTCCTGGTCCCATACCTAATTTGAGCAATTTGATAATGTCATAATTATGGCAAGATTGCAGGTGTAATGATTTTCATTTATGTCCAGAGGGGGCCAAACTCTGCATTTACTATCCAACGTTGGTCCTTTAGGTATTTAAGCCTTACAAAGCGTCGCAGCACGACATGTGTCGATTCCACTCTGAAGACTACATTGACTTCCTGCAGAAGGTCAGCCCCAACAACATGCAGGGCTTCACAAAGAGCCTCAACACCTTTAACGTCGGGGACGACTGGTGAGAAACAACCGCAGGCCTGTTTTTGCACTTTGTTTTATTTTACCGGTATCTTTCTGCATTTCCATTTAAATGTGCTGTTCTTTATGTGACCGGTTCTGACCCCTCACCCTGTGCCACCGTCTTCCAGCCCTGTATTTCCGGGGCTTTTCGAATTCTGCTCCAGATACACCGGTGCCTCTTTGCAGGGAGCCACTCAGCTCAACCACAAGGTAAGAAATGTCACACACATTGGTATGATTGGTCAGAATAGATTTTACTTCCTGTTTCACATCCAGCTAGCGCCTTCATACACGTCAGCGTCATGGCTGCGGCGACTCAGAGATTTCAAACTCTGCCATATGTATTGCTTTGCAGATCTGTGACATCGCCATCAACTGGGCCGGAGGACTGCACCACGCCAAGAAGTTCGAGGTCAGAACGACGCACTCCTTCATTTGTTAGTATTTAGAGGTTCTCGCTGCGTCTGAGCGTCCCCTGGTGTCTCCTCAGGCGTCCGGGTTTTGCTACGTCAACGACATCGTCATCAGCATCCTGGAGCTGCTGAAGTAAGACCACACGTTTCCTCATCCCCGTTGTCATGAGTGTCTACAGATGAGTTACACACATCAAAGAAATAGTCAGGATATTCAATCGTTGTATTTTGACAATATTGTTTTTCGGCACTCTTGAGAATGTCCCAGATACAGTATGTTAGATAATATCCCACTTTTCTTTTTTGCAAAATCACCGGCTGCTTTTGAAAAATGATGAAACATAATTGCAACAAGCACTCACACACTGAGAGCCTAGTGATAAAAACATGTGTAGGGAGTTTATATAAGATTATCATGGGGGAAGAAGGTTCTGCTTAAACGAGTAATATTTCAAAAGCTGACCTTTGTGTGTGTGTGTGTGTGTGTGTCATAGATACCACCCTCGGGTTCTGTACATTGACATCGACATCCACCACGGTGACGGCGTCCAGGAAGCATTTTACCTCACTGACCGCGTCATGACCGTGTCCTTCCACAAATATGGGAACTACTTTTTTCCTGGGACGGGTAAGTGTGTGTGTGTGTGTTTGTGTAAATTGTCCCATTTTCACTACTTTATTTGATGTGAGTCAGTGATTTGGCCTCCAGCGTCCCTCCTCCTGCTGTCAACGTCTGAAACGCTGCAATGAAGCATCTTTGAAAAAGTCCTGACCTCCATCGGCACGGTTCAGGCCCCCCTGGTTGTGAACCTTCAGGTGTTGAGCTTGAACTTTGTCATTTGACAAACATGGAGGAAAATTAAAGTTTTGGTTTCTGTCTGATTGACATTGTGGGGGATGAAGCGTGGCCACAGACGGAGATGAAGACCCTGGAAAGAGTCATGGTTCCTATCCCGCGAAGGGAGTCATTCTGCTTCGCCAACCTGCCATTTACATCGTGTGTGTGTGTGTGTTTGCTGCAGGAGACATGTATGAGGTGGGAGCCGAGAGTGGGAGGTACTACTGCCTCAACGTTCCTCTCCGAGACGGCATCGACGACCAGAGTGAGTTCACCGCCTCCTGCATCAGCTAATTGACACTCCACTGTGGGTCTGCCAGCTTGTCACATGACCCTCGCCTGTGTGCGTGTGTGTCCCAGGCTATAGGCAGCTGTTCCAGCCAGTGATCAAGCAGGTGGTGGACTTCTACCAGCCCACCTGCATCGTCCTCCAGGTCCGTCTGTGGTCCGGGCACTCTGATCAGACATATCTGACACTTTTACCATCCTTATCATTGACCGTGTGTGTCTGTGTGTGTCGTCAGTGCGGAGCTGATTCCCTGGGCTGCGACAGGCTGGGATGCTTCAACCTGAGCATACGAGGCCACGGGTCAGGCTCCCTTAATACCACATCACGCCGCCATCCGGGACCTTCTAGCACCATCAGTCCTCCTCCTTTTCTCTGTCTGCCGCCACACTGTACAAACACAGACCGTTCTAACCACCTGTGTTTATGCTTACCTGTGTGTCATGCAAATCTGTGTGTGTGTGTGTGTGTGTCATGCAGCGAGTGCGTGGAGTTTGTGAAGAGTTTCAAGATTCCCCTGCTGGTCCTGGGAGGAGGCGGCTACACCGTGAGGAACGTGGCTCGATGCTGGTGAGTGGGTCGAGGCGGCCCTCCCTGCAGCACACCGTTCACGGGTTAAACCCCTCCAACTCGCCGGGGCGCCGACATTTTCCACGCTGCCGGATGAAGACACTCATACACATGTCAGAGCGGTGAAAGATCTCCCAAGTGCTGACCATTTTGCGGAGCGCTGGTCAAACCATCATCCGGTAGTGGGAAGAGTGGTCGGAACGTGACAAAATGTGGGAGTCCAAGGGGTGCGTGTTCCTTGGCAAGCCACTGCTGTGTCCGTGATCCTGAAGCCTCTCTCACCCCGGTGTCTCGTAGGACCTTTGAAACATCTCTGCTGCTGGACGAGTCCATCAGTGACGAGCTGCCCTACAGCGGTGAGTCCAGTGTAACACGCGCGCACACGCACACACACACACTTCTTTTTCTGACGCCCCACCATCTCCTCATTTCCTTCTCTAGAGTACTTCGAGTACTTCGCTCCCGACTTCACGCTGCACCCCGACGTCAGCACCAGGATCGAGAACCAGAACTCCCGACAGGTAACCCCACCTCGCCCCCCCCACCACCAGTCTTAAGTTAGTTGTCCTCGCTGAGGCACCGTGTCCTTCCCGCAGTACCTGGAGCAGATCCGTCAGACCGTGTTCGAGAACCTGAAGATGCTGAACCACGCGCCCAGCGTCCAGATCCATGACGTTCCCTCAGACATGCTCAGCTACGAGCGCACGGACGAGCCCGACCCGGACGAGCGCGGGGGGGAGGAGAACTACACACGGTGAGAAGCGGGAGTCAACACCAGGGCGGGAGGGGTTCACACCAGCGCAGGGTTTGAAGTACCTTATCAATATCAAATCAACATGATGTTCATTTCTAATATGCACTCCTACAAAAAAATGGGCAGAAGATGAAGGTCTGAGGTTTGGATTCCAGAGGTTCAGAGCTGAAGATTTGCAATTATACACAGCCAATCACCCGCCTCCTACTAACCCTCAGCCAATCACCTGCCTCCATCTAACCCTCTCCTCACACCATCTATCTTCCTCTCCTCTTCCCCTCGATCCATAAACCTCCTCTCTGGGCTTCATCTGGACCTCCTCCAACCTCAGCATCATTCTATGCAGATCTTCTCCATTTCTCCTCTGTCCATGTCCTGTTATTTCCAGAACTAACATGTGCTGTCCCTCTGATGGACTCCTTCCTGATCCTCTCAGGAGGAGGAGCCTCCACATCTGTTTCTCTGCTGCTTCCAGCTCTGGCTCCTGTCCTCTCCTCAGTTTCTCCAAACCTTACCAACATCTTCTTCACCTTTCCTCTCGTGCTCTTTCTCACCCCTGGTAGATCCTCTGAATCCATCACTTCCTCCGCTGTGGCGCATCAGACCGTCTTAAGCCTCCCGTGTCTGATCCCATGTTGTTCCCCTCCACAGGCCCGAGGCAGCCAACGAGTTCTACGACGGCGACCACGACAATGACAAGGAGAGCGACGTGGAGATTTGACGCAGGGCCCCGGTCGCCGCCACCTGTCCCCCTCGGCGACAGACTCTGTGACCCAGACTCAGTCAAACGGACCACAAAGACTCACCCCTTTACTCGTCTCTCGCAGTGCTGCATGACCTCCATGCCAACGAGGGCTCCACCGCGTCTGAAGAAGCACATGTTTACCAATGGTTCACAAAAAAAGCAAAAAAAAAAAAAAAAACAGAAATCAGCAGCCGTGGAAAAAAATTTTTTTTTTTGCAAATCAGGATTTTTTTTCCAACCCATTCCTGCTGATCACAACTTGCAGGACGTCTCCTCAGACAGTGAGGTACAACTCCTGCTCCTCCTGAGAAGCATCAGGTGAAATGACGATCCCCAGGAAAGAAAAAAATAAAAGGCATGTCAGGTTCGTGTGTGTGTGTGTGTGTGTGTGTGTGTGTGTGTGTGTGTGTGTGTGTGTGTGTGTGTGTGTGTGTGTGTGTGTGTGTGTGTGTCTCAGTGCACGTGAAGATACACTGCAGGCAGTCTGGCGCTCTCAGAGGCCTGGAGGTTGTGGCAGCGAATGCATCGCCTCCGGATTTATCTCCTTTGAAATCAGCCGAGCCGAGGTGAGGGTGTTCCTCAGCAGGTTGATGTGGAAACATCTGCAGCTGCTTCTCGAAATGAGGCCAGAGCTCCTGCTTTTTTTTTTTTTTCCCCCCCTCCTGTGTTGTGTTTCTGTGCACGTGTGTGTGAATATTTGAACCTGAAGTAACCATAGGAACCTGAAGGCAGCAATGGTGATGCATTTGAGGTCGTCTGTGCAGCAGTTTGGTTTCAGGCCTGAACTCAGTGATCAGCTTTCAGACTGTCATATCAGACTGTCATCCAGATGCAGGTCTGATGTTTTTTTGTTTTTTTGATATGTTGTTTTTAATAAAACTTAAAATCAGATCAACTGTGACTCAGTGTCATCTACATCATGGTCCAGGGAGATTCCTGTCAAACCTTGTCTGCCAGCCTGTCCTTCACCACTGCAAACAAGAAGGGGCTTGGTGCTGACCCCTGATGTCCCACTTCCACCATGAGCTTCTGTCACACCTTCAGCTCACCTCACCGCCTTCTCACAGTGAGCATACATGTCCTGCACCAGTCCAACATACTTCTCTGCCACTCCAGACTGCCACATATGCCTTAGTTCCTCTCTCTGCACCCTGTCATATACTTTTTCTAGGTCTACAAAGCCACAATACAGATCCCTTGAACCTTCTCTGTACTTCATCAGCATTCTTAAAATAAATACTGCACCTATAGTACTCTTTGTAGGCATGAAACTATATTGTTGCTCTCAAATGTTAACTTCTGCTCTCAGTATAGCTCCCACTCCTCTTTCCTGTAACTTTATTGTATGACTCATCATGCATATATGTAAACTATATGCATACATACATGTATGCACATATATATATATATATATATATATATATATATATCCATTAAAAACATTTTCCTGGTCTAGAGCTCAACCCACTGTGGCCACTGGGGGGCTATGGTGTGTGATTGTACCAGAGAAAATGTGACAAGAGGCAGGAGTTAAGGTTATACACTTTATTCGTCATCTTTCGTCAGAGACAGAAAACACTTTACAGAGCAAACGGTTTAAAATCGAACACACGACAACCTTTTCACTTTCAAATCTCAGTTAAAGGCCGAAAACAACGGCACGAGCGTTTGACTCGACGCTCTCGAAAGCCTCGGAGCCGCTGAGTCCCGGACCTTGGCCTCGCTGGATCCAATGTCATGCAGCTTCAGCTAAAAAATAAATAAAATATGGGCTCTTTCTTATATTTATTACTTTTCCCAATAGCTCCTGGGGCTACGGGCAAATCAAACCTTTTCTGGTTGGGGGCTGGCTGACCTTCTGGGAGCCACATTGAATGGGAAGTCATTTAAAGGAAAACAAATCAAATTGACACACGGCTTCTCTGCACTGCAGATGTGATCACATGTAAACGTTTTCCGGGGTAAAGATGTGCAGACGGCTTTGTTGGCTTCTAGAATCTGGCTATTGGGCTCCTCCGCCTCTGCTGTCGGCTTTCAGCAGGACGGCGGTCTCAGTCTCACTCAAAATAAATCCATTCTCACACACCCAGTATTTAAAAGCACTGGAATCCCCAGGGAATTTTTCAGGTTCCAGTGAACGCAGCCCTGCAGACACACATCATCAGAGGCCGCAGCCTCACAGTTGACACACACAGACACACACAGACACACACACACACACACACGTAGTGACAAGTGTTTGGGTTTAAGTGTCCCTGGAACCCCGACCACAGGAGTGTTTTGTGTTTGTCCCTCGGCAGGCCTGGGATAAAGATTCTCATTCATTTGACCAACATCGCAATGCAAATATCACACACTCGCTCTGTGTGTGTGTGTGTGTGTGTGTGTGTGTGTGTGTGTGTGGAAATGCTTCCTGGGCAGGTGGGGATTTTTCTGTGGTCACCCGCTGGGATAAAACTGGCTATTCCTCTCCCCGTCCAGGTCTATAAATACTGCGGGCCACCTGACCTGGGTGCCCCGTGTCGCTGAGGCTGAGGGGCATGTTTGGAACGGGGCGGTGCTGCGGACGGCTGGGGGAAGAAAAACGCAGCTATGCTAAAATACAGTAACATTTTTCTAAAGCAGGCTGGTGCAGATGGCCGGTGTGTGACGTGCACGGGAGAGAAGAAGGACACGGGCCTGGTAGGACAGTTCTGATCTGAGAGGGCGAGCGGAGGAGGAGTCTACAGCTCCTCGCTCTCGTAGAGGGGGGCGGTGTGCTGGGCCGGGCGCTCCACGGTCACGGCCGGCACGTGGCTGAGAGACGACAAGAGCTTCAGGGTCTTGGAGCCGGGGGGCGCGGGCTTCATGGGTGGGGTGGAACGAGCTGGGAGGAGCAGAGGGAACTGAAATTAGCCTTTACGGATTCTTTACCGTCCACATACAGAACTACGCGAGCCGTGTAAGAACTTCCCCTCCGATGCAGCCTCCAAAGGCTCTTTTGGAAACTGTTGCCTTGGAAACTAATAGGAATAATGTGATCGGCAGCAGAGGTGGGCTTATTCTCTTGCAGCAGAATGGGCATTCCCTTTGTGCTGCGCCTCTGAAAATAACCAGCCGCATAAAAACACAAAAAAAGGGGTTGAGGGGGCGCCGAAACACAAGGGAAGAAACATTGGCTCTGGGTTCCTTTTGTCAAAGATGATCAATATTTCTATTTGGATATCCAACACTCTCCAATTTCCAATCCATTTGCATTCACTCACATCACAAAGCAATTATTTTATACTTCAGATATGTTATACACACACACAAATGCATGTATGTGTGTGTGTGTGTGTGTGTGTGTGTATATATATATATATACACACACACACACACACACACACACACACACACTCAGACATACATGCATATACACATATAAATGAATACAAACATATATATATATATATATGTATAGACACATACATATAAACATGTATAAATATACACATATGTATGTATGTATGTATTCTTCCATCATATAGACCATTTTATACGCATACATATATGTGTGTATATCTATATACACACACATATATCTGTATGAATATACACTTATAAATATGTATATGTATTCATGTATGTGTGTGTGTATACATATATAGGTATATGTGCATATGTACATATGCATATATATATTATATGCATATATATATATACACACACACATATATATATAAATACACACACAGACAAACATATATACACACACATAAATAAATATATATATATACACATACACACACACACATATAAAAATACACATATGTATATACATATGTTTATACATATATATATAAACACACACACACGCATATAAATATACATATATGTAAAATAAATATGATATTAATATACATACATGTATATATACATGTATATGTAAAAAACATATTTGTATATATATATATACCTATACATACATAAATACATATATGTACACATATATATACATACATACAAACATGTACATACAGACATACAAAGATATACACACATACATAAATATAGATACACACACATATACATGGATACATAAATATAGATACACACACGCACACACACATATATATTTATACACACATATATATGTACTCATATACTCCTATACATATATGTGCAGATATATATATACATTCGTAAATATACATGCATATATACACATACATACATATGTATGTACACATATACACATAACAGATATATTCATCCACACACATAGATATATACTGATATACACATACATATGTATGTACACATACATACATATGTAGATATATAGATACAAATACGCATGCATACATGTATAAATATACACATGCATACATACATATGTACATATATACATGCACATATACACATGTGTATATATATATACACATATGTATGTATACATATATATATAAATACACATACAAACACACATATATATATACACACACACACAAATATAAATATATTTATACATATTTACACACAAACACCTATCTATCTATCTATCTATCTATCTATCTATATATATATGTATATACACTCACACCAATATACTTATATATACACACACATATGTATATATACACACACATTTTTATGTAAATACATATATGTGATATACACATATAAATACATACATACATAAATACACACATACCTATATACATACCTATGTACACATACACATATACACACACACATATATACATAAGCACACATATACATACATTAACACACATACATACATGTACATAGACATACATGCATATAAATGCACACATATATGTACATCTGCACACAGATATACACCCATATTGTAGGAGCCAAAATGAATGTTTTGGGTGTGATTTATTTATTATTATTTTTGTCCACTGGGGGCGCATTTGGGTTGGTCATTTGTCAGGTATAAAA
The DNA here is from genome assembly GCF_037954325.1 of Fistularia commersonii. NCBI lineage: Eukaryota > Metazoa > Chordata > Actinopteri > Syngnathiformes > Fistulariidae > Fistularia > Fistularia commersonii. Next base: position 7,214,005 of record NC_141314.1, read on the forward strand.
AGTGGGAACTGTGTGTTATTGGTTTGTGTCCAATCCGGAAGAGCAAAAGCTTTTTGACTGCTACGCTAAAGCCACAGGAAGCTAAGCTAAAGCAGCAGGACGTAAAACACTAAGTGCCATAAGCTGGTTTTTGGCTTGTGGATAATTTGCTTAATAAGATGTATTGCACTCCGGTAGAATAAATGGATCACTCTTGATTCCACCAAAAGAATGTCTACTGGCGTTTTGCTTTCTATCACAGAGTCGAGAAAGTAGCAAGTAACTTTTGATGAGATCGAGTGTCTCAGACTAGCCATCAGCGGTTGTTGGTGACAACTCAGGAGTTCTGTGTTTAAACAGAACTCCTATACATACATGTATACATATGTATACACACACACACACACAAAAACACACACATATATATATAAATATATATTCACACACATATACATGCATATATACAGACAAAACACATTTATATATATGTAATACATATGCATATATACACATACCTATAAATGTATACATACCTATACAAGTACATATACATATACATACATACTTGCATATATACATACACATAAATATATACATACATAAATACATGGATATACACATGTATACATATACATGTAATGCATATGCATATATACACATACCAATAAATGTATACATACATATACAAGTACATGTAGATACATACATACATGCATATATACATACACATAAATATATAATACATAGATACATGGATATGCGCATGTATATATACAAATACATATGTATATATATACACATGTATATAGATACATACATATGTATATTTACATAAAACCATACATACACACACTAACATACATACATATATATTTGTATATATATACAGACACACAGACATAAACAAATACATATAAATACATATATACATATGTGTATACATATACAGATACATATCTATACATATGTTTATATATATAAATACACACACACATAAACACATACATACAAATATGCATGTATATATACATACATATAAATGTATACATACATATATATGCATGTATATATACACATACATCTGTGTATATATACATGCATATACATACATATATATACACACACATACATATACACATACGTATATAAATACACACATACATATGTATATATACATACAACCATACATACACACACATATATATGTATACATATAAACACACACACATAAAGATACATATATATACACACATATATATATACATAATACATAAACACATACAAATATTCATATATACAAACATAACTATACATGTATATATATACATATAAATGTATACATATATATGCATGTATATATACACAGACATGCATATATATGTATCTATACATACATATATGAATTCACACATACATATACAGTATATAAACACATACATGTATATATATACACATGTATATAAATACACACATACATATGTATATATACATACAACCATACACACACATATGTATACATACATAAAACCATACATACACACACATATATATATTTGTATATATGTACAGACACATACATAAACACATAAATATAAATACATATATATACACATATGTATACAAATACAGATACATATCTATACATATGTATATATATATACACACATATGTAAACACATACATACAAATATGCATGCATATATACATACATATAATTAATTAATATATATGCATGTATATATACACACACACACACTTATATGTATCTTTACATACATATATGAATTCACACATACATATACACATATATGTGTGTATATATATATATGTATATAAATACACACATACATCTGTATATATACATACAACCATACATACACACACGTATATATGTATATACACACACACATAAATATAAATACATATATGTATATATATATCTATACATATAGATAATATCTATACATAAACATATATAAATACATAATACATAAACACATACAAATACTCATATATACACACATAACTATACATGCATATATACATACATATATATGCATGTACATTTACACATACACACATATACATGTATCTATACATACATATATGAATTCACACATAAATATACAGTATATACACACACATACATATACACATACATGTATATATATACACATGTATATAAATACACACATACATATGTATATATACATACAACCATACACAAACACACACTTATATATATATATATATATATATATATATGTGTGTGTGTGTATGGTTGTATATGGGTATATATATATACACACACACATACATACACACATAAATATAAATACATATATATGTATATACATATCTATACATATAAATATCTATACATAAACATATATATAATACATAAACACATACAAATATGCATTTATACACACATAACTATACATGCATATATACATACATATAAATGTATACATACATATATATACATGTATAAATACACATACACACATATATGTGTATCTATACATACATATATGAATTCATACATACATGTATACATATACACACACACATATACATGTGTAAACACACACACACACACACACACTAACACAAACAGAGCATATGCTTAAAAGCCATGGTATGTTCCCATCCTGCCCTCTCTCTTTTGCCTTCTGCCCCTCTGACCAGAGCAGATGGTGTGCTTCCTACTCAAGCAGAAGTGTGTGTGGGTGTGTGTGTGAGCCCCCCACCCCAGCTGCACAGAGTGCTGACTTCATGTTTCGGCTCTGGGCTCGATGCGTTCATCGAGTTTCCAGTCGATCGTGTAGCACCGTGTGGGTTTAGTGTTCCCAGCCGCTGGACGCCGTCCATCTGCTGTTTGATTTCTTTACAGCCAGGGTTGCCATGGGAACTGGGACAGCTAAGAGTGGAGGTGCTTGTTTGCATGGGGCGGGAGACGCTCGGCGGACCTACCGCTGATATCCAGCCTGGCGTTGCACGTGGACATGCCGGCCTCATTGATGGCGGACAGCGTGTACCAGCCGGCATCAGCCTTGGTCACCCTCTCTATCAGCAAGCACTGCTTGCCTGTCCCATCCTGGTAGAGGCTGCGGAGGAGGAGTCTGTGGTTAGCAACCTCACACACGTCAAACATAAACCAGTGGCATGGACTTCTCCATTTAGCACCACATTTTGTAGAAGGTAGTGGAGTGGACTCCAGGGTTTGGTTGGGATTACAAGGCCCGGGAATGAACCCACCTCATTCTGGTCGGGTCCAAGCGCAGCATGTCCTTGTCTTTCTTCCAGAAGAGCTGCGGCGGGGGGGAGGCATCCACTTTACACTCTAACCTGACCGTGTCGCCCTCAAGGGCCCGGGAGTTCAACATCTTCTGCACAAAGGTGGGCGGACGGAGGGCCTCCTGGGCTGCAGGGACAACACAAATGATGCAGGAATACAGATACAAAAAAAAAAAAACAACACAAAATCCTGCATTAGAGACTTTGATGATATAGATCAATAACCTCACTGACATTTGACGATTTAAATATCTAAACATCGCATCAGGTTTGGTATGGTAAAAAAAAAGACAAAACAAAACAGCCTTTCACTAGAATTATCAATATAGATATGATAGTCAAACACAGATTAGAACTCTTAAAAGCTTATTTTGATGAAAAGCCTATGCATTTTTCATGTCACTCAGCAAAAATCCAGTCCCGATGGATACCTGGGAAACCCCAATCTATCAGACAGATCTGGGATGTTCTTTATGTGGTATTTTACCTAGGACATCCAGGCGCATAGAGAACCTGCTTTCCCCGGCACGGTTCCTGGCCACACACTCATACACACCACCATGGTGCACGGTGACAATCTCTATGATGAAGGAGTGCATCCCCTTCTCACAGACCAACATCTTGTGGTAGTCGTCTGGACGGATGGCTTTCCCGTCGAGGTACCAGCTGATGTCTGGCGTGGGGAGGCCTCCCACCTGGAGTCATGGAATTGGATCCCCAGTCACTACAGATACTTGGTGGAAAAGTGACTGATCTGTGTGTGTGTATGTTTCACCTTGAAGTCGATCCTACAGAAACGCCCCTCCTCCACAGTGAGGTCTGGTGGGATCTGCAAGAAGCGGGGAGCGTAACACTTCTCCTGGATGGCTGAACCTTCATTCCCTCGCTCGTCTGTGCCCGAGTGGTGCCTCCCCCTGCAGGGAGGGGTAGAGGGGTCATCCATGCTTCTGCTGCATCCCTGCTGCACACACTATAACCACAAGCAGCTTTCCACGGTTCTGTCTTTGGATACAGTGGTTCCAACCTGTCCGTCTGCATGCCACCACAAAGCTCTTTGCATTTGGATGTTATTTATGACTCAGAGGCAGAGGGGGAGGTTTCTCAATGTTCCCTGCTCCGGAGGATTCACTGTGTCTTAACTCTTGACCGAGATATAGTAATAGCTTTTACAGTGTATTCTCGTATTGCTGAATTATTTACTCATTTGTTCTTTCTATCATCTATCCTGCACTCAGAGTCGCAGGACAGTTGGAGCCTATCCCTGATCTCACCCTACGAGAGGCTGGTTCACCCTGGATCCATCACAGGGCTACATAAAGAGACACACACCCATACACCCTCTAAAACCTCAGAGGCACAACAATTCACCCTCTCATCAAAACGTCTGGACATTGTGGGGTCTCCACTGAACCTCCTGCATGTCTGTAGGAGGAACCCGCAGAACCCCACGCTGACACAGAGCAGTGCATGGATCCAACCAGGGACTTCCTCGCTGAAGCACTAACCTCTGCACCACAGTGCTGTGCATTTTTGAATGATTGCAATATTACGCTTGTCACCAGTCACAGTCTCCAGGTGGAGATCCGTACACCCGGAGGCCTGGCGACCAAGGCTCATGGATGGTACAAGAGTTATATTTACCAAAGTCCACCTGTGTGTCTCCCCTCTGGTGAGTCTGGCTGGAACAGAAAACAACTCCATGTTAGTTGAAGGAAACCACAGGTTTGTAGATGCGAAAAATAATTAAACAAACTTTTTGGCCAACTGGGGAATCTAAGCGTGTTCCTGTGCGTGTGTGTGTGTGTGTATTCTGCCACAATGGTCCTGCTGTCATCAGTGAAAGAGGCTTGTTCTCTGAGTGGAGGCAAGAAATAGTGGCTGACAAACCTCATTAGCCGGAGAGGACGTGTGTTTGTGTGTATGTAGGCACCGTGTTGTGGAGACAAAATAGCCAGTGCAAAGCCCAGTGAGGCTTTTTGACATAATGCCCACCCAAGCCCCCCCCCACACACACACACACAGACACACACACGGTCAAAATGACAACATGACAAAGCTGAGCAGAGCAGCTTATTATCCTGCAAGCTTTTGCAGCTCTGTGTTTGGAAGCCTGTCGGGAGGCCCCCGGAGGGAGAGAGGCGCCCAGTGCAGCCGTTTCCCCGATGGGTCATCATCAAATGTGTGGTCTTCATTTGATAGCAGGTTTATAGTACACAGCTTCAGCAGAACAGTGTGACCAAACAGGTCAGAGGAGCAGCGGGATGTTTCTTGAGGTACCTGCTCCAGCTGGGTGTCTGACAGACTTTCTTGGTCAAGCATGTCGGTGGCGTTGTCCGGACCCAGCAGCCTGCGGGCCATTCGCTCCTCGTAGGACAGTTTCTGTCAGACACATGGAGCATGATAGCTCAGGGTTCTCCTTAGATGGTTTGCACGGCACACTGATAAACACAAACCTGGCTGTTTCTCCGCCTGGCCTCCTTCGAGCGCAGCTTCTTCTCCAGGTCCTGAATGAGGGCGTCCTTGGAGCCCTGGATGTCTTCATCTGTGGAGCGAGCGGAGGACGGCCTTGGAGTGATAGACTTCTTCAGGATGGGCTTAGGCAGACTGGGAGAGAGAAAGGAGATGAATAACATGCAGTCCCACTGATAACGCTGATATCTAAGAAGATTGCAGCTGTTTCATGGAGTTCAATGGACTTTTACGGGCTGAACCAACAATATCAGACCAGCAGTCTGAACTTACTTCAGTGCTCTTCTTCAAAAATATTCAGTAAAAGAATAATTTGCTCTACATTTTGTGACATATGCCACATGGTTTGTGCAAAAAAAAAAACTATGTACATTATGATAATTACCTTTTTGTTTTGTTTTCTTTCAGCGATAAAAAGCATTTCCAGACGATTAAAAAATTTTTTTTTAATAAAATTTATTTTAAAAGGAATAAACAGTTATTTGGCGTTAAGCTCATCCTTGAAGCTTTTTAAGTTTGGAAGTAGCAAAGGGGTTATTTCCAACCGTGACAACAGCATTATTTGTCACATTAAGGTAGAGTGCCACTGAAGCCTTGGTTTGGACTTACAGAATTTTGACAGTCGTGTATGACGAGGTCACAGAGGGGATGTGAGTCTGTGCTTGTGACAAAGGTGAGTTATTCCGGACTGCAGCATAAAACCTTTGCATGAGGTTTTAAGATATCTTAGGAGCAAAACATGAACGATGGACCCGCCTTTGTGCAGTTTGCACAACATCTATCCATCTATCCAACATGTTTCTAGTGAGCAAACCCATTGTGTGGGTGGACAATAAATGTCCTCGCTTCACAGTAGAGCCATGCAAGTGTGTGCAACAACACCGGTGGATAGGTGGATATAAGCAGAGACACTCACGTGTTGGGCATCCCCTTATAGTTGGCAGGCAAGGAGACCACAGCAGGAGGCACCCTGTTCTGACTGCTTGGAGTGTTGGACTGTGGAAAGGAGGAGGGGGTGGAGGTAGTGGGAGAAAAGGCGGAGGTGGGAGAGAGGATGGAGGAAGGGAGGGAAGGGGACACTGGGACAGGCTGCTGAGGGAGAGAAGTCGCCATAGAGGTGGGTCTGACAGGCAGGAGAGGGCTGGAAGGAGCAAGAGGGGAACGGGACGAGGAGTTGGAGGAGAAGGAATTGGGAGACAGCTTGGAGGAGGAGTAAGGGGCGAAAGAGGAGTGGGACGGGAGCACGGAGCAAAGGAAGGCGGCGGGAGCCGATATGGTGTCCTGGTTGGCCGGCAGGGTGGCGCTGCCGAGCCCGGTGGCACTGGGGTGGCTCGGGGTGAGGGTGATAGAGGAACGCATGGTGGCGCGGGGCGCAGACGAGGAAGCGGAGGTGGAGGAGGGGATGAATGCAGGAGGAGGAGGAGGAGCAGCAGAGGCCGGGGTGGCGATGGGGGAGCTGACGCTGGACGAGGAAGCGGACGACTTGCCTGTTCCGTTGGCCTGCGTTTGGGCCACTGACTGGGTTTGGCTGTGGCCAAGGCTCAGCGCCTGAAGCTGAGACTGGGTCTGAGACACTGGCTGGCTGCCGCTGGACTGACTCTGCACCTCCGTCACATAGGAACTGCTCTGTGAGGTGTTCGGGTTCTGTCCAAAGTAGCTCTGGTTCTCCTGGGCGTCCCTCAGTACGCTCTCATAGCTGGGCGCCTGGAAGGCCGGCTGTGACTGAATAAAATGTCTGGGTCGCTCGTAGTTGAATGCGATGGGAGGGAAAGCATTGGGGGTGAAGGTCGGCAGGTCTGACAGATTCATGCTGTTGCCTCCTAACTGAGAGGACTAGAAAAGAGAAGAAACGGATAAAAGTTAGACAGAGAAATGACGCAAAGACACCATTCATTCAGTGTCTGCTCGGTGTTTGTGAAGCCCTGAACAGAATCAAAACCCTGACATTCAACGTAACTGACTTTAAGCAAGCAAAACAGGGTTTAAGAAAATCAGCAAAAGGTAATAACACAAAATCAAGAGAATTCATGACAATCCACAGATCACATAAGAGTCTGCAAGACTAAAATCTAATGTGAGAAGGTTTGGAAAACCCTCTGCACGTTGCATTCAGGGGTCCTGGCCTGCTGGGAGCTCTCAGTCTGTGGGTTTAACTCACTGAGCTAAGTGAATGAGGGCTTATGAATACTCTGACGGTCGGTTTTTCCGTATCAGTCGAACGACCTACATGGCATTCATGCTGTGGACAGGGATCTTCTCTGTTTCTGTCTGACAGCAGATCTGATTTCCACTCTGGGAATCTGCTCCAGCATCTCATACACAGCCCCTTTCATAACCCACTCCGTAAGCTGCAGAGAAGTTCTTACGGTGAAGCTGAGCTTGCTCGGGGCAAAGAGCCTGGCCGTTTGGTTTTTCTCCTGGACGTCCTCCTGTGGCGGTGGGGACGGCAGTGGCGGCGTGCTGGATGTAGGGGCGCCGACGCCGACCTCGGATGACTTGTGTCCCACTGAGCTTGGGGCACCCTCTTCTTTGTTGTGAGCCGAGTGTTCTTCGGCGGAGTGGTTGACCGGCTCTGGCTCCGGGAAACTGAACAAGGACAGGCACATTACCGCTTTCACATACGTCTCATCCAAAGCCGGAGGTAAACAATGGAGGTAAACAGAAACCTCGTCTTCATTGATGAGGGTGTTCACTGGAGGTTTGTGATGACCCAACTTAAGAGTCACACATATTCAAAACCATTTATGTGTTCACATAAAAGGTTGTCAAAATGTATTTTATGAGTGTTACTCAATTTAAAAGAAAGTAAAGTGACCTATAATCTAACCTCGTTTCAGTTCATTTATTTCTGTGTGATTTAAGGGAGGGGGAAAAAATACATCCAGTCAATAGTAAAGAATAAATTCTCACAATAAACAAAAATGAAAAAGATGGCTACCTTTAAAATGTATTTGGGGTATTTTTCCTGTCTTGTGTAGGTTAGCTGCAATGCACAGGCGACCCTATGATTTCCTCTTGACTTTCAATGGTTTCATAGACTGTCCTGCCACGCCGTTTCAATTATGTTGTGTTCTTATAATACCGGGAGTGGTTTGTGTCACTTCTTCTCCAAGGAAAGAATGCTGTCGCCATGACAACCAAACAGTCTACTAGAAATAAAGCTATTTTGGAGCTCGGGCAACGGACAGTTGGATCGGGATGTGGATTTTTCTTTTCTTTTGGATGGTGACAATACTCAAACTTTAATCCTTGGGGTGATTCTTCGGGATCGTTCAGGACTTCAGCACAATAATCTGACTCAATTACCATAGGATGGTTAAGTCAAGACTCATATAGTTGGGTGAAATAGCAGATACATTTAAGAGGTATGCAGTGTCCAAAAAAGGGGACAAACAATTCTGAGACAATAAAAGCAACTTGTGTTTCCAGTGCTTCTTGGGCCTCAGGAGAAATAGGGGAGAAATTTTTAATTATCAAAATGTTTTTACTACTTTCTGGATACCTTTCTAGATACTGGCTTCTACTTAAATACTGTGTGGATTATATTATGAGCTCTCTAGAATAAGCAAACACCTCAATCCCTCTTCACAAAGTACTTTGTGACAATATATTCTATATATTCAGATATTTCATGTTGCATACATTGTCTAAATATACTCAACACTTATAAATATATACACTTAAATTTATAAAGGACGAAGAAAACATTAAACTGCATGTAATAAAATCCATGAATAAATGAATGGGTTTACGATGCTTTGCAGGATCAGGAATTTAGGGTACTTTGGAAAATGGTTTTATTTTATGAACTAACTTATCATAGGAAATCCTAATGCTTGCAATAATATCTAACACTGATTAACACCAATAAGTTGATGTAGTAATCTCTGAGGTCAAAGCAGGGGCCAGCTTTATATTAAGTGTAATATTTTTACTGTTGTTTATTTCATCTCACCCATTCTTAAAATACTGATTCAATAAAATACAGACGTTTTCAAATCACAAGACACGCTATGAATTGAATTATGTTATATAAGTCTATATCTAAAGTGTTCTCTACAATATTCGGGTCCCAGAAAAATCAGCAATTGTGTCCAGGCTTGCAGTAACACTCATGGTGATGATATCTACTGCTTTCAGGGATGTTTGTGTGATATTTTCAACAAAGTTATTGCAAGGCTGGTACTTGAGACTACAATGTATTCAAACGGAGATCCTAGCATTTCTCTCCAAATCACCGCCAGCTGAATCAACAACCCATGAACACATGCAGCTTATGAACAAAATCTTCAAGAACATCATGGCCAATGTTTAGACAGTAAGGTTATGACTGGAAAAAAAATTATAAAAAAATAATACAATGTAATGTGTATGCAGACAAACATTTGTAAAGGTATATGATTAAAATGGTTTATTAATTGACTGTATTTTCAGGTTATGCTTTGCCATAATAACGGCAATTGATGTCATAATTAGAAAGTCATATCTCCCAGTGGTGCTCCCCTCTTTGGAGCAGCCACTCAAATAATGTCTTAGGCATTTTAGACTGGATAGATGTGATTTCATATTCTATTTTTATAGATTTGACAGATACAGTATCATATATGTCATCATATCATATGAGTGTGCGTGTGTGTGTGTGTGTGTGTGTGTGTGTGTGTGTGTGTGTGTGTGAGTCTAAAAGTTAAGACATATTCTAATACTGACTGCATTGAAAAGCTCTATGTGTACATGAAAGAATAGCATTTTCACATAGATGTTTTTAGGATTATTATTGTTTGAAACAAGTATGTCAGCAGATGCTCTCTATATACAGTTACTTACAACCATATGAACTGTGGACACCACCTCATTTCAAAACATTGCCAATTTTTAATCTTTTATGACCAACATTCCCCGACTGAAGAAGCAGCAGGTTCTACATTTGTTTATATTTTAATTGGTCAACAACAATAAATAAATCAAAACGCAGGGCAACAATTCCTGAAACTCAAGTGTCCTAGGCTTTGCAGAGGCCTTTATCTTTAGTTTAACTGAAAGTAATGTTGATTAAAGATTTGTTCAAAATGCAGTTTCTAAGCTCTGCACAAGGAGGAGCGATGTAATATCCAAACGTAATGTGTTTGTGAGAGACAGAGCTAGTAAAGACATTGCAAGAGAGTGTGTGTGTTTTTGTGATTAAGTGGGCAAAGCTATATTGGTACAGGAATTCGGACATCAGCTGGCAGGTGCTGACACACTACTGACGTCCTAACCCTTTGAAAAAACACACACACACACACACACACACACACACACACACACACACACACACACACACACACACAGTCAAGATTTGCATGGCATTGTGGGAAGGGCATGCTATCCTTCACAGCCCATGACAACCAAAAAAGCAAAATACTATTGATTAATCCGACAAAGTAATCAGGTAAACATGTCACATTGACATTCAATTATTTCCTTGTCCCAGTGTGTCACCTCCAGGTGAGAGTTTGGCTATTTCAGAAAGACTGATAAAGAAATTAGCTTAAAATATGTTACAAAGTCATTTGCTTTATGTGTTCGGTGGAACAATCGTAATTCAATCAAGCACCCTGCACAATTCGATCAATATGGACAATCATGATCAGACTTCAAGGTGGCTGAGGAACGTCAACACGACCTTTAACTTGAGCCAGACCAGGACAACTGTTGTTGTCCAGAGTCTGACAGAGGAGGAGGAGAAGGAGGGTGGACGGGGCGGACAAAGACACCACCATGTTACCACATCACGTTACAGATGAGATCATATCTCTGGACACTAATAGAGAGGAGACACTGAGAAAACCATCATCTAATTCCCACTGGAATTAAAACGAGTAAAGCAAACTGAACAGAGGCTTCCATGGAACTATGAAAACACAAAATGCATCAGGTTTGAGTCGCAAATATCCTGCATGTCATTGAGACTTGAGCATCACATGAAACAGGGATCTTCCATTCACTTTAAACTGATTAAGTGCTTTATTTAGGCATTTCATTGGCGCATAAACTGCAGCATGGAGGCAGCTGCAGGTCATTTAAAGAGAGGGTTCCTATAGTTCATGTTTCACTTCAGCACAGTGTGTGTCTAGTTAAGACATATTCTAATGCTGCTGTACTGAGGAGCTCTATGTTAAGATCAAAAAATAACAACTCAGGTGAACTCCTGCTGCTGCTGCTGCATCAAGTTCAACTTCACGGGTGACTTGTCAGCTGGTTTGAAGCCATCAAGCAGGTTAAAGATGTGTTGAAAATCCAAATTTACCTCACTTTATTCTCTTTGACTGACTGAGTGGAGTCGGTCATGACACAAACCCCCCGGAATAGACCGAAGTCCGCTTCCCAGCGGGTCCCAAGATAGCCTGACCTTTCCCGGAGGAGTTAGCAAACGGACGAGGAAACAATGGCGGACAATTAGCTAGTTTAATTGTTACCGTTAGCGGTGAAGTTAATCGACCCCGCGGTAAAAGAAAAATAGAAAAGAAAAAAAAGTTTTAATTCTACATCCTTAAAAGTTAGCGGGAGGTGACAATAACACCGCCGCGGAGATTCTTACCTCAGAAAAGGTCGTTTTACACGGGTGGACCTGGACTCTCCGGTCGGTAACCGAGGAGGGAGCTCGCCGGTGGGGAGCCGGCGGGGAGGACCGAGGCACAGGTGACCCCCGCGGGCGGGAGCGAGCGGGGGACGGGAGCGCGCGACACGAAGCTGATTGGTTGATTGGCCGAACAGCTGAGCCGCACGCGCAACAGGGGCGCGCACACGCAAACACCCGGATGAAACAAAAAGGAAATGCAATTTCCCATTATTTAGGCGGTCACGTGAACGCACCACGACAAAATCAGCTAGATAGATAGATAGATAGATAGATAGATAGATAGATAGATAGATAGATAGATAGATAGATAGATAGATAGATCGATAGATATACATGCATATATGCTGTATATACATGTGGATATAGGCAGTATGAGTATAGTGGATATGTATATGTGTTATGTGTATACAGTATATATATAAAAATATGTATATGTACCGTATACTTTACATATATATATGTATATATACACATATTTGTATGTATATATATATATACACATATTTGTATGTATATATATATATACATATTTGTGTATATATATATATATATATATATATATATATATATATATATATACATATATATATTGTATGTATGCAGTCAATATATATACAATATGTGAGTGTATATATGTATATATATACATATATATAGATAGATATAGACAGAGAAAAAGTTGTTTTGTACATATACTGAATAAATATGTGGGGACATAGAGTACGTATATACAACATATATATGCATATACACCTATAATTTATACAGACGATTAGACAGACAGACAGACAGACAGACAGATAGACAGATAGATAGATAGATAGATAGATAGATAGATAGATAGATAGATAGATAGATAGATAGATAGATAGATAGATAGATAGATAGATAGATAGATAGATAGATAGATAGATAGATCAATTGACAGCAACTGTGAGTCAGTTTGAGTCTCTCTCACTTCCCATTTGCCCCAGAAGGATCAGCTCACACACTACAAGCAAATAATTGGTACCTCTATACTATATACTATATAATAGCATTATAGAAGATATAATTTAAAGGAAATTTCTGGTGGAGGACAATGCCTAGTCACTGATCGTCAATGATCGTTGTGCAACCTAAAATAAATAAGTAATAAAATAAAAGAATGGTAATGACAGGAAATTATATTGATAGACATTCTTATAATCGTGGAACGGATCTACAACACACCTGGGTGATTAAGGATACAGAGGGAAATGTATTGACAGGTGCAAGAAGAGTGATGGGAAGATGGGAAGAGTACTTTGAAGAGGTGATGAATGTGGAAAATGAAAGAGAGGCAAGGGTAGATGAGGTGACTATTGTAGACCACAAAGTAGCACAAATCAGTAAAAGTGAAGTGAGGAAGGCATTGAAGAGGATGAAGAGTGGAAAAGCAGTTGGTCCTGATGATATGCCTGTGAAGGTGTGGATGTGTCTCGGAGAGGCAGCGGTAGAGGTTTTGACTCGATTATTCAACAGGATCTTAGAGAGCGAGAAGATGCCTGAAGAATGGAGACAAAGTGTGATGGTGCCTATTTTTAAGAATAAAGGGGATGTGCAGAATTGTGGCAACCTTAGAGGGGTAAGGTTGACGAGCCATACAATGACGTTATGGGAAAGAGTAGTGGAAACTGGACTGAGAGCAGAAGTCAGCATTTGTGAACAGCTGAATGACTTCATGTCTAGAAAGAGTAGTACAGATGCAGTATTTGCTTTGAGAATGCCAATAGAGAAGTACAGAGAGAGCCAGAGGGAGCCGCATTGTGTTTTTTGTAGACCTAGAAAAAGCATATGACAGGGTGCCAAGAGAGGAGCTCTGATATTGTATGAGGAAGTCTGGAGTGGCAGAGAAGTATGTTTGACTGGTGCAGGACATGTATGCTTGCTGTGAGACAGAAGTGCGGTGTGCTGGAGGGGTAACACAGAAGTTCAAGGTGGAGGTGGGACTCCATCAGGGATCAGCTCTGAGCCCCTTCTTGTTCGCAGTGGTGATGGATAGGCTGACAGATGAGGTTAGACAAGAATCTCCAAGACAGTGGTGAGACCAGTGATCATGTACGGCCTAGAAACAGTGAAGATGACAAAAAGACAGAAGGCAGGGCTATAGGTTGCAGAGATGAAGATGTTGAGGTTCTCTTTGGGTGTGACCAGGATGGATAGGATTAGGAATGAGTTTATCAGAGGAACAGCACATGTTAGATGTTTTGGAGAGATGGTCAGAGAAGCCAGACTGAGATGGTTGGCTCATGTACAGAGGAGGGATGGTGAATATATTGGTAGACGGATGCTGGAAATGGAGCTGCCGGCCAGGAGGTCTAGAGGAAGACCAAAGAGAAGATTTATGGACGTAGTGAGAGAAGAAATGAAGTTAGCCGGTGGGAGAGAGGAGGATACAGAGAATAGGGTTAGATGGAGAAAGTTGATTCGCTGTGGCAACCTCTGAAGGGAAAAGCCGAAAGAAGAGGAACAAGAACTGTTATAATTATTATTACTATTACGATTACTATTGTTGGTAGTAGTAGTAATATATTGTTCTTTTTGTTGTTGTTTTGTTATGGTATCAAGGGTCAGATGATTGCTGTGGCGACCCTGAAGGGAGCAGCCAAATGGAAAATATCATTATAATTTTTTGCAGTAGTAGGCACATTCCATTCTATTAAATTATTATTGTCATTATTATTATTATTATTATTATTATTATTATTATTATTTAGGGTTAGATGGAGAAAGTTGATTCGCTGTGGCGACCCCTGAAGGGAAAAGCCGAAAGAAAAAGAAGAAGGAGATTGTTATTATTATTGATGTTATGGTGGTTGCTGTTATGTCATGTGACTCACAATTACATGAAAAAATCCTGATGATGTGTAAATGTCTGCTTCTGGCAGTGAGTGAATGGATGTTTGGAAATGCAGCAACAGCGACCTTCTCTGTGTAAATGAGGTACTGCAAAGGTCAAGACCATGTTGACAGCAGATTGTTAACAACTTGGTTTTGGTTATTTCAGGTTTTCCTCAAATTTTCAAAGGCTCTGAACTACTACACTTTTTCAATACAACAAATGCCTTATAAAAAGCATTATTGAGTTCTACTTCTAGAACTCAATAAAAAAGTGAAACGCAGGCAAACGATTTAATCTCTCATTTAGATGTGAAACAGCCAAAGTCTGCATCAGGCTATCACGAATTATCACTCATGTGACAATGTTTAATTTAACCTCCCCTTGACCTGGTCTCCTGCTCGGGGGAAACCCAGCTTCAAACCAAGCTTGTCTGAGAAGGAACGCTGCAAGAACTTCATCAACAACACAGCAAATAATCATATTCACCGTAGCTTAGACCAAAGGGAACGTATGGACATTAGCTACTCACTGCTGGCATCGAAAGTCCAAGACAGACTCTATTCAAACAACCACAGAGGAACGTGCTGTGCACGCTGGCTAAAAATATGGATTGTGGACTACTCAATCCACAAACTCTGGTTTGATGTTGTAGCTGTTTGGCTAAAGACAATTAGACAACCTGTTTATAGTCCTCATGGAAAAGCAGTAAAACCTTCCAATCTGACCTTTGTATCTGGAAGAGGCAAATGCACAACTCACATCCCACCAGCAGGGAGATTTACTTTCCCCAGAGGCCTTAAATGAAAAAGGTACGTGTAAAATTCTCCACTAGAAGACGATTCAGATGGTTCAAGAATCACATGCATTATCGCAATAATGCAGATGAAGTCACACTGAGATGGTGAGTGAAGGTTTGGAAGGATGCAGAGGCACAGATGCTGTTCAAGAGTTGGCAGAAAAGAGGACGGGGCCGAAAATGGATCCCTGAGGAACCCCAAAATGAAAAGGGGCTTCAGCTGAAACATCTTGCCCTTCATTCATATTCAATCATGGACATCTAGGGGAACCTTTGTGAAACTTTTTTGCTCAGGTGTGTCAACATTGTGAGTGTGAGTGTCCTCTGCTCACTCTGCAGGGCTGGAGATGATGTCCTCCAGTGGCCCATCCAGCCACTCTGCTGGCGGGAGCGCTGTAGAGTTGGGAGGCAGAGGTGGAGAGTCCTGGATGCTTTTCGCGGAGGACGAAGACAGAACCGGTGGATCGTCCCGCTTGTTGTCCGCCTCGCTCCCTCGCTGAGGGGACACTTCCTCCTGCTGGACGACGGTCTCGATCTCCAGCTGCTCCTCCAGGTCTGCGGGGAAGGAGAAAGGATGATGAGGCGAATACACAAATCAGACCGAGCTTTTCTGTCCTCCAACAGTAAACGCACCCTTGTATACTTCCAGGATGGCCGAGCAGGAGACCGTGCCGAAGGGGTTGAGGGCCATACACTTGAAGAGTCCGGAGTCTTCTGGAAAAGCCTCCGTGATCACCAGGGTGCAAAGCTCTTCTGGGAAAGGGGCAACACGACAACATCTCAGCTCAAAACATTCAACTACATTCCCTCAGCCGCCGTCTGGAGGTCCGTCTCTCCTCGGAGCAGCTCCGTGTCCTGTCCACAGGGAGCCGCTAGTGTGCCAGTTACTGTGATTATTGCAATATTTCACGACCTCACATAAATTCCCCCTGAAAGAGATGCACCTGGATAAAGTAGGGGATCAGTCTTAAACACATCCATATGTGACTTTTCAGAATTGAATTTTAAATATTACATCATAATATGACATAATGTTAGCCTGTAGTCAAACATTCAGAATCTATTGTTATTATTATTATTATCATAATCAGTATTAGTAATAACACTAATAATCAATATTTACACATTAGCCTGTAGCCAATGTAGCCATTAGCCAATGTTAGCCTGTAGTCAAACATTCAGAATCTATTGTTATTATTATTGTTATTATTATTATTATTATTATTATTATTATCAGTATTAGTAATAACACTAATAACCAATAATTATACATTATTATCATTATATTATAATTGTTATTATTACTATACATAATACAACATAATGTGTTCATGTATAAATATAACAATATGTTTAACAAATTAACAATAAAGAGTCCACTTAGTTAAAATAAATAAACCCTAAAAAAGGCTGACCAAACACACAGCATTTCCTTAGTCGTAAGAACGGAGATACTCTGTACTCACCTGGTATCGATGTAGAACTGGCCTCTGGGAATTAAGAGGAGAGGAAGAGGTTATTTCCACTGGAGCCGTTGTTATTATTAGCTTCAAATCTGACCTATTGTTACTGAAGGTATCTCAATCTTCCAGGTGACCTCAGAAGGCCAATCTTATCTATTGAGCCATCATTAACACGCTAAAATACTTTGACTGACTTCACATCCATGCAGGGGAACTCCTCTGCTTGATGCAGGCCGCGCTCTGTGAATATTCATCCATTCATTCCTTATCTATATTGCCTATCCTGCACTCAGAGTTGTTGTTGCCCTATCCCTGCTGTCATTGGACGAGAGGCAGGTTCTCCCTGGACCAATCACAGGGCCAAATAGAAGTTTTAAAAAAATCTGCACAATAAAGACAATTTATTTTACATATACTACAGGGAACTTATTCTCGCATGATGTTTCGAGCAAACATAGGCTCTTCCTCTGTGTTGGACACACATTTCTGGTAAGCATCTGAGCAATGTTGCTTGAAATGTCATGCGAGAATACGTTTCCTGCACTATATGTCAAATAAATTCATTTTTGGAGCATTATTGGTGTGCGGATTTTCTCAAAACCTCTCAACTTTTTTTGATCCAGCACCTATATGTAACTGGGCAGCGATTGTGCGCGTTTTTCCTTTTTCTAGCCAATTACAGGGCCACACATGGAGACATTCAAATTTGAAATGCGTTTGCTAAGTAAAGTGATAAACACACACACAAACACACATACACACACACACACACACACACACACACACACACACACACATGTGTGCGCTCACTTTTACGCAGTATCCTAAAGTCATCAGAGTCCAGTATTTGCTCGTCCTCTCTGTACCACAGGACCTGCAAGGGTGGCGTCCCCCTCAGCCTGCACTCCAGGACCACCAGCTGCCCCTTCACCGTCGACACATCATGGAGACACTGTGAAGACCATCAGCGGCTTGTCAGACACAGGAAGCACGTTGTTAGTACACACCTTTCTGTCCAGAGGGGTGTGTTTGTGTGTGTGTGTGTGTGTGTGTGTTACCTTGACAAACGTGGGTGCCACTCCGCCACCTGAATACTGTTGATTGTAGACTGGGCTTTGTGTCTGCAGAAACATAATTCATCATTTAATAAAATCTCCAATAAAGGTTTGTGTGCTTGATCTTGAGAACTTGTCACAGTTGGAGGTCAGCACCCTCTGCGGGCTGACACACAGCGGTTGCACCAGGCTCTGGGCCAGGACCCTGGACGACACCGAGGAGCTGGAGGAGCAGGAGGACAGCTCCCGGGACGAGGACACGGAGGACGAGGAGGACGAGGAGATGGTCAGAGACATGGTGCTGGTCTTCTTCTGCACCCTCTGGATACTACACACACACACACACACACACACACACACACACACACACACACACAGACATGCGGCTATAGCTTGACCATTTTGCATGGCCATTTCTTATTTTCACAAGCCTCTCTGGAGATGCATGTGTGCATGTTGTGTGCACATGCTGGGGAGACTCACTGTGCCATGTTTCAGGCGTTCCAGGAGGCAGCGGCGGTTCTTCTACCGGTTCTTTTACGCTTTGCAGAGACAGGAATGCAGTGTTAGATAGGTCGCTGTCTGTAAAACTTGAGGAGACTTCAGTTATATATACAAATATATGTGTGTGTGGTTACAGGAGTGACAGTTTCTACATCTCAGCAGCTTAGTTCCAAAACATTTGAGGTCAAATCCTGAATCTGTGGTCAAGACACGGGAGTCATGGACTTCTCCATTGAGCTCCTCTTCTGACAGACCATTTTTGAGATGTTTCTCTTTGTTTGAGCACAGGGTTCAAACCTTTTTTTTTGGAGGAAGCCTATAGTTAGCGTTAGCCTAGCCATAGGGCATATCTACCCCGCAGAGCAGGGTCTGATCTTCTGCACGTCTACTGCTGTCGGTTCCTCCATCTCCATCACACTCCTGCTTTGTCTCTCTCTGTCCTTCTCCCCTCTTGGTCGAGGCATTAAGCCGCTCAGGAAAATTCTCAAGTAGCTCCAAAAATGAAATAATCTCCTGTTTGAGCTCCCACATCCATTAATCCAACCATTCAGTCATTCACATCAAGTATGAATTTTGAACAAATCTTTGGCGGGCCGGATTATAAAGACCAACGGGCCGGATGTGGCCCGTGGGCCGTGGTTTGCAAACCCCTGCTGCAGATCATGGTCTGCTCTGTATGGACATGTCATTTTATTTTTTCACTTTATTTATTTTTTATTTATTTATTTTTTTCATTTATTGTATTTCATTAATGTCTCACAGGTAATTCCTCTCTGCATTTAACCCATCACAATGAACCATGAGCAGTCGGCAGCCAGGGGAGCAGGTACCTGAGCGGACCTGATCCAGCTTCGCCTTGTCTCTCAGTAGGAGTCCCACTGATCAGCTGGCATCTGGTGAAGGTTGTACTCCCCCCTCTCCCCTCCCAGGTGTAGCTCTATGCATAGAAACAGCTTAGATTCTGAGTGAATCAGTGGTTGTGGCTCCGGCGTCGACACCTTCGAAATGGTAAACGGTCCCCCACTAAGATAGCGCTTTCATCGCTTTCACACTGGATCACATTCAGCCATTCACATTCACACAGCCAGGCGCTCACCGGGCCCAGTTCGTATTTTCAAACATCCATTGTGTTTTGCGTGGCTGGAAAGCAGGGTAAGAAGGTAATAGTGAGTGTCAGGATGCAGACGTGCAAAGAAATGAGAAATGGCATCAAAACATGGCACATACAGACGGGCAAGCATTTGATAAAAATACAATTGTGACATTGTGATGTGCTGCGTGAAGCATTCTGAATGCTGGCAGGGTGGTGCAGTGGGTTAGAGCTTCCACAGGCCAGCGGTCGGATTCCCATCAGGGGGCCTTTTTTTGTGGGGTCTCCGTGTTCTCGTGAATGCGAGGGGGAACCGGCTGTGTGTCTCTGTGTGTTGGGGTGAATGGTTGAATGGTGTCTCTATATGAGGCCCTGTGATTGGTCGAAGATGAGCCCCGCCTCTCACCCAATGACGGCTGGTTTCAGCTTCACCAGGCTGCAGGATTGAGTGAATGCAGCTGAAACCCAGACTTATCTTCTCCTTTCTCCCCCCACGGTTTCCTCTCCCCGGGCCTCCGGGTACCGAGGGCCTCCGTCATCCGTCGTCACGGCGATCAGACTCTCTCACATGAGGCGGATCCTTGCAGATCCCAGCCTGCAGCCCGGCGGGCCTCCGTCCACCGCCGGGGACAGCGAGCTGACAGAGGGGCCGGAGGTTCAGGTTTCCCCGGCTAAATTAAACCCGGTTGCAAAATCCTAAATGCAGCAGACACTCTGACCTGAGATAAATCTTTAGTGTCTGAGTACATAACTCTCCTCTGCCGTGCAGTTTTATAGCAGGGAGCATCAGAGAGGAGGCTATTAGCTCCTAATGAAGATCAAAATCAAATAGCTCATGTTGTTTATTTAAATGCTATGACATGCGCAATAGTTTGTAAGCCTTACTGCTAGTGCTAATGCTAGTATTAAAGGATTGATTCATCTTTCCTCTCCATGATCGTATAACTCATCTACTTGCTCCAAAGAGGTGGTTAGTAAATTTTGTCAATTTAGTAACTGGCATGAAAATTAAGCATAAATAATCAATTTAGCATGCATTAAATGGAGAATCTGGAGAATGAAATGAAAACTAATGCCTGCAATGAGATAATTCGTATTTCTCTTCATGATGAGGTTTGGAGGAACTCCAAGGGTTTTAATTGCACTTCAGGAGACCTGATTGCAATGCTGTTTTCCTGCAGGTTCTTGTAAGTGGCCACAACCAACAGTGCTCTACTGAAATCCCCCAACCATTATTCAACGTTCAGGAGTTAGCCAGGGTTCCAGCCTCCGTTTCTACAAGAAGGTCACAGCGCCGCCGGAAACCCGAGGATTATGCCGCAAGACAAACAAAACAGCTGAAAAGTTGCCAACATCCACGTGTTCTCCCGGTTTTCCACAAGGATAATCACTATCAACAGGTGTGTGTGTGTGTGTGTGTGTGTGTGTGTGTGTGTGTGTGTGTCAGAGGTACGACAGCTGCCGCCAAATCTCTCATATCAATTGTCTGTTTGGGAAATAACCCAAAGATTAACGGCGGCGGTAACAATCTGGGTTTGCCTCCAATGCGGCTGCTGTGCAGCTAAAGATAGCTGGATACAGATTGGTGGCGCCAAGGTTCAAAGATTAACAAATGATCTAAATATCTCCCATAATTATTGATATTGCATCATAATAATACCAAGAAATAATAATAATAATCAGCATAACTGTTGGTGTTATTGAGGCAATGCCCAGCCGTGTGACCCACTAAACTACATCCATGACCTTGGAGAATGTGCTCCAAGCTACTTCACGGCTATAATTTAAAACCCACATTGCCACCAGAGGAGCGCTTCAACTCTCTATGCTGCTGAATGAAATTCGTGGACATCTTCTTGTTTTTCAGCTTCACTGATTAAAAGGTGGATTTAAAAACTAACAGTCGACATCTTACATTTCAGGAGATGAACGTAGCGTAGCATTATAAACCGACATGGTAAAAAGAACCCAAACTGAACCCCGCTTTCGTCTGGGCTCGCTCCACGCTTCACGTGGAAAGCGGGTCCGTCTTGTTAAATTTAAAGAAACCACCCACTGTGTAATTCCAGCCGTGTACAAACCCCCCGCGGACGGATTTAGCGCGGCGGTTGCGCGATGCAGGGGAGGCGTTACGTAAGTCCAACCTGCGGGAGGAATCAACACCTTGAGATCATCGGACCGGCTCCCAGGCTCGCACCC
Source organism: Fistularia commersonii (assembly GCF_037954325.1). Classification (NCBI taxonomy): domain Eukaryota; kingdom Metazoa; phylum Chordata; class Actinopteri; order Syngnathiformes; family Fistulariidae; genus Fistularia; species Fistularia commersonii. The sequence continues at coordinate 7,236,342 of NC_141314.1, forward strand.
GAGCCAGACAAAAGCTACCTTGCAGCACGCCTTCTTTAAACGCCACAATCAGCGCGGACAACTCGACTATAAACGCATTTGGGAAGCGGACTGACATGCCGCAGGCCTTTGACCTTTGACCTGTTTATAGTGTTGAAACCTCAAAGTGGCGGGTGCAGCCTTTTCCAGGAACTGGTGTCTGAAACAAGCCAATATGCGCTCCCGCTTGCCTTTTACGACTCCTAGCTTAGCGATGTGCTAACCCAAGCCTCCATCTGTGAGTGAATGACTTCCTGTCTGAGAATCTATGGTGTTGTTCACCTGGTCAAGTGAACCAATGAAGATTGGAGATAGAAAACCGAACCAGCCTTGCAGGTGACACAGGGTTTTTGATAAATCCTCAGTTCTTCTTCTTCATTACGGTCCAGCTGGCATTGGGCGAGGGATGTGGTTCATCACAGGGGACATACCACCATTCACTCACACGTCATATAGAGAAAAAACGTCCTTCATTCAATCATCACATGGAGACGTCCAACCATTCATCCTCTGGACCAGCGGCTAGCAAAGTACGGGCCGCGGGCCACCTCCGGCCCGCCAAAGAGTGGTACAGAATTCATACTTGAAGTGAATGATTGAATGATTGGATCAATGAATGTGGGAGCTCAAACAGGAGATTATTTCATTTTTGGAGCTACTTGAGAATTTTCCTGAGCTGAATGACCCAGATTGGCATTATGATTTAGCCTTTACTGTGGACGTACTGACACACATGAATGAGCTGGACGTGAAGCTACAAGGGAAAAACCGGTTTGTGCATGAAATGCAAGCAAACGTCAGAGCCTTTGAAAACCAAGCTGGTTTTATTTTCAAAGCAAATGTCAGACGAGTCTGATATGAACTGTTAGCTAATGCGTTTTTTTTAATATGTATCGTATCCTGTGCTGACCCGGCTTGTCTGTCAAATTTTGAGAGTCAATGTGGCCCCTGAGCCAAAAAGTTTGCCCACCCCTGCTCTGGACGATGTCGGGTCTCCACTTCTCTAAATGTGTAGACAGTGGGAGGAACCCGGAGAACCCTGAGGAACCCCACGCAGACACAGGGAGAAATCCACACAGAAAGGTCTCCTGTGGGAATCCAACCAGGGACTTTCTGGTTGCGAGGGAGTGGAGCCTGACCCCTGCAGCACCTTAGGTGTATCCTGGAGAGAATTGCTAGCGGTGGTTTAGTTTAATATTAATTTTTATTTTTTCCTGGAGCACATCAAGAGTCCTGATAAAGAAGCCCAAACCACACAGTTCTGCGTCAGACACCTCTTGGAGAAAGTTAGGTCACCGAACCGGATGCCTGGAGATCTGGTTCGGATGTAGAAGTTTGAGAAACTGCCTCAGTAGGAACCCCCTTTCGGTTAACCGGATGGTAAATCCGGGAGAATATGTGATCTTGATCCCCAGAGGCATCCACCAAATGACCATTACAAGGCTGAGACCCACAGGAGAGGCAGGGCCACTCATTCCAACACTCTAAAAACTCCTCACTCCTGTCTGTCCACTGAGGAGATGCTGGATCTAAAACTTCTTCCATGAACATGGATACCGTTCCTGCTCGGGGTTTTGCATTTGAGTGTCCCCTGAAGGTTGAGGAGGACACAGAGGTGGGTGATGAACGGTATATGTGTGGAGGAGACCGAGTGGACAATGCTTCTCAAAGTGCTCCGCATGTATCCGGCCTTTCCTGCCGCCCGGCTTCTCCGATTCTCCCGGCTCCTCAACTTGGTCCTCTTCGGGGACGGATTTAGAACCAGGCCGGGTCACCTGATCCCGCCCCGCGCCAACCACGGCTCAGCGGGTGAACGCGGCGTCATGCAGGCATGCCAGGCCTGCACAGCGCCCCCCACCCCGGTATCCCGACCCCCACCAGGCCACACACCCCCAACCCAATTACCAGCACCAGCAAAACCACAACGGCCTCCACAAATCCAGCTTTGGCACCTATGCATACCTGCTGCTAAACCGCTCAGTGCTCACTCACCCAGCATGATAGACAGATAGATAGATAGATAGATAGATAGATAGATAGATAGATAGATAGACATGCATATATGCTGTATATACATGTGGATATAGGCAGTATGAGTATAGTGGATATGTATATGTGTTATGTGTATACAGTATATATATAAAAATATGTATATATACCGTATACTTTACACATATATATGTATATATATATATATATATATATATATATATATATGTATACACACACACACACACATGTATATACTGTATGTATGCAGTCAATATATATACAATATGTGAGTATATATATGTATATATATACATATATATAGATAGATATAGACAGAGAAAAAGTTGTTTTGTACATATACTGAATAAATATGTGGGGACATAGAGTACGTATATACAACATATATATGCATATACACCTATAATTTATACAGACGATTAGACAGACAGACAGACAGACAGACAGACAGACAGATAGACAGATAGACAGATAGATAGATAGATAGATCAATTGACAGCAACTGTGAGTCAGTTTGAGTCTCTCTCACTTCCCATTTGCCCCAGAAGGATCAGCTCACACACTACAAGCAAATAATTGGTACCTCTATACTATATACTATATAATAGCATTATAGAAGATATAATTTAAAGGAAATTTCTGGTGGAGGACAATGCCTAGTCACTTGTTCTCAGCCCCCCCCCTCCCCCAAGTGACTGCATGTTATGCTAGTCATGAAATCACACACACACACACACACACGTCACATGGGCCCAGTTGCACCTCCAGTTCTGCATTAACGCCGACTGTCGGAAACCTTTGAGCAAACGCGCTGCGGCTCACCTGTCCAGCGTCCCCGGCGGGTCAGGGTTGCAGGTACGGATCCAAACAGGAAGTGTGTATCCTCAGCGAAGCCGTGCGACGGTGTGCGTCTGCCGCTCAAGGCTCCGGCGCTCCTTCCCTCGGGTGAGCTGACACACACATTTACACACAAACTCACCAGCATGTGTGTGTGTGTGTGTGTGAGGGGGGGGTCGCGGTGGAATGGGGTTAAGAGGGAATCTGAGGCTGGCGGCGGGGGAAGGAATAGAGCTCAGGGGGCAAATTTAGAGCCCAGCCAGCGGGGACACACCGAGCCTGGAGTTCAAAGTCCGGTTTATAACTTCTGACATGGAAGATTGTGGAATACGGAGGGGAGAACCCGGGTGTGTCCTCCATTGCAGGGATCTGCTCGGAAAACGGGCTGACGGTGCACGACCTCGTGACCTCGCTCGGTCCGGAGGGGTCAAGACACCTGCAAACGACTGGTGCCAGCAAGTCTTGAGGGGACACCCGAGACCCCTGGAGGTATGACGGCCGCACCGGGGCCGGGAAACAGACTTTTTATGTTGCGCGGATACATGACCGGATCCGTTTTGCATCCACACAGCTGGAATAAGACTCAGAACTCACAGCAGTGGGGAGGGAGATACTTAGAAGGTCCTGGAAAAGGAGCGGGATGAAACTACTTTCATAAATCCCACACAAGAAAGTCAGGTTTATGCAAGTCCAAGTCCAAGTTCGGCTTCAACCACCAAGTGCAAACCACGTCTGGGTTCCTTCTCCTGCCAGTGAGAAGATCCAGCGTGGTCCTCAACCACTCACTTGATGCCCCAGGAGGCCCCTGGAATAACATTCTTCTTCTGCACATGAGCTATCGTGCAAAATGGCTTCTTTACTAAGAGACACCTCACTGTTATTATTATTGTAACGATTTAGAAATCACCCACGCCGTGACTCTGAAGACATCATCTCCAAACCTCCAGGAGTCTCCACGTTCCTTCGGGTTCCTCTCATAGTCCAAAAACAGGCAGGAGGTTCAGTGGAGACCTTCCATTGTCCATACGTGTGAATGGTTGGATGTCCCTGTATGTGGCCTGGGACCGAAGGTTGACCGGTCCAGGGGGAACCTGGTTTCCAAACCTAACTAGTTCACCCTCTGGTGGTCCTGCTAGGTATCCGCCATTGTTTTTTTGTCATGCAAAGTGAAGTTGTGACTGTATCATGCCAGCTATTAGCATGTAGCTGTTAGCACTCCTTGGTTTTAGCAGTACTGGAACATTAGTCCCTCCCAGATCATCTCAAAGAGAGACCTGCTCTCCGTGGAGTGTGTGAACTGGACTTCAGTACGCGGGTTCTTCATCGGCTATCAGAGGCTTCTATCACATAAAAGAACACAAATAAAAGCACATTTCATCCATCACATTCATTTTATTTTACTTTTTATCATCTTAAGTGTCTTTTTCCTCTTAAAATGGAACCATAAGTTAGCAGAAGCAGGAGGCGTCAAAGAAAAGTCCAGTGCAAAACAATAAACCGAAGCGGCCGCATCTTGGCGCGCGGCGCAGGGTTCGGTTCAGGAAACACAATCTCACAGCTACGGCATGTCCGGGTCCTGTTTGGCGTCTCATCATGTCCACGGCCGTTCAGGATCTACAGCGTTCCTGAAGGACTCCCAGGACTTCCAACTCTCTCTAAATGAACAAGAACTTTGGAAAACCGACATAATCGTCATCGGCCTGCTGTCGCCTGATGCCTTCGAGCAGGACGACCCACTTTCATTTTCTATAGACCTCCTTCCATCCTGGTCTACAGAGGAGCTACCGTAGATCTGTACTATCTCAGCAGCCCTTACCAGAACTCACACCACCTCCTCCACCCTTTTCTAAAACCCAGATCACTTCCCCCATCCTTCCTTCCTTCCTTGCTAACTTCTCCATCCAATCCACTTCCTCTCTCCCCAGATACACAATCGGTGATCCTGCACAAAGCTCTGCGCGGAGATAGTTTACATTGCTGTTAAAAGTCCTTAAACTTAAAATAAAGCGAAGATATTGTCACACTAATTCCTGCTGACACGGCTGCATGGGACTTCAACCCATGTCATACAGAATGGGAATGGATGCCGCTGTCAATCACCCTGAAATGAACGTAGCGTAGCTTAGCAACAAAGAAAGTCAACTTTCAAGTTTAACATAGTATGCTCACAGAACCAGCTGCAATCAGTCCAACAAAAGAAAAGGATATTTGGTGCCAATTTTTTTTTGCTTACCATCAAATTCAAGATACACTGTTTAGAATAACATAACACTGGTATAAAAAAAATGAACATAATGGCTAATTCACATTCGGAGGTTAAAAAAAGGAAAGCGCAGTTAAAAACCTGGGGACTTTGGAGTATTTGAACTCACTCATCTGCTTTTATTTGAAGTAACGCAACCGAACCCGAGAACCTCCAGGGTACGGCTAACTCTTACGCTAACCTATTAGCTTAGCGGTAACAATTCTGAAAATGGCAGCAGGGCGGGAACACGCTCCGTTCGTGTCGTGAATCAAGGTCCGACCGTTCGCGCCCAAACATCAGGAGAAGCCACCGCTCAGGAGCCTTGGTCTGTGGTTTCAGGCTCAGAAGCTCATTGGTCAACGGCAAAACAGCCAACGCTGTGGAACATCTCTTGCCCATCACGGGGCAAACACATACCGACTTGGCGGAATGGCTTCAAATGTTCTCGATCGGGGCCGTACAAAAAGGAGGCTTGGAAAGCCGGTTTTACTGCGCCTCACTACTTGAATGGAGGTACTCGCGGCACAACTTCACCGCCATCGGAGCAGGAGACCTGGGCACGGCGGGAAAACGGCATGCTAAAATCCCGTTAACACAAACGACTCGGCGCGGCCGACACCTGAGGTTTTGCCGCCTGCCTGGGAAACAAGAGTTGTCGACGTCATACTTTGTTGTCGTGGTAACACAGACGGTGGATTCGTCTGCTTGTCTCCGTCTGGTGGAGTAAAACAGTAAAACCCGTTGCATCTGGACAGCTTTGGAGTGACTCGGCGTGAACCTGGAAAACTGTCCAGGTTTTCCGCCGGAAGGGGACTCTTCAAATGAAGCGAGAAGAAGATATCTGAGAAGGTCCCCTGGCTCTGGAAAGGACGGCTTCTAGTTTAGCTGTGATTAATACTGATGGACCTTCAGCCACCGGCTGGAGACAAAGAGCAGAGAGGAAGGGATTCCACATCCTGTCTCTAAAAAAATGGAAGAAGCCAGATTTGCAAAATTGGGATCCGATAACAAATCAGGGACGGCGGGCGTTGTTGCCGTGGATACAACAGACTGATACGTCCACTTTGTGTATGAAATAGAAGATGCTTGGAGGAGACGACTGGAGCCCTGCAGATCCAGGGTGGACGAGCTGAGTGCGGGAAGATGAGGAGATCCAGTGAAGGTGCCGGATGAAACCGTGAGGACGACTGAGGGGAAGCGACGCTGCGTTCATGAGACCACACGGGCTACCAGGGAGCTCAGATCATCGGCCGACGGCAGCTCGGACTTCAGGAAATAAGCCGCTGCCAGTCGAAGGTGATCCGGGCTGCTGGAGCCTTCACCGGCCTCCACGAAAAAACAAGAGCAATGGATCCCAGAGCAGCTTTGTGGCATCCGCTGATGGACGGCAGACGGCGAGAAGGTCCCGGCACGATGGCGAAGATGCAGATGGGCGGCCGAATCCCAGCAGCAGGACGGAGGGCTACCAGCTGAACAGAGAGTTCTGCCCCAGAGTCATGAAGTAAATCTGGCTGCTGCCTCCAGACTGCACAGACGCGAAGAAGACCTGCAACAGGAGACCACACATTCCTGTGAATTCCACATCCACTGACAGGCTTTCACAGAGCACCAGTAGATAAAGTTACACTGAGATGGTTTGAACATGGACAGAGGAGGGATGGAGAAGATCTGGATAGAGGGAAGCTGAGGTTGGATCTAGAGGAAGACCAGGGAGGAGGTCTATGGATGGTGAGAAGAGGGTTAGATGGAGGAAGATGCTTGGCTGTGGAGACCTCTGAAGGTCCCAGGTTCAAGAATCATCACGATTCATTAAGATTTAGCATTGTTAAAAAATGACATTTTTAGGGGTACTGTACATATTCAAACACACTATTTGTTACTGATGTCTTTTAGTGATGTTTGACTGCAATGGAACTGGAACAAATAATGGATAAAATCCCATCCTGGGCTGAAGTCCAGAACACGGACCACGACTCGTAGGGGTGCTGAACAGCCGAGGGGGCAGTGAAACTCCCACCTTGTCGTTTCTTTCACATAGAAACTTGAGTTTCTGGGCCTTCTTGTGCATGAAGACGCCCTCCAGGTTTCCCGTGGTGGCGGACCGTAGTTCGATGGCCTTTTCTCCCCAGCCCATCACCTGGTTGGACTGCAGGTAGGCTGCAGGCGGAGACACCGGAGGTGAGTCAGCAGGAGGGGAGCGTGCTACTGCGAGCTCTAAATATTTTTGTTTCGAGGAGTAAGGTCTCCTGAAATCACACATATCGTAATTTCACGACTATATGGCGCACATAAAAGTCTTAGATTTTCTTCAAAATGAGCGGCGCGCCCTCTAGTGCATCGCGCCCTGTGTGTGTTGTTGTAAGGCGGACGTAGTAGAGAACACCATGAGAAGGTTAAAGGGGGAAGTGTGGGCGTTGATTGTACATTAAGCACAGGTATGTGCGTTATGCAGAACATCGTTGTTTTAACAACTCTGAAAATGGCAAAGCGACACGCTTGTGAAGCACAGTTTTAACTGAATGCCATCAGCTGCGCGGAGGAACATGGAAATCGAGCAGCCGCGAGAGAATTTGAGATTAATGTATCGATTAATGATCGCTGGGCATCTGTGTGAACCGGCCGTTCAAAGTAAGGCTGCGAGCGGCGTGGGAGCGATGCATGACCGATGGAGACCACAGTTTCACTAAGAATGGAAGGCGGCGCCGGGCAAGTTACGCCACAATTTGCGAATGGATTGCAGATGCTCGGGCTAACGTGTCTGCTGACACTGTTGTGCGAGCTTTCGCAAAAGGGACTTCCATGGGTTTGACTGATGACGATTACCGGTAAAAAAATGTGAATCCCAAACTTAGTTTTGCTCCCGCTCTATTTTTAAATACGCACACTTGTATGCTTGTGTGTGTGTTGCTGTTTTAAGGTGGACGTAGTAGAGGACTCCATGAGAACATTAAAGGGGGAGGCGTAGGCTTGGATTGTATATAAAAGCCGCGCCCTATAATCAGGTGTGCCTTATGTGTGTGTTAAATACAGTAATGGAACGCATAACTGAGACTGCGCCTTTTAGGACGGTACGCCTTATGGTCGTGAAAATACGGTACAAAAAAAAATACGGTAAACCCAACATGTGGTTCGGAAAGCTGATCCTACCAACTGATGCGGGCATCTCCCCCCACTGCAGCACGGTATCCTTGGTGATGCGGCCGTAGGTGTCGATGTAGACGCCCTCGTCTTCGTAGCAGACCAGAACTTCTGTCCCCGCGCTGTTTGGCAGGATGATGATGGCGTGTGGACGGATGGTGCCCTGGATCTGCGAGACAAACACAGACACGACTGAGTTCGGCATCTGAAACGCTCGGTTTGCCTTATTTCATCCAACGCCGACGCAGAAGCATCGTGGAGAAAGTGACATCAGCGTCACACCACGGATCCATTGGTCGATTTCCTTTGGGTTTACCAACACCTTCACTGACACAGCAGTTGTTTGCTTTTACTTCAGCCGTTAGAGTCAGATGTTATTTCTACAGCTCCTAATCCAACACCCGATGTCTGAAGATACCTTCTGTGGAGAGCAGGTGTGGACCACACTCTTTAAGATGACCTACACAAGCCCAACATTTCACCCAGGAACAAGGATTTCGAGATAGCGGCAAGGATTCTCCGCCTAAGACAGAACCCAGCCCAGTGTGGGCGGCCTTCTGCCTCGACCGGTGGGGTAGAATACCACCCGCTCATCCACGATTCATACGGAGACACACAACTATTCACACATCTGGACGGTGGAGGGTCTCCAGTGAAGCTCTCGCATGTGTTTGGACTGTAGGAGGAACCCGGAGAATCCTGAGGAACCCCACGCAGACACTGGGTGATCATGGAGACTCCAGACAAGAAGGGGAACCCTGTGGGAATCCAACCGAAACCTTCTGGCTGTGAGCAGGAGGCGCTAACCCTGCTACTCTGTGCCGCCCACATCCAACTAAACACATCAACTAAACTTTCCCGAACAAACGACAAATTCCAGAAACTTGGCTCTCGAAAGTCAGACAGAGTGTTGAAAAACACATTGATAATTAGGTGAATATCGGAGACAGTCAGCGTCTCCGGGAAGCGGGAGTGGAGATACGTCACCGGCGTGCGAGCGACCACGATCCTGAGCATCAGCACCGGCATCCACAGACGCAGGGCGATCTTAATCCGCTGCCTCGGCATCAACATCTCTGCGCGCCTGGAACCACGCTGAGGAGGACTGCACGCGGTGTCCTTCTAAGAAGTGGGTGGTAGGATCATGTGTGTCTGTGTGTGTGAGTGTGTGTGAGAGGGACAGAGAGAGAGAGATGCCAAGCAGCTTGAGGTAAGTGTGTGTGTGTGTGTGTGTGTGTGTGCGTGTTCGCAAAACTGGCAAACCACTTCCAGGAGTGATGCATAAAAAGTGGTCTTTTTTTCCCAGCGTGGAGGCGGGTTTGAATAAATGAGGGTTTGGGTGAGTGAGTGAGTGAGTGAGAGAGAGAGAGAGAGAGAGAGGAGAAGAGAGGGATGGAGGGATGAAGAGCGATGGAGGAGAGAGAAGAGGCGACTGGGTGGCAGGATAAGGCACTGTGTGGCAGGCGGCGGGTGTGCAGGCTTGCCTTATGTACTGGAGGAGGAGTCGAGGGTGGCAAGAACAGGTCACACACACACACACACACACACACACATACACACACACACATTCTAACGCCGTCAAAATGATCAGGGCAATGGAGGATGGGAAGGACATATTTTTAGACCTTATTTTTCTCCTCCCTCCCACCCGAGCTCTCTGCGTCTTTGCAGAAAGTAGCACACAGTAGGAGTGTGTGTGTGTGTGAGTGTGTGTGTGTGTGTGTGTGTGTGTGTGTCAGCTGTGCAGCAGAAGATACTTCATGGCAACAGGTGGTGTCTGAACCTCAGGACATCTCCAATTCAGTAGACAACAGACTCGTGTGAAACGTGTCTCATCAGGAATACGTGTTCACAGAACATGGTGATGATCTGAATATTTGTTCATTCATTCATTCATTCATTCTGCACGCCGCCTATCCTGCAGTCACTGGGTGAGAGGTGGTGTTCACCCTGAACCCTCTCATTCACTTGTCTGGACAATGTAGGGTCTCCAGTGAAGCTCCTGCATGTGTTTGGACTGTGGGAGGAACCCGGAGAACCCTGAGGAACCCCATGCAGACAACATGGAGGCTCCACACAGGGAGGAACGCTGTGTGAATCCAACCAGGGACCTTCTGGCTGTGAGGGTGAAGCTCTAACCACTGCACCGCCGATGAACAACAACGTCGTGAAAACAGTGAGAGCAGAAGAAGTATCTCCGTCGCTGATCACGTCAGTCAGTCAGGAGAGATGAGCCAAAGAGCTTTATGTAATAAATCCAGAAGATCTATCGTTTCACATTTTGAAGCCCACTTCAGGGAACACGTCGGGACATCAGCGTGACTCACCGGAGCTCGGCGTGCCCACGTACGGCAGCAGGAGGAGACGGGGGAATGACCCGCCTCCCTCTGACTGCAGCAGCGGTGGGCGACCAGCCCAAGAACACACAGACCGGTACGACCGCCGGATCACACCATCCATCGGGAGCTGCTCGGAGAAAGCGAAGAAGGAGCTGCACCCTGTCGGCCAGAGTGGAAGGAAAGGGGGAGAAGATGGAGGTATGGTTTGGAGACCGCGAGGAGAAGACAGGAGGCAGCAGAGGGAGGTGAAGTGTGGAGGAGGATGGAGTCCATCAGAGGGACAGCACATGGTGGAGGTTCAGGAGATAAAGTCAGACTGAGATGGTTTGGACATGGAGAGAGAAGGGATGGAGAAGATATGGAGGGCTAAAGGAAGGCTGGAGAGGAGGGTTATGGATGGAGGGGAGGAGGAGAGGGTTGGATGGAAGCAGATGATTGGCTGAGGAGACCCCTGAAGGGAGCAGCTGAAAGTTAGAGAAGAAGAGGAGGAAGATCTATGCCTGTAGATGTTTTCTTGATCTGGATACCAAATGCTACTTTTCTTCTACAAACAACCCTCAGATTGAAAGACCTTCAAGGTCCCCCGAGGGGTTTCTGAGTCCATGCCCGGAAAAATACATCTTCACCCAGTGCAAATCAATCAGCTGGAAAGAAACTACACTACTCAGAGATTAAACTACAACGTTTAGAGATTGAACTACAATACCAAGCTTTCAAACTACGATATCTGGTGATTAAACTACGGTATCTGGATATTAAACTACAATACAAAGCTACCAAATTACAACACCCAGAGATTAAACTACAACACCTGGCTATCAAACTACACTACTTGGCAGTCAAACTAGAATACCCAGAGATTAAATTCCGATAACCAAAGTTTAAACCACAATACCCAAAGTATTAACTATAATACCCGGTTATCAAACTACACTACCTAGCGATCAAACTACAATACCTAGAGATTGAACCAAAATACCCAGCTATCAAATAGCACTACCCAGCTATCCAATTATAATACGCAGAGATAAAATTACAATATCCAGAGATTAAACTACAATACCCAAAGTTCAGACTACAATACCTGACTATCAAACTACACTTCCTAGCAATCAAACTACAAATCCCAGAGATTAAACTACAATACAGAGTAAACTACTACAAAAGCAGTCAAACCACAATATCCTTAGATTGGAGACGTAGTGCTTCCAGTAAGTCTTGGGTCATCTCCAGGGCCTCCTCCTGGTTGGATGTGTAGCAGAACATCTCACCAGAGGGGTCCCCGGTGGTATTCCGACCAGATAGAGCCACCATATCTAGTTCCTCTGGATGTGGAGGAGCAGCAGGTCTTCTCTGAGCTCCTCCGGGATGACCGAGCTCCTCTTGTTACCTCTAAGGGAGAGCTCCGGGACCCTGAGGAGGATCTAGTTCTTTGGGTCTCCACCCCCAGCTGGTGACCGGAGGTGAGAGTGAGAACAGGACAATTGAGACAGTAAGAGGTTCTCACGTGGGTGGGCAGGTAGAGGTCATAGGGGGTTCCAGAGTCCACGTCGATGGCGTGGAAGCCGTACAAAGAGCCGTAGATGACCTTCAACCTTTGGTCTTCTTCCACCGTCAGGTCGACAGACAGGGGCTTCTGGGGCAGGGACCTGAAGGACTGTGGAGAAGAACACCAGCGCAGTGGAGTTAGATGGGAGGGCATGACCTTTCATTCATTCATTCATTCATTCATTCATTCATTCATTCTCTTTATCCTGATGTCAGGCTTGCATTGGGATGCTGTGATTGGCCAAGAGGTGGGTTCACCCTTGACCAATCACAGGGCCTCATACAGAGACATCCAGCCATTCACCCACTTATTCACACATCTTGACAATGTAGGGTCTCCACTGAAGCTCTTGCATGTGTTTGGACTGTGGGAGGAACCTGAAGAACCCTGAGGAACCCCACGCAGACACGGAAAGAACATGGAGACTCCCCACGGGAAGGAATCCAGTGGGAATCCAGCTTGGGACCTTCTGGCTGTGAGGAGGAGCAGCGAACCTCTACACATCTGTGCCGCCCTTATGAGTGACTCCAAGAAGATGGAAGAAGCCATGGGACGCGCGCTGTCTTTCAAACATGCCGAGAAGAAGAAGAGTGTCCAAACATGGAATCCAAACAGAGCTGAATATGATCAGAGACCGACAACGATGCCGTAAGAAGACTGGTGAGGACCAAGATTCCAGTAGGAGAAAACAACATACAGACACACGACCCGGATCTGCTGCACGGCAATGGAGACCAGGTGGAGACAACGCATACGTGAACATCCATCACGGTGTCCTACTTCCTAGGAAGGTCTTTCAGTAGCATGAATACAGAAGGAATAAATAGAAGGTGGGTGACGGAGGGCTGGGGATTCAGACCTCCTCAAAAGAGCTACGAGGAGAAGTGGACCAGGACACAGAGGACGGAGAGGAAAATGGGACAGCGCTCTAGTGAGGTGTGCGTCTCATAGCCTAGATATGTCACATTGTCTGTGTGTGTGCGCGAGTGTGTGTGTGTGTGTGTGTGTGTGTGTAAAGTCGTCTGGCAGTGAGTGACCCGATTACATGGTTTGGTCCGTGGACACTGATGTGAGCAGCTCTCAGACAGAGTGCTTCTAAGACAGAGATGTCCAGCTGGAAGTAGCCTCCTCTGGGGGAAACTTCTAGTCCTGCATTCCCACAGGCGGTGAAGGACCACGGAAGGGACCGGTGGGAAGATGACGATGTGGACAAAATGGAATAATAACCAGGGACTATCAGCTGGTTGAAGTGTTTTTATCTTCTCCCTGCACTGCTTCAACGAGTGACGAACCCTGTTAGCCGTTAGTTAACTCTGCACTTGTTCTTGCCAAAATGTTGATGTTCCCCTGTGAGCCCTGGAAACCCCTATGAGGTGGAGCGGGTCAGAGGAGCTTGGACCTCTTCATGGCTCCATTTTTTCCAAGAAAACATCTGAGCAGTGACCAGGATAGCTTTTAAAGACGGGATCTCCAAGAGCTACCTGCTAGTGGGTGTGGCTTATGAGTTCCACCAATCACCAATTATCTATGAGCTCCTATGGAACCGTGGAAAGACCCTGCCTCGGAGTAGGAGCTAAGATGTTGCTAGGAGCTGAGGTCCATGGTCCCTGGTTCCTCTGCTATCTGAGGGCACCACAGAACTATCATGTTCCTGAAAAGGATTCAAAGAACTGAAAAAAGTGAGAAGGTGGCTCTGTTTTCTCCTGGAGGTGGAAAGGATTCAGCAGAAAGCGTTCTTTATGACGGAGCAGGGCAGAGCTTTGTGTTGAGAGACATCTTCCCACCTTGAAGGCCATGAACTTGTGGTAGGGCTTCGGGGCCCAGGCGTACACCTCCACGCCACTCTTCAGAGCGATCACCAGGAACTTGATTTTCTCATAACGCACTGAAATTCAAAGAACACGGAGAATATGGATGTTAAGTGAAATCCCAGGAGATCTTTTTAAGAAGGAGGTGTTGGAATGCCCACGGCAGAAAACACTCACCCACTTTGTAGTGAACACAACCTTCTAGATCTCCTACCGAAGTCCAGCCAAGTCTCTTCTCCACCTCTGGGTCGTTGTGAAGGATCTTGTTCCTCAGCCAGGAGAGGTAGTACAGACGGAGCTTGTTCTTCTTCCCTGCGGGAACAGAGGAGACCTCAGAGGGCGGTGGACAATGTAGGGCCTCCAGTGAACCTCCTGCATGTGTTTGAATGGCGGGAGGAACCTGGAGAACCCTGAGGAACTCAACTCAGATGCAGGACTCCACATGGCCGTGAGCTGATGTCTACAGAATCACGGAAGAACCTCTGGGTAAATCCTGGACGTGTGAACTTTGAGAAGACGCACCTGATATGGTGATGAGCACGTTGAGTCCTTCCAGCACGTCCATCTGCTGGAACCTTCTCCTGCTAATGAGGGAGTAGACCTTTCCCTGGCCGCTGCGGTCCAGCAGCCACAGGCCACTCTCCGTGCCCACCAGCAGGTTCACTCCTTCACAGCAGCAAAAAGCACACAAGGACGTTAATGGACGCACACACACATGCACACACACACACACACCACTGGACCCTGACCTCTACAGCAGGAGGAGAGTACTTCTAAACACCACTGTATTTAGAAGTACCGTATTTTACGCACTATAAGGCATACCTAAAAGCAAGTGCGCCTTATAGTCCAGTGCGCCTTATATATGGATCCGCAAAAGGTCTTGCAACTACAGGAAGCAGCCGCCGATTCTATTTTCTCCCGTAGAAGAAGTAGCGTGCGATGCATGCTGGGATATATGACTGCATTTTCATTTCCATTTGTGTGTGTGTGTGTGTGCAAATCACCGAAGTCGCAGCGGTAAAAACGGCAAAGGTGAATTCCAGTCCCGCACCACTTGTTTGTGTATAAAGACCCCAAAATGGCTCCTTTCAAGAGACACCCTTACGACGCAGAGTTTAAACTCAATGCGATTGGTCACGCAGTAGAACACGGGAATAGAGCAGCAGCGAGAGAATTCAACATGAACGAATCAATGGTGCGGAAGCGACGAGATGACCTGCGCCGAATAAAGAAGACTAAACAGAGTTTCCGAGGAAACAGAGCGAGAGGGCTACATTTAAAGGACAAACATGAGCAGTGGGTTGTTGAACAGAGAGCAGCAAGTAGAAGCATTGCTACAGTCACTATTCGAATGAAGGCAACAGTGCTAGAAGAGCAACGCAAACATCAATGACTTTAGAGGCGGTTTCATTTTATGAAATATTTTGAACTGTGACGAATGGAGTTGGAAATACATTGTTTGAATGAAGGCGGTGCAAATACAGGTAAGAGCTACCGGTACGTACGGTACCGTATTGTGAATGCACAAACTTGTTTTGAGAGCGGACAGAGTTGTCAGAACATTGGTTTGTACTATATTAATAAAGCTTGACTGACTGACCTATCTGACTGTTTTGTTGACATTCCCTTTAGTGCAGCTCTATTTAGTGGATGCATAATGCAACACCAGACACTACTGTAGCCTCTATTATATGCGCCTTATACATGATTTTTTTTTTTTTTTTAAATAGGCCATTCATTGAAGGTGCGCCTTATAATCCGGTGCGCCTTATAGTGCGGATAAATATGGTAGTCACAGGAGAAGACCAACCCCAGAGTCCAGCGCAGAGGACCTCGGCGGTGAACTTCTTCTTGTACTTGCGGATCTCAGGCGTGTCGCTCTGCGGGCGGATGTTGGTGGGGTTGACGTTCACCACCGAGCCTTTCCTCTGGTTCTCCCTCTTCACCGGGTCACCCTTGATGCCAGCTACACACAGAACTCGGTCAGAATGTCCAGAAACATATGCATGGTGGTGCGGAATATGTGTGAGAGTGTGTGTGTGTGTGTGTGTTTGAGTGTGTGTGTTCCTTACTCGGGCTTTGCGGCGGTGAGGATATGGGGATGAGTCTGGGGTCGATGAACGAGAGGAAGGAGGAGGTGGAGGAGGTGCTTTTCCCGCCAGGGCTGCAGACGGCCTGCACAGGAGACGGACTTTTATCGCACGGAAGTAACGTTTACATTTACAGCACAGACAGCGCCATCTAGTGGACAGACACGGTAGTGCAGCAGGTTCAAACAACAGCAGTCCGAAAACAGGCTGAGTCCTGACCTTCCACTGGCGCCCATGCTTCCAGACACAAATGCATGAAACACATTTTGAATTGGACAAAAAACTTTACTTATAGAAAACAAAACAAAATAAATCAGTTTCACAAAGTCGTTAAATGCCCTGGTGAATATGGCGACCTGTTGTCCGATTGAAGCTTTGACCCACTTAGAATCTAAGATGTCAGACACATTCGTGAATGCACAACACACACACACACACACACACACACACACACACACACACACACACACACACACACACACACACACACACACACACACACACACACACACACACACACAGGACTCACATCTCCAGACATGTATGACATATGGATAGATGGATAGATGGATAGATAGAAAAACAGATAGATAGAAGGGAACCAGATAATAATGTACATGAGGTACAGGAAGTGTGTGTGCGTGTGTGTGTTCCCCTCTGCATTCACCTGCAGGTCCTGGTGTGTCGGGGACCTCGGGGTGGAGGGTGAGCGGGGGGGGTAACCCAGGAGGTCCCGCGTCCTCTGCTGCAGGCCCAGTGCGCTGTGGGACGGGCTGGACGGAGACGTCTTCTGCACCAGGTCCGGCAGTAGGTACGTGTCTTCTGAGCCCGTCTGGCAAATCTGAGGAGCGTGCACGCACACACACATACACACACACACACACACACACACAAACACACACAGAGTAATGGCACCGTCTCCCTGATTAAAAGCATCCTTTTCTTTGCTGATGACAGAAAAGTTGTTGGACGGTCTATAATTTAAACCCCTATTTCTAAAAGTCAAACCCGAGGCCTTTCAATCGGCCGCAGGATGTTGATGGAGCAGCCAATGAAGCCGGGCCGCAGTTCATAAATTATGGTCTGTCTCCACGCGGGCTGCCGGAGAACAATGCCTCGTGACATCCAGTCCCTCCTCTGGCACGAGGATTAAATGTCACGGCGCGAAAAAATGAAATAAAAATCAATCACGGCGCGTGAGAGTTTATTAAAAGAGTTTACATGGGAAATGCAGGCAGAGGACGTCGGCATGGCGATAAAAAGGGGATATGAGATCTTCCTGATTGATGGAGGTTACTTTACAGCTTGTCAATGGAGATTATGAACAGCCTGGATTTGCATCCCCCAGAGTGTGTGTGTACGTGTATGTGTGTGTGTGTGTGTGTGTGTGTGTGTGTGTGTGTGTGTGAGATGCAGAGCGTTACATCCGTACCCTCACCCGTTCATCTATAACATTCAATGCATCAGTGTTATTCATGATCCACCGTCTGCACACCTTCAAACCCAATGGAGGTTAGAAGGCCACTGCGTGTGTGTGTGTGTGTGTGTGATCACCTGGTTCAGATTGCAGTGAGGTTGCAGTACGATGCCGTCGGGTATTGCTCGGAAGAATTTCCCCCTCCCATTGGGCAGGCCGGCCCTGGGAGCAGAGCCAAGGAGACCACACTTAGATGGGGGACGTGACGAAAACCCAAACCTTCTCACTACAGGAAGTCTCTTCAGATCTCCATCCAGGGGCTGGACACCCTCTCTTTGTTTTGGAACAGGCTTAAAAGCTTTCTTGAGAAAGCCTGGAGTTAGCGCTAGCCTAGCCCCAAGCTATGCTACTGTGGGCTTCTCCTCTCCTGTGTGCACTTCATCAGCGTATGATAGAAACCTCATATCACCTCCAGAGTCCCTTGGTTCTCTCATAGGTCAGGTTGACTTCATTTACTGCACTGTCCCCAGATGTCCAACATTGTCATTTCTTTACGCTAACCGCCTCGACCTAACTGGTCGAGGCAGAAGGCCGCCAACGCTAAGCTGGGATCTGTCTGAGGTTCATCTTAAGGAGTGTGGTCCAGACCTGCTCGGCATGGAAGCGTCCTCACTCACCTGGGTTGGAACTCAAGACACGTAGAAATCCGACAGGACTTAAATGACCTCTGTCCTCCGCAGTGTAAAGATATCGGGACGATCCCATATGTACATGGCAGTATTTCTTCGTATTTCTTTCATACTACATTAAACAAAGTACTTTTGTCACTCACTGGTTCCTCTCTTCGTCGTCGCTGCTTCCAAACTCATCGCTGGAGGAGGAGTACTCCGTGGCCTTGTGGAGCCGGCTGAGGGCTGATCTGCCACCCTGTGGGTTGTGGAGGGAAAGGAACGGTGTGAAGACAGATGAGTTCCCGGGATTCAAGATAGATGAAGACGGCTTAGAAACATGGCCGAAATCAGCAGAGCATCCTAGACACTGTGACTTTTATGGCGGCCGCCTAAGAAGAACACCAAAAGCAGGCCCCGTCTCGATCGGAGCCCTTGAACACAACCCTCCGGTACTGTTGGCTCTCCGGGCCAGAGCTGACTTTAAGGCATTTATCTTCACCTACAACGCAGTCACTGGTGTTGTACCATCTCATCTATCTGACTTAGTCAGGCCACAGTATCGCATAGCTCCCAGGGTACTAGTCTTCTGTATCCAAAAGGTTCATAAAGACAGATGGCGAGAGGCCTTCTGGTACACCAACTCCATGGAACCTTCTATAGCCTGGCACCAGTGTTTAGCAATGTAGGTGGAAAAAAATATTTGCGTTCGGCCCTAAATCCCCGGAGAACTTGGATAAAATGTGTAGAATGTCATCATGGTTTCAGGAGTCCTTACCTGTGAATGCCTGGAGGTGACCTCCTCCGCTGGCCTCCGGTGCTGCTGGAAGCGGCTCTGCAGGAGTGGACTCTCTAGCTTGAAGTAACCTGTGATGAAAATCCCCAGCGGGATGGGGTAAGGGGCTGCACCATACATCCTCATTCAGAAGGTCAGTTTACCAGGCCGTATGTGAAATTATTTTGTTTTTCAGTGTTTGCAAAAGGTCACTGGATGCAATTGAAAGCGACTCCTATTGGTGGAAGATACCATATCATAGGATGTTGGAGAAGCAACATCGATTCATCAATGGTGCATGGAGCTATTGGCAGCCGTACACCCCTCATATTGAGAGGGGGTTCTAAACTGCAAACTGCTGTACCTGAACAATTCTGGACATGAAACACACACCTGGTGTACGTGGAAAACACACTCCATGAAGTGATGCATGAGTCACAAAGTCCCTATTGTGTTGACCATATGTTGGAGTGTTACCTGTTAGGGTAGCCAAAACTGTTTGGGCAGGCCTAGCTGTTAGCGTAGCCCTAACGTTTAGGCTAAGTCTAACTTTTAGGCTAGGTCTAACTTTTAGGGTATTCCTACCTGATAGGGTAGCCCTACCTGTTACGGTACATGCAAAGCAGTTTGGAAACTCATCCGGTCCGGAACAGGTTTGATTTTCATGTCCCCAGCCATCTTTTCTTATCTTATACTATACTAGCATGTGAAAATAAACTCTTCTGTAATGTATTCTGAGCTTCTGCGGGGCTTCACTGAGCAACTTCAGGCATCTCTAAGAAGACCATTCAAGATCGTTTTTTTTGGAGCCCAGTGTCACACTTGGCCCAAGACCTAGTATTTGCTTTTTAATCACGTATTTCCATCAGAAAATGCGCCTTGCTAATGATTTTCTTCCATGCCTTACAATGCAGACAAGCGGGTATCACATCTGGCAATACCAACAAACCCCTTCCAAACCCCTTAAGTGACTTTTATCAATTTTGTGCAGCACAGATAAAAAAGAATAATAAAGTTCTCCTCCTGAGAAGAACCTCCACCCAAGGTGCCAGAAGTCTCCACCATCCATCACCCAGA
Source organism: Fistularia commersonii (assembly GCF_037954325.1). Taxonomy (NCBI): domain Eukaryota; kingdom Metazoa; phylum Chordata; class Actinopteri; order Syngnathiformes; family Fistulariidae; genus Fistularia; species Fistularia commersonii. The sequence continues at coordinate 7,256,316 of NC_141314.1, forward strand.
ACACTGACCTTGCTGGTTGCTTACGGGCGACGCCCCACGTGGAGCAGATCTGGAACTCCGGTCTCCCACCAGCAGTGGACTGCCACTAGATGGAGAGAGAGACACACACAGGGAGAGGAGCAGTGGGTGAGCTGTGGTCCTGTTTCTTCTTGTCTCGTGTTAAATCTTCAGTTTCTTAAATGTTAGTTCCACCTCATCTAAATTCATCAACACCTACCAACACGGCTAGGGAAGAACAGCTGACGGAGATTTTGTTTTAGGAGCAAAGAAAGCAGAAGTTACAGAAAGGTTTTTGTCCACTTCATGACTGCAGCCTGAATGTCTGCTGGAACTTTTAGCTCTCTCTGGGTTCCTGGAGAATACCAGATCCAGAAGATACCTTCAGATAGCTGCTATGTTTCTCCAGGGTTATCAGCTATAAACAAACTTCTCAGGCTTTAATTTCTAGGAAGAAGAATATCTATCAATCTATCCACCCTGAGGCCTCCTCCCTCGCTCAGATCATCTCACCGGGGAGGCTTCCTGACCTAATGGAGCCTCCTCCTCTGGTCTCTACTTTGAGTTCCTCCTGGACGGCTGAGCTCCTCATCCGATCTGAGGGAGAGCCCGGACACTCCGAGGAGGAAACTCCTTCCTGCTGCTCTCACCTCTGTCTCACCACCTTTCTTTTCATACTCCTTGATCAACCCTGACACTTTTCTCCACCTGTTCCAACCTGCAGGCATACGTTCCTCTACCTCTTCCCCACCCTCTCCATTGACCCTCGCTGATTAAACCCTTCCACCTTCTTCATCTCCACTCCCTGTAGCCTCATCGTTCCACTCTGGTCCCTCCCTTTCACACACCTATCCCGTCCTGCTGCAGCCAACCTTCATACCTCCATCTCTCTAGATGTTCCTCCACCTGCTCCCACTGCACACTCTTGTGCCTACAAGAGCAAAAACCAATTGTTCCTCCAGTGAAAAGGAGATCATTTCATAGCTTCTCCTTCACAAACCCCTGCAGTTTCCATCCACGGTGTGATGTGTGGAGGTTCACCTGGAGGCAGTCCTCTTGTGACCCTTGGCCTGGTCGCTACAGTAGAAGTTGGAGGTAGTGCGCTCTGGGACCTGAAGATAGAGACCAGACAGCCATGAGCAATGTAGCAGAACGTTTAGTGACGCTTGATGTTGTAATAAACGCAGGAAAAATCAGAACTCGGGCAGATCCCTCGGAAATAACCCGCAGGCGAACCTTGACCTCTGGTTTCCGGGGTTACGTGACCCAGTTTCACAGAGGAAGACACACCCAGGCTGGGGCAGGAAGCCAGCTGTGGGAATACCTATCATCTCTGACAAGCTGCCCACATCCTGTGTCTGACTCACACACACACACACACACATACACACATACAGGGTACAGAGATTTTTGTTCTTTTCTGAAATCAGGATGTGTAAAGAAAGGGCGTGTTTCTTGCACAGAGCCTTCAAATCAGTTGGCTAACATCAGTTAGCGCCTCTGCTAGGGTGAGCGGAGCGCTGAGGTTCCCGCTGGTTCTTGGACCAAACCTGGGGCCGGGTTGGTAAACGTTGTTTGGGAAAACAGCGAGCCTGGGGGGGCGGCATGGAGAGTTTTCTGAATTACAGAGGTGTTTTTTTCTTTGCACAGCTGGTTTTAGTTAGAGGTGCTTCCTAATCTAGTCACAATCTCCCCCCAGGAGGCCTCACACACACACACTCACACACACACACACACACCTGCACCGTGGGGTGCAGACGACGTCTTCAACCCAGCGTGACGATAACAACACCACACCTTTTTATAAACACAGTTCAGTGTCACATCAGCCCCTTTCTCACGGTAGGAACCTTCTGCAGCTCCTGGAACCTTCTCAGGAAGTGGTCTGTATCTTGGTGCATTCAGACAGCAGAGGACCCAGGGAGCCGTGGACCTTCGGCTCCTAGAATCATCTCAGCTCCTACTCTGAGACAGAGTCTTCTTATGGTTCCATAGGAAGTCATAGGTGATGGTGGAACTCATAAGCCAACCCCCCATTAGCATATACTTCTTCTGACTGCTTAGCGCTATCTTTAAAAACTATCCAGGTCTTTGCTCATGTTTTCTTGAGACAAAATGGCCAGAAGCGGCGAGAAATGGAGTGATGAAGAGGTCTGAGCTCTTCTGGCCCGCTACAGCTCTGAGGGGTTTCCAAGGTTCGCAGAAGAACATTGTGGCTAGGATAAGTGTGGAGGTAGCTAACGGCTAACAGGGATCTTCACACGGCGAAGCAGTGCGGGGAAAAGATAAAAACATTAACCATCTGATAATCCATGGTTATTAATCCATGAATGCTGTGGCAGCTTCCACCTCCATGGTGTCCACGTTGTCTTCCTCTTCTTCTATTTCACTGGTTAGTTTTGGTTCCTACCGTGGTCCCTCACTGCCTGTGGGAATGCACAGCTAGAAGGTTCCCCTGGAGGAGGAGGCTACTTCCTGGAACCAATTCCAGTCGCACAACCCGAACATGCCATCCGGTCCAGGATCTAAAAGGATCCCCGTCTCCTACCTTGGGGGGTGTCTCTGCATCCCAGAAGACGTCATCGTTGGTGGACACAGGAGAGAAGGGCGACAGAGGGGAAACAGCCATGTCTGACATGGAGCTGCTGTGCGGGGCGTCTCGGCTGGAGCGCAGGTTGGCGCCCTGTTAAGGACAAACGGCGGTGAGCGGAACGCTGTATTTTTTGCAAAAAAGGGAACGGAGTGTGTGGCGTGTGTGCGCAGTTGTGTTGTACCTGGGGGAGGTGGGCCCTTTGCATGGCGGGCGTGCAGGGGCTGGAGCTGCTCCCGGAGCCCAGCCTGGAGTGCACCTGACAGGGCAGGCCCGCCGCAAGAATCAGCCTCGCCACGTTGGAGTCCGCAAACTCCATCTACAACACAAAAGCACTGTGAACCTCTGACTGCAGGGTGTGTGTGCGCACACATGCATGTATATTTCCGGGTAAGACTTGGTCTAACTTATGTGGATTAACACACACAGGAGACCAAAGCAACTTAATCCTTGCAAATGTGTCCGGTAATCCCCTGGGGATTACATCTAACATTTCGCCCATCTTTGACCTTCTGTCAGTACGAGACGGGGGAGGACGGACCGGCCCCGAAGGAAGGACGGTGGCGAGGGAGAGATGGGAAAACTGTAAAAAAAAATAGCAACGCAAAAGGTGTAGAGGCGCGGGAGGAAGGGCGGGGGAAGGGGTTACCGCTGAGCTCTCGGGCGAGGAAGCGGCAGCAGCGGCGGCAGCAGCAGTGGCAGTAGCGACAGCGGCGTCGCTCCCGCTGTTTGCGTTTTGCTTGTGGACGGCGGCGGGCTTCTCTCTCTGCCTCTGCCGCTCCCGGTGCCGGTGGTCGTGCTGCAGGGACAGCAGCTGGGTCTGGTCTTTGGGCAGGGTGCGGTGGGACCTCCGGCCCGACGACGGCGGCTGCTGCTGCTGCTGCTGCTGCTGCGGGGCCGGGGGCCGGGGCCGGGGCCGGGATCGCTGCTGCGGCTGCGGGGGCTTGGCCTGCGGCGGGAGCGGCTGGCCGGGAGCGGCGGCTCTCTAAGAAGCAGACACCAAAAGCACACATAGGAACAGGCGGCGCTGAGGAGGGGCTACAGGACAGGGACGGGCTGGATCCTAACACTGTCCGGCCCGTGACCCAGTTCTCACACACACAAACACACACTAAAAGCAGAGTTGGCAAGTGAAGGCGCAACGAACGGTTCCTGCAGCGTGCTTCAGGTGACAGTATTTAGATTTTTCATCATTCATTCACTCCCTGGAGTTTGAAAGAAATATCTTTGTTCAGATTTCTACCAAAATGCTGTTGACGATACCAAGAGACTCTTGGAGTCACCTTACGCAAAACATCATCTCCATATGAACGCTCCTGCTTTGTTACGTTTCCTGTTGAGCACCCCATTCATTAATGGACCCCATTAGGGTCCATTAATGAATGAATGAATTGTATGAATGTTGGTACATCGAATCATCCCACAGTCCCAACTGATGAGGGAGTGATATCTCAGATCAGAGTTTCATGATTTGAGTAAGTCAAAGATTAAGCGATGAATTGAAGCTTTGCACTCTGTACTGGTTACATGTACAGACACACCGTTTACGGAAAGATCTGTCCATTCACCCTCTCGTTCACGCATCACATCGAGACCCATTCGCGCTCCTGGTTACATGACAGCAACCTGATGGAAATGAACACATTAAATCAAAGAGGCGTAGCTTCTCTCTAAACCCAGAACAAAAAAAAAATGAATAGAGTCGCTAAACATTTGTTCTTTGAGATCTAAATGAGTTTTCACCTCGACTGACTCCGAACAGCGACGCTAATCGATTAGCGAGCGTTCACCGCAGCGTCGGCGCCGATGGCGTGCTCATGCTAGCTGTCATTATTCATGTCCACACGCCAGCTCTGGAGGATTCACAGAGCAAATCCTGGAGCGCTGGGCCTAAGGTGGACCGTGCTGTTATATATAATAGCAAAACAAATTAAGTAATTACTGACGTGTAAATATTCACTATTGACTAATCACTTCATTTTTAGCACAAATAGGTTTTTACCATACAATTAAATAGCACATCATCGGCATAACTGGAGATAATGGGCGTTCATGGGTGAATGCAATCCAGTGTAAAGCACAGGTGACGAAAGCGCTGTATAAGCGGATACACTTCCCATCTGCCGCCGGGAAAGGAACCGAGGATGAGGAACTCATGAGTCACGGATGAGATGAAATATTCACCTCCTCTGTCAAGCTAGTCTCAATTTAGACCAGTCGGTGACTAAGTTACTCGTGGTGATTTGGTTAATCACTCATCCATATCCCAGAGGGACGTTTGGCAACCATCTTTAGCTTCAGGATTCATACAAAACGTCTCACTGCTTCATTTTGTAAAACGCAAAATTACTAATAACACGGCCCCGCGGTCAAATGTGACTACTGAAGGTCAAAATTGTGTGATGCTAATTTTTTGGCATTTTCCTAGATAGAAGTGAATATAGGTTAGCAGAAAAAGTCAAAATACAGAGACAGCTGAGAAGGTCAAAGCACCATTGTGTCTCTCTTCCAGAATGGCATGAGAATGAGAACGGATCATCTGGAAGGAAGAAAAACCAAAGAGCGAATAACAGATTCCAGCTAATAATTGAATCACGACAAACCAGCAGCAAGGTGGGAAGGATAAATATGGACCTTGAAGGCGGTTAAACGTAAAATCAAAGGGACCTGAGGAAAGGAGAAGACTAAACGTACAGCGATAAGACCTCAGGCACCTTCAAGTTTGCCATTTTAGCTCTGTTTTTGGCTCCTCGAAAAAACAGAATACGTCACTGGAACGCTCTGCTGCATTCTAATGTCTTCGGAGGACCTCAAACAGCCGCACCGGATGGGTCCACCAGAACCAAGAAGATCTCCCCGGATGTTGTTCATGGGACGCCGTTTGCTAAGTAATCCAGCGAACTGGCCACAAACCCACTTGACAACAATCATCCAGGCACGGATTCAAAAGCACATCTTGCCAGCGCTGATGGTTCCAAAATGCTGCTTTCATTGTTTGCAGATGGATGAAATTTAGAACCAGCATACGTCTTCCTGGAAGTGTTCCTCCCTTTGTCAGAAGATCATACTCTGGTATGAAGAAAAGAAAAAAGACCACCAATCCCGGCTGTCCTTCTGGGTGACTTCAGGTTCTGCTCACCAGAGGCAGCAGTATCCTTCTGTGAGGAGGTTTCTTTTTTTCAGTTTTAAGAGATGGGGGACCGCCGATGGCGAACAGATGATGGAGATCCTGCAAAAAAAAAAAAAATTCCCCTGGGGCTTGGCTGAAAGCTTCAGTTTCAAGGAGACGGTGACCCAAAGGATACAGGAGAGACAATACAAGAGACTCCCAAAAAAGACCCCCAAAAAAAGGAGGTTTCTGAGATGTTACAAGGGGGCTACTGGGACTGCAGGAAGACCGGGGTTTACCTGAGCACCATGCCAGGAGCACGTTCTGGTAGCAAAAGGAACTTTGACATGAAGGATCAGATTATGTTCAATAATTCTTATTTTGAAATCAGTTCTTGCTTCACATTTTGGCGTCCTGTTCAGTTAAAACATTTCATCTGGAGTTACTGAAAGAATACCGTAAGATACATCTGGGACATTCGCATTAAACTTGAAAAGGCCTGAAGATGATTCACCAGGACTCTGAACTGCCGTCACATGTGAAAGCAGATGAAGTGTGACAGAAGCTGCCCAGCTGTGAGTCGGCGGCTGGCCGGTGATGTAGCTTCACAGCTCTGGAGATCTCGCGGATTCGGCCTCCTTTTTAAACTTGACTGATTTGGCCAGACGGACACCGCACGTGGATGCGATCCGGCTTCCGATCTCCTTCTCCGCTTTGGGTCCCGACCAAGAATTTCAACACGAGCCTTGTTTTGTTCGTGCCATCGTTTTTGAACGAAGCTTGGTGACGGGAAGAAGAACAATGTCGCGCAACGAGCCCCGACATGTATGCATTGTCACGAATGCCAAACGGGGGCAGAATCGGTGCTTTGTCACGTGTGGAGACCCCTGCTGGGACGACATGGTGGCACAAAAAAAGCAAATGAGAGAGAGCGGATGACAGATAGGCTAATGATGGAGGAGGCTGCATGCTGAGAAGAACCCAGGGAGGGAGGGGCAGATGTTGTTCAGTGCCTACAAAAGGGAAGGGCTTAAAGGTTCCTCCAAATATCTCCTTGATGGAAATTTCAGTTCTACCTGACCTCCTGAGGTCTGCATGGCAGCGCAAATGGAGAGCTTCAGGCTCTCGAGCAAGGTGCACACAAACATACCACAATGTGATTGCAGATCTTTCTTCATCGTCCATCATTGAGAAGTAAACAAACGGTCCATAATACTGTATCCGCTTTGCTAGCGAGGCGCATTAACGGCAAAAAGCGATCCCTTTTTGCGGCTATGGACGTCCTCGGTCATCAAGGTTCTGGTCAAACCCCGTCAAACCAGAGCTGATTTCCTCTCATGACGAGGTTGACCTTCTTCTTTGGCTCTGAATACCTTTGGAATTCCTGAAACAACTCTGGGCGTTTGAGAGTTGGAGACGGTTCAAACAACGACTACGTTGAACCCCGGGATCCTCCCGCTCCTTCTATACAGCCTTTCACCGGGAGGGGTACGCTCACACACAGACGGCGCCCTTCTTCGGCTTTGTCCAACATAAACCGTTTCTTTTCCGCCGCTCTTCATCTCACTCCGAGCAAAACTCAACTCTTCCTCATCTCAGCAAACGTTCATCTACAATACTTCTGCTTTTTTTGTCCGTTCTTCCATTCAGGCAGTTTCAGTGCACTAATTAAACATTTGCATCATAAGAGGTGGATGGAGACCCCCTTCTTTTCTTGTTTATCTCACCCTTTCAGTCCTTTAACACACCACACACACACACACACACACACATAATTATCACTCCCTCACACACAATTCAGATGTTTTCTTCTGGTTGAAAGCGCAGTCTCCTTATCTCCTCCAGTAGAGGTACTCGAGACATCCGATTAGCATTTTTCCTCCCCCCGTTGCCGAAGGACGGGGTAAATCAACACGTGCATTCGTGATTTACGGTGACGCCGTTCGCCGGTAAAAGTGGCGAGGAGGCGTCCGAACACGTGCTGGTCGACGGCATTCGGAAACTATTTAAATGTGAAAGTAAAATAAAGCTAACGGATAGAAAACACGCCGTGATAAGAAATAGATATAAAGCGCCATTACCTGCTCTCCCGTGGAGTCCTGAGGCCTGACTGACGCATTAGGGGGACGCTGTCTGCCTCCCTGGTCCTGAACAGGACACACACACACACACACACACACACACACACACACACACACACACGCACACACACGCACAGGACACACACACACACACACACACACACACACACTCACACAGTGAATATCATGACTCTAGCTACCCTGCCTTCTACAGACTCAAATTCAATTCTTTTGTAATTAAATGTATTACATGCATTTTTGTGGGTTAATTGCAAGAACAGGACACGTATGCGCACGCACACACACATACACGCGCACACACAGGGGTACTTTAATTAAAGTACGCTACGGTCCTGAGCAGAATTCCGAGAGGTGGGAACTGAAATATTCAAAACGCAATATGGCACGGAGCTTTTAGTCGGCGCCCTTTACCCTGAATATTTTATAACAGCCTCTTTTTGAATTTCTCCTTAAAATAAAAAAAAAACCCGGCGTGTCAAAATCATGTGTTTCTACAATGTTGAATTGTAAGCGCTGTCTGTGTTAGCCGCAGCAGTGGTTTGCGCTGCTGTGTTTAAAGTCACCGGGATCTGAAAGGGTCACGGTGAAACCAAAGCCCTGCCGGGTCTGGAGGTCTTCCAGACGGCGGGAGGATTCAGACAGAAGCTGCTCCCGTCCTCTGCTCCGGCGCAATCGGTCCACGGCGGAGCTGCATGATAACACCTTCGCCATCTGATCCTGTTTGTCCAGGCTGAGCGGTGCACGCTCACCCAGCACATAGAATTTGAAAAAGCAGCAAAAATGCAGTGAGATAATGGTCAGCCATCCCTTCATTCATTCATTCCTTGTCCAAAACTTGTTACGATGCGTTCAGGAAGCTGCAGCCTATCACAGCTGTCAATGCCTTAGGGGCGGGGTTCGCTCTGGACCAATCATAGGCCCACATATAGAGACATACAACTATTCACCCTCTCAGACACGGGGAGAAACCTGGAGATTCCACACAGAACGTCCAACCAGGGACCTTCTCACAGTGAGCAGGAGGTCCTAACCTCTGCACTGAAGTGCCGCCATCATCTGTTCAATCCACTTTAATTTGGCTCAATTCAAGAGACGACTTCTTGGTCTGTTTTGCTGCGATTTAATGCGAAGGTGTATAAGCTCCGGAGCTGCTGCGGAAACAGCAGAGAATCTCCGAGCTCCAGGTCTCGGCCTACAAACATTATGGCCACTAAACACACAGAAGCACTCGTCCGTGAACTTGAGAACTCGTCAGGAAGCCTGTCCTTGATAACCATGCTACCATCCATCAGGCGGATCGCAAGCGGGACCCAATGAGGACGATCCGACGGACCGAAAAACCTCCAATGGAGGAGACAGAGTCTTTATGGAGAACGACGCCCACGTCTTGAATAACATGCATTGAAAGGCGCTGGTGTGTGGGACAGGCTGATTAAGACTCCATTATAATGGAAGCCTCCAAGTGAATATGAGACAATAGAAAGATAAATTCATTCATTCATTCATCATCTGTACCGCTTATCTTGCGCTCAGGGGCGGAGCCTATCCCAGCCTCACCTGTCTCCTGTCACTCCTGTGATTTCTTTCCTCCAGCAGGATTCTGTTGTCCTGTAGATCAGACTCCTCCCCGAGCAGGATCTCCTGAAGCTCCGCCCACTGAACGGTGCAGTCCGTCATCTGTTGCCTATGTTGCTGGAAATGGGAAGGGATGGGAATCAGAGAGGAGACGGCAGGAGATGGCCTTCCTCGGCCTGAACGGAACTTTACCGTTAAAATAACAAATCTGTAACCCATGATTTTCGGACGCCCTCTCTGTCAAAAACCCTCCTTTGCCTGAAAGTGTCCCTTTATCGGTGCAAGATAGCGACCTCCTGCCTTCTTCTGAGTCCCTGGTCAGGTACCCAGCGGGGCATGGCTTCATCTACCGCAGCAGCCACCATATTTTTTCTTGTATGAATATTAAAGCTATTATTTCCGCTATTAGCACGTAGCTGTTAGTGCTACCGGTACTACTAGAATAGATCCTACCCCTTCTGTTTATCTGCTCTCTATCTTTCTACCCCAAAAAGTCGAGGCAGAAGGCCGCCCACACTGAGCCGATCTATCTTGCTTCCACCGGTAAAGTCTTTCCTTGCCGTTGTCTGCAAGTCTTGCACCCGGGGGCCACAGAAGTAACATCTGACTGGGTTTGACATGATGGATTATTTTCTTGAGAGGTACAAGTCAATGCTGCATCAAGAACCACCATGGGACCTTGCATGGTGGTTCCTGATTCAGTTTTGACTTGAAGCGAGAAAGATTTGGCGCAGCGGCACGGGACAAAGAAACACTCTGTGGGTGGAAGGCGATGATCTGCTGCCTCGTCTCTGAAGGAAGCGCTTCACAATTATTTTCTGTTACAGAAGAGGAAAACATTTAACCACCCCCAACTCTCTGCTGCAACTATAAATAGCATCATTCGTCTATAAAATTGTTATATGTGGACCTCTGCATACCATTGTATCCTGATTTACATTAAAAAGAAAAAGAAATAAAGATCAACTTGCAACAAAGAACAACTTTATTGACATTGTTTTTTAGTTTGTAACAGATATGATTTAAAGTGCATCAATTTGCCTGAAATGTAAAAAAAACCGAAATCCTTATTTAAACTCCAACTTTTTTGGATCGACTGAACCATTTGATACTGTAAAATAAAATCAAATAAAATCAATCAATATTTATTGACATTGATCAAATTGATCAGCAACATTAGGAGCACAATATAGAAAACACTTTAACCTACAAAACAAAAAAGAATAAACCAATTTGTGCTGATTTTTTTTTTTCTCTCAAAATAAGGAAGTCAGGATTAACGGCTACAATGAGCAAGTTTTGCAGCGCGCAGCTTTTCGAAGCGGGGTTGGAAGCAGGATACATCGGTCTTTCCTCATCTCCCACCGCAATCCCGGTGAAGCCAAGCGCTACAAACACATTTCCTCATCTTAGCTTTCGGGTGACTTTGTCTCATTATCTCAGTCTCTCACCGCCTTTTTTTTACCATCCCTGTTAAATAATTTTTCCGTGGTGTCTCTTGAGGGTTTGTTCAAGCATTTCATATCTCCTGCTCTGCGCGTGCGCATACTGGGTGCAAACAAAAAAAAAAAAACATTGAGCTAATCCTCTGCGCAGACTGAAAATGAGAGCGCCACTGCCACCTACTGTGGATGTGCAAATACACTTCTAGTATTGCAAAAATAAGCATGTTCCTCGGGGGTCACACGCACCCCCCCGGCATCGTGCTACGCCCCGAATATTTGAAGGCACACTTTAACAACTGTGTCAAATATTGAAATATGTCCATCTGACTTTTCATTAATAGTGAACGGTACTCACGTCTTCTAGCTTTTGCCGTTGCTCGTGCTGCTGTTGGATCCTCTTGTGTCTGTCGGCCAGGAGCTGCTGCTTGTATCTTTCCTGCTCGGCGATCTGCTGCACCGCCTGGTTACGGATCAGAGTAAAGCACCGACGTTCTTAAGAAACGGACGAAAAGGGACAATTTCATGCAGTTTTATCGCTCATGAATAAATCGGACGCCGTCGCGACCGAGGAGCAGTCGTCCTGTCAGCCGTCGCCCTGGTAACAGTCGTTTTCAGGTTTTTTTTTTTCTGTAAGGACGACCAAGCAGACCGCCAATTTTCTGTTGTGCTTCACACCTTCTGCCTCGGCGCTCTACCGGGGCCCTGACCCTTGGGGTCGACCGTCCGTTCTAATTTTAGCCGACATTTTCTCCTCTGGATACGACGACATGAACACACAAGGGTGTTGGCAGGAAGTCGATCAGGTCATTCACACTCCATTCCTTAAAGCAACGAATAGCCTGGAGTCATCAGCGAAGTAACACATTCACACTGTTTTGGTATTTACATGACATTCACAAATCACAGGAGGGCTAATATGGACTCCCAAGGTTACCTGTTGCCGCTGCTGGCCCCCGTAGCCCCTCTGGCCGCCCTCCCTCGGCCTGTCACGGTCATCGGTCTGCAGCCGCAGGAACTCGCGCCTCAGCGTCCACTCGCCGGGAGCGTTGACGATCGAGCTGAAAGCGATAGAGGGAGCAAAGGAAGGGAGACTTTGAGCGACCGGGGAGGAAAGAGAAAGGTAAATTGGTGTTGTTTCACCAGCAGGAAGTTACATGCGAGGTGACAAACACACACACACACACACATCGACGGATTGAAGCTCATGTGAGCGGAAAGTGGCGTTGCCATCTGTTGTCTGAAGAGCAGGGATGGAGAAGACAGTGTATCCGTCTGCAGAGAAAACTCTGCAGACGCTCTTCAGCAGCAGAACCAGCACTCGAAGACAGGAAGTGATATGATCGAGACTTCTTGTGTTCTTGCGGGATTTCTTGGGTGTTACAAAGATTCAAAAATTCAGTGTCTCCTTGTCAACATTCCTCCGTGTACAGCGACGAGATACTCCATAGGGCAGGGGTCGGCAACCCGTAACACCCAAAGAGCCATTTGGACCCGGTTTCCTCGGAAAAGAAAATACTGGGAGCCGCAATTACTTTTTGACCTCTAAAATAAAGGTACCACTGTATATATTGCTTTTTATTACCTTTACACTTTGTATAAATAAGTGTGTCGTGTGTTGCTTCTGAAATTCACAAAGTATTACAGAGAAAATTACATTTTATTTATGTAATGAACTCATTTTGAGCTTTGGGCTTTCAGAGCGTGTAGCGGAGCCTTGACCTGAATTTTAAAAATTAATCGGAAAAAAAAATCACTGTGTCTGTAAACAATAAAAAATAAATATTTGCAAAATATCTTCATAAATATTTCTTTTACTTGGTTTATGGGACTTCTGCTCTGGGACTTTACCGGCTGGCGGGGAATACCGGCTTCCGCGAGTGTGACGTTATTTTGAGCGGCGAAAACTAATAAATATAATTTTATTTAATATTTCAAGATCACAATAATCTTCCAACTTAGAATTAAAAGTTATAAAAAGGAATTAACACAAATGAAATACACTTCAATTAAATATTTATAACCACATGCGGCTCCGGAGCCGCGGGTTGCCGACCCCTGCCATAGGGAAGGTGAGTCATTTGAGTCACCGAGTCGGTCAGCTAGAGTATCCTTTTTCTCTCCAAAACAAATGTCAATATAAAAGCAACAGTTGCAAAAATACAACGAACCGAGAACTTTCTTCTTTTCGCAAGAAGCAAGAGCTACTCTTTGATTTCTTTTCACAGGTTGTTCCTTTCGGGACTTGTTCTACTCCCGAAAAGGAAGGACTACTCTACGATTTGTTCTTTTTGTGAGTTGTTCTTTTCATGAGTCGTTCTTCAACGGGTAAACGGGGCTGGAAAACGAGCAAACACGACTTACGAATAAGTAAAAATGAACGATTCGTTCGGATCGTTCGTACTACTGCGCCGTTCTTTTTGAGAAGGGGGAGGGCTTCTCTTTGAATCACCGCTTTCACGAGTCCTTATTTCCACGACTCGTCCTTCAACAGGTGGGCAGGGCTGCTCACGGGTTGGAAAACGAGGAAACGTGACTCATGAATCGGTAAAAATATCTCACGAGCTTTGAACGGTTCGTTCGCGACTCGGCAGCAAACGGCCAAATATATCAGAATGGATATCTTACCTGGGGTCTCCCTCTTCCTCCACAACCTCCTCATCCTCCTCTTCGCTGCCACTGTACTCGTACTCGGGACCTTCTGAGAAAGCGAGAAGATGACCTGGATGAGTGCGGTCGGGTGAGAGGTTGCGCGCGGCCGGTCATTAGTCCTCGGTATGCGTCTTACGGTAATAACATAGCGACTCGAGGGAGGATATAAACACGTAAACACAGAAGAACCGAATCGCCAGATGTGAAATATCTGTCGTCCCTCACCGCGGCTGCACGTCTGCCTGAACTCAGCAGTTTGCCCGCCGCTAAAAAGCGCGCTCGCGGCGTCGGACCAGATTGAGGTTTGGTCGCGGGTGGCGCCCAGAAGGGGGGGGGGGGTTCTTCTGATGCCGACGCCGCCGCGCGCTGTTTTATCATGCGGTAGCGCTCTCTGTCATCTGAGTCCCGCCGGCCGCCGATTCATTAAAATTCCCTCGTGCCTGCTGCCTGGCTCCCGCCAGGAGCAATCCAGTCATTATCCCAGCCACACCAAAGAACAGTGCGGGCAAACTTGGGCTACGAGGGAGCGAATGAGTCCGGTTTGCCGAAGGCCGAATGGGACGAGCCGTTGGACAGTCTGGACGGCGGCGGCACCGAGTCGCCCCCCGCCTGACCCCGTGATTTTCTCACTCGTCCCGGAGCAGATATAACTTGATTGACGGCGAAACCCCAGGAGACACCGAGTCTCTTCAGTCCAAACGCTACAGAGCGGCTCCTTGTAAATCAGCTAGAAACGTTAGAATATAAACAGTTGTCGGCTAATTTGAAAGTTGAGTTTGAGTTTTCGTTCATTCATCCGCCCGTTCATTTGCTTTTTTGATTATCCTGCACTCCGGCCTATCGCTGCTGTCATCGGTGGGAGGGGCGGAGTTCACCTTGGACCGGCCAATCACAGGGGCGCATCCAATCATCCAATCATTCATCCATGCATCTCGGGTCTCCAATGAAGCTCCTGCATGTGTGCAGGAACCTTGGAGACCCTGGAGAACATGGAGAGCTAAACACCCGGTTTGTGTTTTTATTGGTCATAAATACTTCTTATTTCACCAGCAAACAGCTGAACCAACGCAGGAAACCTCTGTGTCAAAAAACATTGAATGTCACTGTAACCTCAGCCTTATCAGGTATGTGTGTGTGTGTGTGTGTGTAACATGATTGCTCTTCTAGCTTATGTTTGGCAAACATCTCCATTTATATCACACTTTCACCACCCTGCACCCGTTCACACACTCAGGATTATGTAATCCGCCTCGACCCCGGACAACCCAGAGCTAGAGAAGGTCCATTCATCAGTGGAAGGTGGTCTCCGGCTGCAGAGCACCTTCAGCGGCAGACACTTAAGCACGCCGCTGCGGTTTTGAAGATCTTCCCAGGAACCTGGGCGAAACTCCAAAAACCAAAAGCCACCACTCACCGGGGTCATCCGGAGGCCCTCGGACCCGCGATCCACTTCAATGATCCGAGTCACCGAAAGTCCCGGCAGTGGGTTAGAAGATCTCCCGCAGGAGATGATGAAGATATGAACCCTCTGTGATGCCTTCAGGATTTACAAACTCCATGTCTTTTGAGCCAATGAGAGTCGATGCCGCCTCCTGGACCCGCCTCTCCAGGAAGTGACTCTGTCTCTGAGACACGGAGAGCCGGTCCGTCTCAGAGGTCCTCTCAGGTCTTCTGGAAACCTTGCATCCCTTTGTGCATCGTTTCCACATTTTTATTTTGTTTTTAATTTACCCAACACACACACACACACACACGGACTAACACTACCAGGCCTTCATGGCTGCAGGCAGGCATAAAGCCTCGCACACACACATACTGTACACACATAAATATGGCCTTAAATACACACACACACACACACATGCAGAGAAAGTCTACCAGTCATTAGTGTGTTTTTATAAGCTAACAGAAGATTAGAACCAGATGGCTGCTCTGTTTCCGACTTCCTTCCCCCTCAGCCTCCCTCCTTCCCTCCCTCCCTCCCTCGCTCGCTCGCTTTCTCTCTTCCTCTCTCTCTCTCCCTCCACCGCTCACCTCCTCACTCTCATATTTCTTTCTCTCTTTCCTCCTCTTCTCTTTCCAAGACGGAGGGGAGTAAAACCCCAAACGAACAAACAACTCAAAAGACAAAGTGAACAGGGAATCATTAGGAATATTCCAGGCATCACTGTCCAACACACACACACACACACACACACACACACACACACACACGCACGCACGCGTACGCACAAACACTTCAGTTCCAGTGTCAGGTATGTAAAACAGACCACGGACAGGAACCCATCGTTCTCCTCCGAGGTCACACCTGCACTCAGACCTTCTAGAGGGACTTAGGAGGTCCAGGCTGATCCCAGAAGAGGTCGCCATGGAGACCCTGGACTGTCAATCACCTTTACCTTTGACATCGCAGAAAGATAAACAACATACGCCGGGAGACCACGGACACACGGCCGACTCAGCCTTTTGTTCTGTTCTTCAGAACGTGACCTGGTGGAGCAGTGATTTGGGTCTCCGGTGCAGAAACGCTCTCAGAAGAAGGTCTTTCTGCAGAGCGAACCCTCCTTTCCAGGACGCCTCGCTTTTAAAAACACTTCACTTGCTGGCATTTTAGATCCAAGATCAAAATCATATCACAAGACCAGGGCTGATGACAGTCGGAAATTATTCATCCATTCACTCACTGTCCTGCAGCCTATCTGCGCTGTGATTGGACTTTTTAATTCCTCTTCCTTCAGCCCAAGGGAATATTTAAATGTTTGTACTTTTTAAGACCTTAAAACACTTGATAACCTTAACTTTGACACTTTATATTTAATTGTATATCTTATTCTCCCTCCTTCCTACTATTATCTATTATTGTTATGTTTTGCTTGAAACTCTGGCACAACAATTTCCTTCGGGATAAATAAAGTTGTTCTTATCTTATCCTATCTTATATGGAGAGGTACAACCATTCACCCTCTGATTCTGGACATTATAGGCTCTCCAGTGGAGCTCCTGCAGGTGTTTGGGCTGTGGGAGGAACCCGGAGAACCCAGAGGAACCCTAACCAGACACAGATCATCATGGAGACTCCATACAGGAAGGAACCCTGTGGGGATCCAACCAGGGACCTTCTGGCTGAGAGGGCGAGGCTCTAACAGAGCAAAATCATCTAGTTCACCAAAGACTGAATATCTGACGGAGGCTTCTCGGTCATATCTCCTTATTGGAGGGACTGTCGGAGGACGTGTTTCTCGGCGGCATCTTCACGAAAGCCTCACCTTTCTCCCTCTTCTTCCTGGTGCGGTCCAGGTGGTCCTTGAGCATTATTCGGACTTGTCTCTCATTGGCCAGGTCTCTGATGAAGGCGTGCCTGAGCAGGACGTCGGTGGTGGGCCGATGCAGGTGGTTCTTGATGAGGCAGCTATCGATGAAGGACAGGAACCGCTTGGACCTTGAACACAGCGTGGGAGGGAACGGAGACACGACGACAAGATTTATTCATTTCAAACGGTACGATGGGCTGAACCATTGAAGCTCACTACAAACCTGGTGGATGCTTCCGTAACATCTCACCAACTTCTAGCGAGAGCTCACCTCGTGGTCTTCAAGGGTACCGAGGGGACTTCCGAACAGAAGCCGAACAGAATCTCCACGAAGAAAACGCTGCGATCGTTTTGACGCGCGAACGGTTTATGCCGTGTAGTCTATCTGAAAGCAGCGCCGGTCCAGCTGGAGAGCACGAGGGCCGCAGGGAAGCCCTGGAGGAGGAGGCCTTCAGAAGATGGAGGCCTCCTGCTTAGGAGCAGAGCTACGGGATCAGAGTCTGGTCCTTGAACTACATGCTAACCGAATGAATAGATGATGAACCACACCATGGGTTTGACCAACGGCTCATCTGGAGGCTTCATCCATTCATAGAACCAGACGCAATGTGAGGCGAGCAGCTGACAAGGACCACTCACATGCTCCGTCCAGGAACTCGGAGATAAGGAACATCTCCGTGTAGCCAAACCTCGGTTGGAAACTAATAATCTAACGTTATTATTGCAGGTGGACCTTCATTCAAATCTGACCTGGTCACCACACCTTCTACAGCGCTGTGGAGAGTATACACTGTGTGTGTGTGTGTGTGTGTGTGTGTGTGTGTCCTTACCATTTCTTGGATTTGAGTTTGGGCGGAGGGTTTCGGGGAATCAAGAACAGAGCTCTCATGGGATGCATGTCGCAAAGAGCTGGAACCCAAACAGTCGGTCGGAATCGGACAAGAGGCCGAACACAGAAAACAAAATGTCCTTCGCAAGCGGGCGACTGGACTTACGAGGAGCTCCTTCGGCCATCTCCAAGGCGGTGATGCCCAGAGACCACAGGTCGCTCTGACGACGAGACGAGAGAGGAAGAAGGTCAGGACGGTGGCGGCAACATGGATTCCCAGGAAGCCCCGGTTCATTTCATGCTAGCAGTAAATAAACCCGGCGGTGGGAGAGAAGACCTGAGACTCAGCAGCAAACGGGTTGGATTTGTTAGAAGATACCGGGCCGATTCTGACAGCGATGCACAAACTTAGAGCTACCTTTGGACGCACCACCTCTGCACGCGAAGACCGAATCCAAAAGTGCGGTTGCAGCTGCGGCGGCTGACGGAGCTGAACTCAGCTTTTCCGATATGTTTACATGGAAGAAATGCTGCCGCTGCGATTTGGACACTGAATGTTACACTGGGCTGCCTCAGAGTGTTTATTTGATCCCCGATCTGTTCAAACACCAAATAAATGTGTGCTTGTGTGAGAACGGCATTAAAAATTGATATTTTGCAGGCCTGTGATGCCGGGCTAAACGATCGCTGTTTGCTACCTCTGTGAATTCGTCACGGTGCATGCCAACTGGATGCAACGCTTTCTTTGAAAAGTCTTGGGAAGGAACGCAAATTCAGTTTAATCCTCTGCATCTTTTGCACTTTCGGAGGACCAGAACCCCTGACCTGCACCGGGGCAATATTTATGTTCCGGGACATAAACAGGAAAACATGTTAAGGATGCACACGGTGAAGCGGATGATGATGGATGTTTGCAGATGACAGTGTGATCTACAGTGAGAGCATGGAGTGGGTGGAGGAACATCTAGAGATGTGGCGGTAGGAAGGTTGGTTGCAGCAAGACAGGATACATGTATGAGAATGAGAGGAACCCAAGAGGAACGGTGAGCATACGGGGGGGGGGCTGGGGATGAAGAAGGTGGAGGACTTTAAGTACTCAACAGGGAAAGGAAAGGTGGAGAAGACGGAGGTGTGAGCAGCCATCGCGTCTGGTTTGGAGACACTATGGAGAAGACAGGAGGCAGAGATGAAGGTGTGGAGGTTCCTCTTTGGGAGTGAGGAGGATCAAGCAGTCTATCAGATGTTCTGGAGATAAAGTTACACTGAGATGGTTTGGACATGGACAGAGGAGGGAAGGTGGGGATCTGGGTAGGAGGATGCTGAGGTTGGAGGAGGTTTGGAAGAAGACCACGTAGGAGGTTTATAGATGGAGCTGAGGAGGACAGGAGGTTTGTTGGTGTGAGAGGAGAGGGTTGGATGGAGGCAGGTGATTGGATGAGGGTGAGGACCAGGTAGGTGAGACGGTGAAACCTTTGGAAGAGCGACTTTCACTCAATCCCTTCTTGTTCCCCGGAACCCGTTCCACGGTGAGACGTTAAACATATAATATTATTATGGTCTGTACCCTGTAGTCATACGTGGCCTCTGGGTTCTCGTCACAGGCGATGACCTCCGGGGCCATCCAGTAAGGAGTGCCGATGAAGGTGTTCCTCCGGCCAATGGTCTTGTCCAGCTGTGCCGACACGCCAAAGTCCACTAGAGCAAACACAGCACAACAATGTCACATCTGTCAAGACCCGCCGCTGCGCCTGTGTGTGTGTGTGTGTGTGTGTGTGTGAGTGTGTAAATAAATGTGGAATTGTTCTGCAGCGTCGCCGGCGGCGCTGCCCGTGAGCCTGGGAGCATGAACGCCTCATACCCAGTTTGACTTCGGCATTCTCTGTGAGCAAAACATTCTGTCCCTTAATGTCTCTGTGGATCACATGATGGGAGTGGAGATGGGAAAGACCCTGGAAGGCAAACACACACACATACACAAACACACACACAAATACACGCACACACACAGACAGACACACAGTCAGATGATGTCTGAGGTCTTAAATGTTCTCATCAAGTCTAACAATACTTCGAGTTTGTTGCGCTTGAAGAGATTTCCAAACCCAGAGAATGACTTGGCGGCTCATGTTATGAGCTGGTCGTATAACTTTGTGTGTGTATGTGTGTGTGTGTGTGTTGTTTTCTGTGAGTGTGTGAGAGCGTGTGTGAGTGTGTTTTTTGCTCGCGCTTCTTCAAAGGTGGTTAGATAAACACAGGAAGAGAGTCTTAATTCAGACAATGACTTCACCATGTTGTGCTGAGTGTGTGTGCAATCGAGCATGCGTGTGTGTGTGCGCGTGTGCGTGTGCGCGAGAGTCTATGTTTTGAAACATTCAGGAAGCAGCGTGGCTGGCGGCAGCGGCAGCAGACATGGCCGACATCCAGAGTCCATTTCCCCGTAAGAATGTCGCTGCAGGAGAAGCTTTGTCTCCTTCCATGTTCTCTCCATCACTCCCAGCATTCGGGTCAAATACCTCTGATATTTATCAGAGTGTGTTTGTTGCTTATATGGCACCCCAAACACAACAATCCCACGCTGCTTCTCAGGCCCTCATGAACTCCCCTAATTATAACCATAACATCTCACGGACGTTTGTTCAAAACAGAGCGTAGGTTAGTTGGACGTCCAAATAAATCTGCGGTAGCTCCCTTTGGTTTGCATCGCGGCAAAACGTTCAGAAAGCCGTGTCCCTGCCGCGCAGATGTTCTCCTCTGATGCCTAACGCAATGACGAATGAGGTTTGTACCGGTTATTGGAAGAGCGGGCTGTTGTTCACATGACGGAAAGACTCTCGGGGTTATATTTAGCCGGAGCGAAACACAAAGGCCGTGGTTTTCTAGGATCTCCAATAAAGAGGGCTAAACTGTTTATCCTGCCAGACGGCCCTTTGGGTTTGACTTCTCCAGCGATGGCGGAGAGGAGACACGGGACAACAACCAACACATTCAAACCAGGACATGCGTTAGTATGATATGAAACAATCTGCCGGGGCTGCTTTTGACACCCCAGCTGCTCAGAGACACTCTGGGTCACCATCACACCCGGTGCAGATGTTGCTTTAAATCCGAGGTGCCAGAGTTATTTTCAGGGCCACATCAGCATCATGGTTGCCCTCAAAAGGTGCACATGTGAGGGTAACAGAGTAAATGTAACCAAATGTAATGGAAAATAAATGCAACTACTCCTTAATGTTAAATAACTCTGAATTTATCAGTCATTCAAATCCAAAAGGTGCATTCCCATCTTTCGTAAAACAGCCTTCCATCTGCATCAACTTTTCTCGATTTAGGGATCGTGGGTATTTCTCAATTCCACTCGATGAAAATCACATCGACGTGGATACAGTGCGATCTAATGGCGGGATGCCGTCACTTCGCGGGTAACGTGATCGGCACGAATTGCGGGAAATTTATTTCACGGTCAATGCACGTGTTTGACTTTTTTATTCCTAAGACGCCACATAAAATGACGCAGCGCGCCACATTTGACCCGCGGGCCTTGAGTTTTGACACATGCTTCAAAGTCAAGAGCAAGCATTGTTCATTTCTCTATTGATGCTGCACCGTCCACCTCACAAATCTGCCGCTACCAATCTCAACGATACTGTAAATACAACAACTATCTGAAAAACCTTCAGTCCAATATCATATTCTGCTTGATCCCCCCAAGCGTCCACCATTGTTGTGCCCTTCATGGATATCGAAGCTATTATCGTGCCGTGTAAGTTATTAGCATGTAACCGTTAGCGCTACTCGTATTAGTAGCGATAGATAATCGGTGCTTCCCAACCCTCGCCCAACCATCGCCATCACACTCCTGCTTTCTTTCTGTCCTTCTCGCTCTCCAGTGTTTCCTCAGCGGCGTCTCCAAGTGCTTGCTGGGGGGACGTCGGGTTTGTGTGGATCATTTCAAAAGTGTGGTCCAGACCTGCTGTACGTTGGATGGTGTCCTGAGACACCTGAGTTGGGATTTGGAGCGGTAGAAATAACATCTGACTCCATTTGTGCGACAGGAACCGAGAATGTTCAAGAATCAATAAATTATTAAAACGCGTCGACATTCTGCAGAGGCCATCTGTGCACGGCGGGTTAATCAGCACAATCTGTTTGAACACCTTATTATGCAAAACAAAATCGCAATGACTTTTATTAATTTCAGACTGGGCTCACCTCGGGTGTCCGAAAGTGACTTATTAGCAGAACTTTGTTGACTCGCCTGGCGAACCGCGAAATCTACCCTCACATACAACTTCTGTCATTTTGGGAACGTTTGAGTATCATGGCGGATCATTCAAAAGGAGCTCCATAACCAAGTCAAGTCAGGTGAGATGTTATTTCTACAGAACCGAATCCCAACCCAGTTGTCGGAGGATACATGCAAGGACGAGCAGGTCCGGACCAAACTCTAAGATGCTCCACAGAAACCCAACAGTCGCTCCAAGATCAAGCACTTGGTGACCACAGCGAGGAAACGCCGCCTTTTACCGGAGCGGGAACCTCGAACAGATCCCGACTCGGCCCGGACGGCCTTCTGCCTCCACCGGCCGCGGTAGAAAGACTGTAACATTGTAAAAAGTCACACTATCAAACCAACGAAACAAGACCATTTGAATCAGAAGGTTGGCGGTTTCACGCCCCGCATCTGCATCCGCATGGCGAGGAATCCCCGAGCGATACGGTGAGCCCCGAGTTAGCTCCTAGCACGGCGGCTCTTGTGTGAGTGTGAATCGGTGAATGTGATCCGGTGTGAGGAGCTCGAAAAGTTGAGACCACGAAGGTCAGAAGAACACTTACCCTGAGGACCTCTCGGCAGATGTAAGCGATCCAGTCCTCCTTCAGACAGTTCCCCTTCGTCTTTTTCACCAGGTCTGTCACTGAGCCGGCGCCGCAGTACTCCATCACCAACTGAACCACACACACACACACACACACACACACACACACATTCGATGACTACAAATGGAGTGCTTACAGAATTAGCGTGAGAAAGGCAGAGGAACAAACCCAGAGCTGGTGGTCCTGTCCAGCAGGACCTTTCTTGATGAAGGCGCCGTAATAAGTGGCGATGTTCCTGTGGTGCGAGTAACTCTTCAACATGTTGATCTCCAGCTTTATCTCCTCCTCTTCCTCCTGAAAGCGAGCGGGGAACGAACACGCAACGTGAAAGATCTGCATCTGACTGATGGTTCCGGAGCTTCCCGGTGGAGGTCCACCGCAGAGCTACGACTGTGCTCATCACATCCGAGATGAGGAACATCTGGAGGACCGTTTATTAATGCCGTCATTTTTAATTTAGCGTTTAACGTCCATTGGGAGACCGTCTGACCTCCAGGTGACCTTTCACCTTTCAGCCTGCGTCCTCGTCGAGGACGACACGTTGCAAACAGAGGAATATTTTTTTTAACCCTGGGATCCTATCCGGGGGATTCTCTTCATCGTACAACTTCTGAACCAATTGTGGACGTCAGAAGTGAGAGGACAGGAGAGGTAGAGGAGCTTGATGCGGCTGCGGATCAGAAAACAGGAAACAACTGAAAACACCACAAGGCCGAGGCGGAGGGTCGGACTGACAAGGCAGAGGGTGAACTTTCACCCCTAACCCAAACACAGTCTGCCGCATGTGTGTGTGTGTGTGTGTGTGTGTGTGTTAGAGAAGCAGGAGAAGAAAGAGAAAGGGAGGAAGGAGGGAGAGAACAAGCAAAGTATTTCCTGCCAAAAAAAACAAACTGAAAGAGAGGGATCGGTGGGAGGAGTTTGGCCTGGGGGGGGGGGGGGGGGGAGGGTTAAGGCTCCTGCTGCTGTTGCTGCTTCACCCACGGCGGCCGCTTTAGCTTCAATTATCAAATGGGTAAAAGGAGCGTGAGTCACAATGGGACGGCATCGGCGAAAACCAAATTTAATGGAACCGACCCAAAGTCAAAGTGCTCTTGGGTCATACTCATTAGCCAACGATGTTCTGGATTGAGCAGGTGTTTCATTCTTACTTGATCCATACCGCGCTCGGGGTCAATGGGGCGGAGCCTATCTCAGATGCCGGTCAGAGGGCCTCATATAGACAAACAGACGTTCACCCTCTCATTCGTTCCCCCCTGACACTTTACCCTCTGACCCCGGCCTTCTCTTGGCTGCCGGGCCTCATCTTCCATCACGAGCATCTCGACGGTCTATCGAGCAACCGCCCATCTTCTGACGCTTATGTTGCACTCCGGCTCGCGGTGGATGCCGGAGCCTATCCCGGCTGTTATCGGGCGAAAGGCGGGGTTCACCCTGGACTGGCCGCCAGTCAATCATATAAGGAGACAGACAAGCCTTCACTTACTCATTTGGGACAGTTTCTCCAATGTTTTTTTTTTGCATGTTTGGACTGCGGGAGGAAACCGGAGAACCCAGAAGAAACGCACGCCGACACGGGAGGTCCGCACAGAAAAGTCCTCTTGTTGGAATCGAACCGGAGTCCTTCGGGCTGTGAGGCCGGAGCTTCCAAAGAAATATACCGATGAGCTATTTCAGCAGCTCGTCACCTTCCGAAGCACGAGGATCTGAAGCTCTGCTGGCGTTTGGGTCGGAGTCGTGGTGATGCTCAGGTTAGACGTTTGGATTCACCCTGATGTTTTTCTTTGTAAAGGAACAGAGATCAGATCTGCCCTTTCCTCTGGGTTGCGAGGCCGTTGTTGGTCCCGAGGGAGTTTGGTTTCCTCTGGTTTCTTCATCACTCATTCATCCACCAGCTGTTTAATGTCCTCCAGTTTTCAGACCGCCAATGGGTTTCCGTGCCGGATTGATATTTGCGACTCGGCGAATTCCTGAATCCATGTTAAGATAATTTTTTCTGTCAAAATTCTGAGTTTTGGTAAAAATTCCCTTCTAAAGATTTGGGCAATTTAGACTGAAGGGATGAATTAAACCATTCAGGGAAAGAAATCAGCGCATAAAAAGTAAATCTGACAGTGTAAAAAGTAAATTTGATATCAGCAAAACAGCGGTTAGCTCCGCCCCCTCGCCGCCAGAAGGTCCCTGATTGGATTCCCACAGGGGTTCCTTCCTGTGTGGAGTCTCCATGTTCTCCCCGTGTCTGCGTGGGGTTCCTCAGGGTTCTCCGGGTTCCTCCCACGGTCCAAACACATGCAGGAGCTTCACTGGAGACCCTACATTGTCCAGACGTGTGAATGGTCGGACGTCTCCGGCCGGGATACGCGCCAGAACCCCTGAGAGCAGGATAAACGGCGTAGATGATGAATATAAGAATGACAGTGTTGCGTGTTCTCCCTGCTAAAAACGCTCAGTAAATTAATGAGGTGTATTTGAAATCGACAAACCACCAGCTTTCGTCAGAGCAGTATTAAAAGTCCCCGTTGACTGATGTCTGATGTTGAGCATTTACAGAACCCGGCTCCTCTCTTCTCCACAGAATACTTTCCGGGATCTTCCCACGACTTTATCACAAAGAATCCGCTCTGACAACCGGGGATGACACACCCTCGCAAGTATGTTCCCCTCCGTGGTCGCCGCCAGCCGAGGTATGTGCAGCCCCTGGCCCGAGGAGGACATTCTTACCGCTTGGAATGGAGGACACGTCGGTGTCTGAATAACACACTTACTTTGAAACTGGAAGATATGGTTTAAACAAAAAAATCCACCGCGGCAGTTATGGATTAAACACAGTCTGGGAGCAGAGAATCTGCACTGAGCGGAAGATTCGTTCGATCTGTCGCCCTTTTTGTTCAGCGAGATTCAATCCTCTCTTCCGGATCCTGGTGACGATGATCGGAACTGAAGGGAAAGTGTTGCGCGAGGGGGAAACGGTTCATCTGTTGCTCTCCGGGCGCTCCTGGATGCAAGAAGAAGAAGAAGAAGAAGAAGAAGAAGAAGAGGAACTGAGTGGGGTTTTACCTCTGTGACCTCCATGACTTTGATAGCTGCCATTTGTCCCGTCTTGACGTGACGACCCTGGAAGGAAACGCGACAGAAGAAGATTAGGTTAGACATTACAAGATTGGTCCCGATTTTAAAAAGAAATAAAAGACAAAATGCAAACAGCATGAATGAATTCTTATTCCTCCACATAGAGAAGGAGAGGATTTTTTTTTGCCAAGAACCTCCAGAAGAGAAATGTGACAGCCACTTAAAGGCAGGCGACGGTTTTGCGGTGGGTTTTGTGCAAAGAGCGAAACACGAGTCATACGTGTGTGAAGTTGTGGGTGGTAAGCCGACGAGAGGCTGAGCTGTGAGCCCGAGAAACCCAACCATTTCATACATAAACACGCGCATGGTATATAAATATATATATAATTACAACTTTTTAATGTAGAAAAAAATTACAGTGTGCGCTTTATTTCACAGGAATATCTGTTTCTGCTGCAGAAGGAGGCAAAGAGAGGGGACGAATCCCCGCAATGCAAAGGTAATATTCGCTCATTCACAGGAATATGTGACATACAAAGGGGGAAGAACGGAAATGACGATGCAGTCATTTATTCCTTGTCTTTAGCTTCCTAGCTTACATTGAGCGAGAAGTGGGGTCCATCACGGCAACATGTAGAAAACATACGACCACTCACCCTCTTATTCACACCTAAAATTTAACATGCCAACATTGACGCTTCGTAAAGAGAAATACAACCATCCACCCTCACGTTCACACATAATATACGGACGTACGACCATTCATGCTGTGAAATGAACATGAATTTTGAACATGAATTATGAATAAGTCATTTATCTTCTACAAAATATGTAAGACCCACATAGCTAACCATTGTGAGCGCTGCAACCTGTGTGTGTGTGTCTCCTCAGAAAAACACCGCACAGCACATTTCCTGCAAATCCCAGGGTTGTGATGTCACCGTCAATACTTGCGGACGTGCCCATGATTGCACATTTCCATTTTATGGGAGCCGCACTTCGAAAGAACACGACAGGATGCGAAATGAGAAGGGGAGCGGGGACGAGGGGCGGCGAGGGAGGCGGCGGACGGGCGGCGAGCGCATTCGGGCGAAAAAAGGGGAAAATTGAAAACCCTGTCGCGATTGTGAAAGCTGACAAAAGACTGGAAAAACTACTCCATGAGCCTTTAAGCTGAGATTTGTGTCAAAGCCCGAAGCACACGCGTGTGGAATAGACCAGTACTGCGCTCCATTACTGGGGGAATAAAAGTCTCCGAGCAGAAAAGAAACCAAAGCAGATGAGGATATGAGAGAACAAGAATGTTTCAATATCTACATGGTGACGTCTGACAAACACAACTTTCAAGGCTTTATTTTACTTGACAGAAAAATAGATTGCGTGACTTAGCGGGGCATGGAGAGCCAGGGAGTCAAGTACAAGGTATAATGGAGTACATGCATATTGGTTATAAATCACAAACTTGGTTCGCTGAGGACGCTGAGTACTCTGGGACGGCACTCAAGAGGACGACCAAGAAAACACCCGACCGCCCGGAAAAATACCAAAGGAGCTTCGCGGCATAACAATAGAAAAGGAAATCAAAACGGAGCATGGCTCGGCTCCGTTGATCCCTCTGAAGGGGTTCGGCCCACTCGTGTATCTCCACCCACAGGGTACCGGCGTGAACGGGCTGTTCTAGGCCCGTTCTGGACCCTCGGGCGCCGGAGGCCGTGCAGGGATGGGAAAGGTGCCTGGATTATTCGGGCTGCGGTCTTTACCGTCCCGCTGCAGATGCTCGCGGTCCTTGGTAGCGGTGCTCTCGTGGAGAAGCTCCTGGGGAGACCTCAGGAAACGCGGCCCCGCTGTGGGTAACGTGATATGTCCGAGTGAGGTCATCACTCAAGAGCGCGTTCAGCTGCTCGTGCTGCTCAATACCGGCAGGTCAAGAGTTTGGATCGCGATGTCCACAATTGCATCTTTTGTCTTGGGTGTCGAGGGTGAGCCCTTTACACCACGTCACCGAGCTCACCACTTCATTCCACAACACCCCCGGTGCTCAACACATGACCGCGGTGTCATCGGCGAATGCTAATGGTGTTTCTCTGCGTAAAGCAAAGCAGTTGCACGAAGACAATGCGGGGCGAAAGGAACATGTCCTTGCGGACCACTGGCGCTCACAATAGCTTCCTTAAAGATCAGATGTCCTATCGGCCAGCTGCAGGGTTTGGGGGGGGGGGGTCTAAGTGTATAACAGTGTGTGTGTGTGAGGGTCTGAGTGTGTGAGGTAGAGCTTAATTGGTCAGTGTGGCGCAACGGGTCCAAGACATCCTTGCTCTTCGGGGTAATTCGCGGGACGGCGGGAAAAGACGACACCCGCAGATCTGTCGGAGTAGAAAGCGTATGGTGGAGTCCCCGGTGACTCAGGTGCGTCGCCGCAAATGTAGGCCAGAGACACTCTCTGAAAACCCTTCATGACGAGTGGAGCCGAGGCAACCGATGTGTAGTTGTTAAGGGCTATTTTTAGAGTCTGTGATAATAGCTGTTGTTAGGAAGCTGCAGGGACAGCAGCATGGGTGAGTGACAGCTAGACGACGGCGGGGAGAACAGCAGCCGTTTCCATGGCAGAGATCCTGAGAGCCTCAGCCGGTTTGAGGGTTGACTTTCCTCAGGACCTTCTATGCATCTGCTGATGATGACCTTAACGGGGAGGTCCTGGCAGATGACATGTTAATGGACTGAAGAGGGCGGATATTGTACTTCTGGAGGCCATGAAACAATTTCATTCAGCTGCTCAGGCAACGATTAAGTGGTGTCGGTTATTTCCATGAGTAATTCCCTATGACAGGTGACGTAACGTCGATGTTGCGACCGACAGAAAGCCCACCGTGGCCTTCCATGTTTTGTTTGTATTCAGTCAGTGACAGTGCCTCTTACTTCTGAGTGATTTCCATATTCTCCATTTTGCTGGTTTGTGTTTTACCTCATTTCCTGATCTCCATGAAAGGAAATGCGAGCGTGACATGTAAGGTCACTACTTTGATTTGGGTGCTTTCTGATCAGCCGGACCGGAGCCGGGGCTTCTATGCAGGTGCAGAAGTATCACCTCGCAGGTTCCGCATTTGAGGATTTGTTTGACGCCTTGGAGATATGAAACATTGCCGTTTTGTCTGTTCTAGAGATATTTACATACCTGTGATTTTTAGACGGCAAGGTCTGCACTGTGGTGAAAGTCACAAACGATAACAAGTGTAGTAGCCGAGTCTGCTAAACACTGATGACGGCTTTTGTGTTAGCCCACGCTGGGGGGACGGCGGCGGCTAGCAAAGCACCGCACTTAACTCCTGCGGCAATTCACAAAGGCCTGCACTTCAGCGCTGTGAACGCTGACGTCTTGAAAATAAATCGATCCCATAATTTTCACGTTAGAGGGAAAGCGAACGAGACAAAAACTCATCTGGAACATTTATCTGAGTCGCTATCAAAGCGTTGGAGTGGTCTATTGATCCCCGTCTCACAAAGCAGCAGGGTGAGGCCAGCTATCATCAATGGCTGAAACATCACAGGGTCCTGCAGCGAGCGGGTCTGCGGAGCCACCGCACACAGCAAAGTACGTCTCGCTGAAAACACTGGAAATGCAATTCACTTTGCAGTATCTCGCCGGCTCATCCGTGTGACTCTGATCCGATCTGACGGGTTGATATAAATGCAGTCTTTGCACGATTTTCTGAATAAAATACAAAGCATACTGACGTGGAGTCGTTCGAGGTGAGACCCCGCCGCTCGTTCGCCGCGCGTTGCCTCTTTGCTTCTCAGGCTTAACTCAACCCAACCTACAAGATCTAAAGACTAAACATCGTCTTTAGTCAGGATGCAGCCGTGACGAAAAGGACGTCCCCCTACGCGGACGTCTGGTTTCCATCGAACGCAAAGTCACCCCAAAATATGATGCCCATGGATGTGGACACCAGGCGGTTCCATCAGATGTCAGCCATTGCAGGGGTAAAGGAACTCCTCAGTCATTTCGTCTTCTCCTTTGGACCGCTCCCTTCAGCGGCCCCAGCCAATCACCTGCCTCCATCATGCCACGCAACTTCCTGCCTTCTTCCCTCTGGTCTTCCTCTAGACCTCCTCCAACATCAGCATCCTTCTACCCGGATCTTCTCCATCCTGCAATCTACCATGTGCCGTCCCTCTGATGGACTCCTTCCTGATCCTCTCCATCCTCCTCACTCCCAAAGAGGAAACTCCACACCTCCATCTCTACCTCCTGTCTTCTCCTCATCTATCTCTTTCCCACCTCCTCACATGTTTCTCCCCCTCTTCTCCGGCTTCTCTGTTGTTCTACAACACGAGTAGATTCGCCGTTAGCCGCCGCTCGCCAAAGCCGAGGCACCGAGCCAGTGTTCCTTCCGACTGGCCGTCTGACGAGAGCGAGCTCGTAACCTTGACGGACTGGATCCGTTTTTTTTTTTTTTTTTGTTTTACGACTCAAGTCGGCGACACCTTGTTTTTTTTAGTCTTTATCACATAATTAGTTTAGTGGGTGACGGTAAAGTAACACGGAAACTTTATTAGCTCAAGTGCCGTGACACGTTCCTCTGAGTCACCGAGGGGCGGGAGGGGGTTCTTCTGAGTCAATAAATTATACTGCGGGGAAAAAAAAAATAAAATAAATGTGACCAAAACTCAATCTCAATCTTCATCTTTTCTCCATACCGAGCACGGCTGAGCGGGCGGAGCCGTCCTCGGGGAGCCGGTTTGATCTCTTTTCTCAGAAGAAACGGACTGGAACTGTCCTTCAGCGAGATACACAAACCTTAATGAGACGGTCGCCACCTTCCAGCGGCCTCCGGAGGGCGTGTTCGATCGAGCCCGGGAGATGAAGGGGCTCTGGAAGTCCACGTGCAAACGAGCAACAATAAGGGAACTATGACCTCCGCTTCATCTCGGCGGCCGCTCGACGTTATATATTGACACGTTCCGAATACCGTCTGGATGTGACCGAGTCACGGATTTGAATAGATTGATCTGAGGCTGGAAATGAAAGCGACAGGAACGTGCTAACTTGCAAAAAGAGGCAAGACCTTTAAGACCAGACCAACCTTTGGGTTTAATTAAGAGGGCTGCACATTTCTACTGAATTCGCAGATACCGTTCCTTCATGTTGACTCACAGTTGAATGTACAGCATATATAAAATACAACATATAAACCCAGCTTACATGCACAATCTGAGAAGACCTGAGTGCATCAACTTGACAGTTTTCTAGTGTTTTTTTTTTTAGCTTTGTGACCGGAGCCCGGATCGGAGTTCCCGGCGAGCGGGACGAGTGTTTGACACCCACGTTGCCACCGCTTTCTTGCTCCACTGAACGCCACGGGAAGTCTTCCCTACCTGAGGCTATCAGACTTTTTAATTCCTCTTCCCTCAGCTGCAGGGAATCTTCAAATCTTTGTACTTAAGACCTTAAAACACTTGATAGCCTTAACCTTGACACTTTGTATATTATTGTATTTCTTATTCTCCTTCCTTCCTACTATTATCTATTATTGTTATGTTTTTGCTTGAAACTCTGGCACAACAATTTCCTTCGGGATAAATAAAGTTGGGATAAATAAAGTTGTTCTCATCTCATCATCTCATCATCTTTACATCATCGTGTAAAGAGAGAGGGACGCGCCGCCGCTAGTTAGCCTGGAGAAAATCACGATAAAACACAAGCGAGGTGCGCGTGTCATGGGGAGACGGAGAAGCTGTTGTCGGTGAGATACGGTGTTGGAGAGCGTCGTCTCTGAGAAGACATTTACGGGGATTCGGAGCAGCAGAGGGCGAGAACGTGGACGGACGAGGCGTCGGAAGAGGCGTTCAAAGCCGGTCGGTTTCACTCCGACATAAAGTGTGGCAAAGTTACATTTAAGCATTGAGAACCAGATGAAAATCTCCTCCACCCCCCGCCGGCGTCTTCAGCCCATCTTCGAGGTAACTACACTTATTATACTCGACTTAAATAGTACATTATTCTTATTTAAAAAAAGCATGTAACAAAACCAGGGGGCCGGAACACATTCACAGCGTTTAAATTCATTTTAATGGGGAAATGTAATTAAATTTACGAGCAAATTTACAAGCTCGGTCACGGAACGAATTTAACTCCCCAGTCAAGGTTTCACTGTAAGTGGGAGTATTTGGACCAACAATAATGGTTATTGAAGGAGCTGCTGAGCCAGCAGCTGTGCATCAGACACCCTCACAGTTACATCTTCCATTGGACAGCACGCGTCCGGCCTTCATTTTGAACGCGAGATGTCCCGTGTCTGCACGGCTGACCCCTTATTCATCCCAGCCTCGGTTTCTGTCCGTTTCCATAATCGCACAGAAGTGTGGCGCTGCAGCAGCCGCTGGCCGGACTGCCATAAATAAGGATATGGCCTTCCTGTCTCCTCCGACTCCACGGTCTAACAGCACCGCCACCGCAACTAACAAATGTGACATGCTCTGCTCTGAGCAGGGCTTATTAACAATATGAATAACTGACACACACACACACACACACACACACACACACACACACGCACGCGCGCGCACACACACACACACACACGCACACACACGCTTAAAGGGCTGCTCTCCACCAGAATTAATTGGAGAAAGCTTGTGCACTTTTTGACACCACCGTCCAGCGGATCTCATCTCGCCATAATAAAATAAATATATTCAGATACAAATGTCTTTTCTATTGCTTCTGTCACACACACACACACACACACACACACACACACACACACACATACACATACCAGAGTGTACTACTAAAAATAATGTGCCAGCAGAAAGGTTACGCTAATGTATTCATGCAGGTTTATGAGAAACAATACGGATTTGAATTCTAGAAGCAGGATGACAAACGACAGGAACAATCAGATGGTAACTTCCTGCCGGGCTGCAGATCTCGGTCTCAGCTCTCGCTCCAAGTGCGGGACTCCTCACGGTCAGAGAACACCCCCCGCCCCCGGACGTGAACTCTATATGTACTCTATAAGTGACATACGCTTGCCTGGGTCGCATAAGTGTATGCTGCTATTTAAAGGCTTCTATGCATATGTAGGTTTACAGAAGCGCAACATCGGGTCTTCTGCAAGTCCTTGCTGACTTGCTAAAGTCAGTGCAACAGAACAGGCTGGAGAAAACCGGTGAGGTCGAACACAAAAAGTTCTGCGTCTCTATGCTTTCCATGCCCTTTACAAATGCAAAGAACGACAAGACCCTTCACGATGAGCAGATCGAGGAAGTAGGCCTAGTTGTCGACCTCCATCTCCAGCAAGGGCACCGAATGTCTAAAGAAACTATGCAACGTCAAGGAAAGCAGTGAGGAAGATGGTGAACATCTGGAGGAGCAAAGGGATCACCTTGAATCTCAAGCTTAGGCTACTTCATGCAAGGGCGACCCAATGGACCCCATGGACACAAAGATGGGCTAATATGTGGGCAATGGACAAAACCAGAGGTCAGATCCCCTAAAGAAGCTGAAGCTGCGTTTTTTTTTTGGACGTGTTGGACCAGATAACAAAATCATCGCAGTCAAGGATAATGGTGAAGGCAGGAGAGGCTCCCTGGAGGGCTCAAGGACATCAGAGAAATGACAGCGTTGAGTCTGGCAGAGCTGGTCAGCGCAGCAGGAGACAGGAAGGAACAGCGGCGGGCGGCGGGAACCACAGCATTGCGTACTGCGACACCTGACTAAGAAGAAGACAACGGTGCACATATTGGACATGACCATGCAGCTCTCTTCTTAAGAGTCTAGAAATGCAACAACAAAAACAAGTATGAGACAAACTAAGGCCTCTGATTTTTGACGGATCCTTTGTGTACAAGCTGTATAGTCGTTAGCTCGGAGTTGCTAATGGTTTAAGCCATTGCATGTTCCAAGAATGCTATTGGGGGGGGCAAAACGGCCGGATTGAGATTGTTTGGACATGGACAGAGGAGGAATGGAGAAGATCTGGGTAGAAGGTTGAAGCTGCCGGGCAGGAGGTCTGGAGGACGGGGGAGCAGGGTGGTGTGAAGTAGGAAGATGCTGAGAATCGGGTTAGATGGAGGGACCAAAGACAAGAAGAAGATGGTCTAAGAATGCAAGCCATGAAATGGCCTAGCCTTGAAAAACACATGACAGGTTGGTACTTTGAGACCCTTCCCAATGCGGGGCAATGTGTGTGTGTGTGTGTGTG
The DNA here is from genome assembly GCF_037954325.1 of Fistularia commersonii. NCBI lineage: Eukaryota > Metazoa > Chordata > Actinopteri > Syngnathiformes > Fistulariidae > Fistularia > Fistularia commersonii. The sequence goes on from NC_141314.1 coordinate 7,290,071, forward strand.
TGTGTGTATGCCCAGCTCTCCACTTCTACTCCCCTCCCCGCTGCTGCTTTCCTGGTGAAAAAAAAAAAAAAAAAAAATCAAATGGCATGGCTGTAAATATGTGGTCTTCTGCCAGCAGCCCCCAGCTTGTTGACAAAGAAGACGCACAAAGGGAGATATGCATTGTTTCCCGCGGTCGCTAACAGCCAGGGAAAACCCACGGACACCGCAGAGCCACAACACACAGGACGCTTTAAACCTACGCAGAATTGGAGATACACAAAGTCACACGGGTAGACACGCCAGGCCAACGGATAAAGTGATAGATGAGCGTTAGTGGAACTCTACCAGGTGGGATTTATTCTGTGCCAATTTAACTTTATGGTCATCTGGAGGCTCTTTGTGCTCACAACGCATTCTTACTTCAGGACACTAGTTGCCATAGCGGCGGCTTTTTAGGTTGGTGACGTCTGGTTGGCCGATGCTGTGTTGGAGGCCCCGGTCTTTGCGCCGTTCAGCACAAATCATGCCTCATCTGTCCCGATACTTTAGCGCAGTGACCACGTTGCTGACAAAGCCCGACTTTCCGTTTTGCCACTTCATGACGCCGACTGGTTCCAAGTGACTTTTCTTCTCCGTCCTGTGCGAGGATGCTTCTGGAGGGCAGATCTCTGGATAAAAGAGAGCTCAGCTGGTGCATGTCAAGGCGACGAGCCCAGTCGGCGGTTCTGCCCTGGTTCAGGGCGGCCTTCTCCACATCCCCGAGTACGTCCGTCAACCCAAATGGCGACAGAGGATTTCAACTGAGCGTCCACAAACTCTGACCCTGCCGTGACCAAAAGTTGTATGCCCTCGAGTGCCGCCAGAAGGTATCTTTGTTGTCTCTGGAAAATCGACACCATTTTTCACCGCGTTCTCTTATGCCTTCATTGAGAACATAATGACCTTCTCCTTCACCTGCTGGTTCCGTTCCATTACCCAACACGACAGGAATCGCACCGTCTTGGTCGGCATCAAAATAACTGGCTAACCCCTCAGACCTCTCTCCCACTTCGATTACAGTCAAATATTAAAACCAGCCAAAAGATCCTTGCAGATCAGTCCCACGTCTTACACCCGGCCTTCGACTCCGTTGCCCCGCCTGCAAAACCCAGAAGAGAAGGGCAACTTTCGGCCCCAGAGTCGTTCAACTCCTCATTTCCAGCAAACCCTTCATTGCCGTGCCAGCCCAAATCATTTATTTATATTTATTATGTAAAAGGCAGAGCAGACCCATCTACAATTTGTGCAATTTTGAACACTAAACACTAAAATAACACATCCTAGATCTGAATGGGTGAAATATTCTTATTGAATAGTTTGTTCTTTATATAGTTGAATGTGCTGACAACAAATTCACACAAAAATGATCAATGGAAATCAAATGTATGAACCTGTGGGGGTCTGGATCTTTGGATTTGATCCAACATGGATGTAATGTCTTTGAAACAAGTCAAAATTAATCAGTGTTGTTTCCTTAGTGGACAGTTTGATTTCAATTTGATCTGATGATTGTTTAAGTGTTCCCTTTATTTTTTTGAGCAGGATATATTATTCTTTTTATTTTTATTTTTTTATTATTATTTATTCATTTTTATTATATTCTTGATATCCACAATCCTGATGTTGCTACCCTATGTGCCCCCCAGTTGCCCCTCGGAGAAAAATAAAGTTTTTCTGATTCTGAATCACATCTAAAACATCTGTTTCCAACCCTATGGAGCACTTTGATGAAACGCATTTTATCATTTATTTATTATTATTGTTATTTATTATGGATTATTATTATATATCATTATTAACATATTATTATTATTATCACACACACATAGACAGCATAAAAGCGCTCGGTAGCACTGATAATGTTTACACCTGAACAGATGTAAACAAATCAACAAGCGCCTTTTCCTGAGCCAATGAGCAAACCGATCCATGATTCTGCACAGAACCTAGAAGTTGCTTTATATGGTATCAAACGAAAGAGAGGTGGAAAAAGGAGAAAGAGGAAAATCAATGGCGATCTCGCTCAAGGTGACAACAGTTGCAGTGGATTTGAATGTGAGCGTTCTGCCGCTCCGGGGTAATCGGCTCCCGGCCCCACGGGAGGACGCTTTCCTCTCCTCTCTCCAGTCCGCAACCATCTCTCCCCCTCTTCCTTCCTCCCTTCCTCTCTGTCTCTCTGCCTTTCACCTCTGCCTTCCTTCCTCAGCCCCCCTCCAAACTCTCTCCCTGCTAAATGTGCCTCGTCCCAACTCTCGTTTTCTTGTTTTCTCAACTTTTTCAAGAACAATCACAGCGGCAGCGGCGGCGGCGGCAGCAGCAGCGGGGTCACTCCACTGCGCTGGCGACGCTTCCTGTTTGTATCTATTTTTTTTTTTTTCCCCCCCAGCCGCCCTCTCTTTATAAAAAGGTGTTATTTAAAATGACTTTCTAACACAAGGCTCTCACATGCGGCAGAAGGCGAGAAATCCGATGTGAAAAAACAGCCGCAGCTGAAAAAAGAAGCCACCTTTATTGTGTTAAAGCTGGATTTAGTTTTATTTTCTTTTTAAACTCAGGGGATTGGCTAACATAAGAAAGGTATGGATGACGACACACGTGACTAGAAAAGGGAAGTTCAGCTGCTGAAACCTGAAACATTTGAGGAAGTTGAGCTGATTCAACTGTGGATTTGTCCAACAGCTGTTCCATGGCGTTCAGTGACAGGACGACGGTGAAAAAGCAAGCTCCTACAACCTCTCGCTGTCACAGGTTTTAGCCCCGGACGCTTCTGATTCCAGCTTTCTCTGAACTGAATCCGCAAGCAACGAATCGGCACCGCCGGCGGCGCAGGGACTGGGCGAGGGCCCGCAGTTTTAACATTCACACAGCAAACACACCAGAGAAGTGGCTTGCAGAGGAGGGAAGTTCCTTTTTGCAAACAGGGAAACGCCCTGTTTGCATATGCGTGTGAGTGTGTGTGTGTGTGTGTGTGTGTGCACGCCTGTGTGTTTGCGTGAAAATGATGACTAGATGAGGAGTGAGGGGGAGCGTGCAATGCATGCCTCACGGTGACGCAGTGCCATACAGCCCGTCCAACTGTTTGTTGCAAGAGGCTGAAATTACTACCGATACATATAAATGAGATCTACGCGTCCTGGTGCAAAATAATAAAAAAAAAAAAAAAAAAACAAACAAAAAAAAAACAAATGGCAAAAATAGAAACGCCCAGACATTCCAGTTGCACAGTCACATTTCGGGCGAGGAATTTTCAAGGGGCCACAAAACTTCTGCAGGCGTACTATGACCATATGACTATTATAGCTGCACATAATGCGTCTTTTAATACTAATATGCCCGTGTGTGTGTGTGTGTGTGTGTGTGTGTGTCTTGCATCTATTCCACAATTATAATTTGGTCTTTGTGAGCGTTACTGTTGCAGCCATGAGCCATTTCAAACACACTTGGGGTGAAAGGGAGAAGATGCCTGCAGGCCGAACACCGGGCCTCCCGTGTTTCTGTAAAAGAAGCTCAAGAGCTTCACTTCTATTTTAACCATGAACATCTTACGGCTCCACAGGTGTTTGTTTACATTTAGCCACCAACTCTACAGACGAGGGGCTTTAGAGAGTTGTTACAACCACCTTTTTAAATTTTTTTTAATTTCTTTATCTTATTGTACTGAATTAATCCCTTTCAGGAAATTAATTCTCTACATTTAACCCATCATGAACGAACCGTGAGCCGTCTGGCAGCGCCATGGGAGCAGTTCGGGGTTCGGTGTCGTGCTCAACAACACTTCGACACGCTAGGAGGAGGTAGAAATCGAACCAGGGATGTTCGGTTCCGCTGCGACACGCCGCCCCAAAAAGGTTCGTCGAACCCGAGCCACCTGGATAAAAAACAGGAATCCTACCCACGAGACAAAGTACATCAGACAAAGTCATGTAATTGGGGGTCTTTCCTTGTCTCTCTTATTCTTGTTTTTCCCAGCCCGCACACATTTTTGTTTTTGTTCTATTTTTATTTTTACATTTTTGTTCTATTTTTGTTTATTTTATCTATTGCTATTTATTTTTGTCACTTTGCCTTTGCATTTTTCACTCTCAATGTTCCTTGATGTTGCTCATTTTTAACCCTTGTTGTTCCTATTTATTCATGGATGTCTTGCTATCTTCTGTCATCTGACATTCCATTTATATTTATTCTATTTTTTTTTTCCCTAAATTGTCCTGATGTGAGAGCGAATGCTCATATGTCTCTATGTGTGTCCCTGTTAAGCGGTACAGATGATGAATGAATATAATAAAGTAGCCAATCAGAGGTCCATGCATACCTTCTACGGAATTAGGAAATGAAAGTCGGGCACCCTGTTTTGATTGAATTCACGGCTGACAATTCTAGACGAAAGCGGAAACGAGGAACTGGACCAGAGGTCCCAGCACAGTGACCTCCGCACTGGTTCGATTTGTGACGGGAAGAAATCCTACTTCCTCCTGCGTGGAGCTTCTTCGCCATGAGAGAAAGAACGCGAGCTACAATAGGGAGCTTTGTCAGTGTGAAGGACATCGCAAGGAGCAGCTTTCAAAAGAAACAAATGCAAGCTATGTACCAGGATGCGTTTCACATCAGAAGACACGGCGAAGAACAACTTGAAAGCATCTTTCGAAAAGTGGCGAGGTAAAGCGCGGCAGCCATTACGGCCGCCTTTCCCTTTTTACATCAGCGACAGAGCGGCATCTTCTTCAGGGTGGAACGGTTAGCGCTGTGAATGTAACTTTGGCTTCGCCTTTCCTCTGCAATTAGAGGTCACTTTCTTTGTTAAGGGAAGGAAAAAGGACAAAAAAACAGTCCGAGTTGGAAGAAAACGCCCTCGACCTGTTGTGAATCTTATCTCCGTGCCTGTCCTACATCTGCACTGAGGATCCTTTCTCCTCTGACTTTTCCATTCCTGGGGCAACTCGGATAAAAAAGGCCTAATTGTTTCTCCGGTTGTTTCTGCTCTGGAACTCTTACAAATGTGTCTGAGCATCATGACTGCGAGCAGAAGTACATCCCGGCAGAGGGTGACGGGTCTCACCTGGCCCCCGCGTCACCTCAGTGCTAGGATACCAATAACAAGGAGAAAACACACCGTGCAGACGACGGGGCCCGACGGACACGACGCCATGTGACGGCTAATTGGACTGGTACTCGCCAGACGGGTCCGTCCGCAAAGTGCCACCTTTGGCTCGCGCCGTTCGGTGAGTCATGGCACGTTTGACGCTGAAAATCAACTCCCGGTGTTGGACAAAGGTCAGATGTTGGGCTTCAGTTCAGAGCAGAACTAAGCAGGAGCAGATCCCACAAAACAAGACCACTGGTTTGAAGCCCAGCGCACACAGACACGGGGGGGGCGGCATCTAAAGCACTCGGTTCTTCGATCTTCCGTCGCCGGAGACGCACCCTCGCAATTCTGCATCGCACATGTCAAATCAAAAATGGACGTAGCCACGTTTAGCGACAAGCTAACTTTTTGTTCAATGACGTTTACATGAAATGAAAGATTCCTGGCCTAGATTGAGATCGGGGGGTTGTTTGAGGCACCGCTCTAATCCAGGAAGTGGAGACGAAACACCAAAACCCTACACTCTGAATAAACCCCGAACCCATGGTGACTCCAGACGCGTCAGCTTCCTCCGTCCCACACAGCGGAATTTTCCCCGTCACGCCTCGTGCACCCTCTGCCCTCATTCGGTCGGTGGCGTCGTGCGCTCCAAGCTGATACCAGACTGGATCCCTGAGCCTGGAACCCTCCGCGACTAGAACCCTGCTCCAGCCCGGAACCCAGCTCGCTGTCACCGGCGGCCCCGGATGGAGGGGTTAATGTGGGCGCCACGGACACGGACGTCTGTTAATCGGGGAGATCGGCATCAGCCAGAGGGGGTGAAGAATTAGCACAGATGCTGTGTCAGCATCCTCTGTATTTACGTCAATCAACAAGCAAGTGTTTTGTTAAGGGGAATCGGGTGAGGGAGGGTGTGTGTGTGTGTGTGTGTGCAGAATAAGTCATTGTTCTCCAGGCCCTGTTCCTGTTCTGGTTCTCATGACGAGGCCAGCTGTACAGCTGAAAAAAATCGCGCAAACAGACGTGCTCTGAGAAGGTCTGTGCTCAACATGACATGTAAGACCTTCTCCAGATTCCCTAAAAATCAGAAGATACCCATGTAGCTCCCCTGCACTATCCTGCACGGCCGATCAGATGAACCTCACTTCCCTTTCAGCTTGGGCATCTGTTGGTTTCTAATAGTTTTACCTCAGACTGCAGAAGACGGAGCGCCCAGCAGCCGCCCCCTTCTCGCTCCTGCACACCAGTATCTTCAGCACCTTCAGCAACAGCCACGTTCCAGTCCTGGTGTAGTTCTGGAGCCAGGGTCGAAAAAGGCCCCCCTTTGGTTCTTTTCTGCTTATTTTCCCCTTTTAACTCCAAACAATCAAGGTTCTGTTTCCGCCAACGGATCCACAGCTAAGTTTAACAAATTCCCTGAAGGCGCGGTTTAAATATTCAAACACACAACACCGGTTATTACGGATTCTTGGTAAACCAGGTTTACCTTGAAGGCCGCTTCACCCCGAAACTCTGGAACTGCCCGGCGCGGACGAACCTATACATTTCATTGTTGCGCAAAAGTGCCTTTTTAAACGCCTCATCGTGCATTTCTTCGGCCGTCGGAGACGAAAACTATCTGTGTCATCGCTGTAAGTCACGGTGAGCGAGGCCGCATTCCATTCATCCACGTCTTGAGTGCCGAACTTGTTAAGGAATCAATGAAAATGAGTCATAGGATTAGATTTCTATCCCTGGCGGAGTCTGAGCCAACACAGCCTCACTGTCCTCCTCCGCTTTTGCAACATTTCCTCTTTCAGGAAGTTGCAATAGAGGCACACACACACACACACACACACGCACGCACACACACACACACACGATTCAACCATGAACATCTAACTTCAACGTTAAATTAAACCCAAACCTTGAAACCGTAAAAACCGCTGGACGCTCACACACTGCAATATTTAGCTCATATAGGCGTCGAACCAACACGGTGAGAAGACCTTCACTGCCCGGGAGTCCCACCTGGACATGTGTATGGCCTTGAATTGTCCAGAGATGTGAATGGTCGGATGTGTCCCCGAGACGGAGGGCGCCCACGGCGAGACCCGCCTCTCGGCCAATCACGGCCGCAGCCCCACCCTGGCTGTAGATCGGGGTGAGACGATCCGGCGCGGCGGGAAAAGACACGTGAAACCGTCTTCCACTTTGGCCGGAGGCCAGTCCGGATCACCTTCTGTGTGAACACGTCCTTTGTCCCGCCTCCGCGGCGTGCCAGGCGCTGCCACATTATCACCACCACATGAAGACAGCCGATCATTAGGACGTCAGGCCGTTTCACTTTTCTGACAATACAAGCAGTAATTAGTGTTGGAAAGAAAGACGCCGGGATCCAACAATGTGAGAGTCAGCAGAGCGCAAAACCCAAATAATGTAGTACAATGTGAAAAATGCGGCGCGTCTCGTACTTTCAAGTCAAGGAGGTTTATGTGCTCGGGTTTCACTGGATTCTGGGTTAAATCACAAAATAACAAGGCTGATACAATTCAGCACACAGTCTACCGAGTCTAAAATACAGACAATGCTGCAACATGTTTTTACAGCTAGTTTTTAACAAAACCATCGTTTTTGAGAGAGAGTCAACACCGAAACCACATGCGGATTTCATCTGAGAGTCCCGCTTTCTTCGGGCCCTCAGATGCACAATTGTGGCATAATGAGCTGTCTAGAGTTTCCATCGGCCGGTCAATTTGCTTCGGAAAACAAACAAACAAACAGACAGGCAGGCAGACAGGCGGGCGGACGGCCTCCTGGCAGCATGACCTTATCGTCGTATCACAGGTCAGAATGTTAGGGGGTTGTTTCGGACCCAAAAACAGCCGTTTCAGGCCCGAAGACACGGGACTAGCGTTAGCGACGTGCGCTACCTAGCGGCAATTTATTGGATTTCACTCAAGACATTCTGGACCGTAATCTCGACCGAGATAGCGCGGGTCAACAGCGCCAGATGTACAAGTTGGGTCCAGAAAACAAGATGTGAGGCGTACAACTCAACAGATAGGCCGATGCTAGCCGTGCTAAGCGTGCTAATTGGACGGGATATTGCCCAAAAAATGAACATGAATAAATCACTGTCAAACTTCTTGGGTCATGGCGGGTGCTTAAGGACCCTCTACTCAGAATACAGAATCGCTTTATTCGCCGAGTAATTTTACAAGGAATTTGCGAAACGGACAACACGTAACAGGCAATAAATAAATTGTGAGCGAAATCAGGGCGATCGTGATTGGTGGTGCAAAATGGCAAGTTGTGCAAAGCAGTGCAAAGTAGTGCAACACAGGGGTTGGGACAGCGTCAATGGGGGGCCGGGGCATTACTGGTGAGCATTACTGGTCAACTGCTAAACCTTCTAGCGGTACCTTTTGCTCGCTCAAAGCGATCTCAGGCAAAACTGTTCTCAGTTCTACTACCACAGTGGTGGAACAAACTTCCGGAAGCAACAAGACTAGCATCATCTCCCTCAACCTTCAAGAAACAGGTAAAAACTCTTCTCTTTCAGGACTTTTTACTGCGCTGATGCTTGAGCTGCCCCAGATCAGGTTAAGCACCAAGTTAGGCTATACAGTATGTGTGTGTACGTTTGTGTACGTCTTTGTCAAAAAAAAAAACAAAAAAAAAAACTCTCACTAACCCAAGCTTACTGCTCTGTATATTTCCTGTGCATCTTGTACTTGCAAGCGTTATTTGCAGTCCTTATGTCCTCTATTGTAAGTCGCTTTGGATAAAAGCGTCTGCCAAATGTAATGTAATGTAATGTAATGTAATGGTGAGACTGCCGATGGGAAGAAACTGTTTTTGTGGCGGGTAGTTTTGGTCCTGATGGACCGCAAAAACCGGGCCGTACGATAATGTCGCTCGGATTCCGCCATGGCTCCCTCGCCCTGCGACATCATCTCGAATCTCAAGTGGAGGTTTTTTAACCCTTGATATGACTAAGTCTTACCCCACGGCCAGGGCCCAGTCTGTTTACACTAGAGATTAACTGTTAGCGCCGTTGCGGCCCGCGGAGCATACATACCCCATATCAGGAAGACCATTGTCATGGATACCATCAGATTGTGTAACTTTAATAACCGGCACTGGCTGGGGAGTCACGGTATTCATGGAGACATGGTAGAGTAAGCTAGCTCCAGAAGCTAACGCCAGGCTGGATGGATCCAAATTGTCCAAAATGACAGGAAGCGGCCGTACAGAGGAGGCTTGTGGTGTTTGTAAACAGATGGTGCAGCTCTGTGCAAACACCTACCGAAGAAGACCTCTGCGAGGTCACCGGTGGATGTTATGCAGAAGCCTTCTGACCGGCCAAGGCTATTCACACGCCACATCGTGGCGGCGCTGAGACGTCCTCCGCTCGCTCAGAGGCAGCCTGTAGACACAGCACGTGCTTGGCCTGCTCTCTTATCTCCGGAGGCTTCAACTTTGCTTTGGACTGGTAACGTCAACCAATCAGTGAAACGTCGGACTTATCAGCTAAAGCTAAAACGCAGTAGAACGCAAACATCTCAATTTCAAGAAACCAGACGTCACCCCCGGCAGCGAGGAGATTGAGAAGCTCTCACATCTGTACGACGGAGAAACCCGGAGGAAACCGAAGACGGCGGTCGGAGAAGGTCAAAGCATCTGAAGAACAAGCATGGCTGTCGGGAACGACGTCAGCGGAGTTTAGCGAGGCCTCAAAACCATCTCTGGTCGTGAAGAACCCCGCGCTGCAGAGCCCCAGATGTGGGTGAAGAACCTGAACTAGTTCTTCAACAGAAGAACCTGGCGGTAAAAGCCGTGTCTACGTGTCCAACCCCTGCCTTCGCCGTCTTTGCACTAGCTCCTGGACCAAAGTGGTCGTCCCACTTCCGCAGGAGCATCAAAACAAGGGAGGCCATCCCCAGGTGGGACGATCATCCATGAAGAAGAAGGATCCTCACACCTCTGCCAGCACTGGAGAGCACCTTGAGCGAGGAGCCTCTCCACCCGGACTGGGCGGAAAAGAGGCTTTGACAACTGAGGATTCCCAGCGGACCCCGAACGCACCGTCCAGGAAGGGAACCCGGGTTTCCACTCAGGCAGCGAAAAGCGTCTGTCTTCATAAACCACTTTCCCATCTTCACCACATCACCGAGGGGTTTCTCTCCACCTCCACCTCCACCACACTGCTGCTTTTTCTCCTTCCCAACATTTGTCAACACATCCGTTGTCTACACCGCCATCTGGAATACTTCCTTGCAGAGTTCCTTATCTTCACCACATGGAGAGCAACGTGGAGTTTGCAGGAACACATCTGCGACTGGAATTTATTCATATCTAATTTTCTTTTTTTATCATGCATGCATTTATTTATTGATATATTTATAAAATGTAATTGTTTATTTATTTATTTGTTTCAATTTGTTTAAAACCACGCGCGTTGGAGAAAAATCTAGCAAAACGTAGCTGAAACATCGGGGCTTCGGACGTGATGGATGCGTCACGAGGCCCCTCGCGAACACACGACATCACCGCAAACCGCATGTGTGTGTGTGCACACGCCCAGAAAAAGGTTGAGAAGAAAGGGGAAGTTTGTGAGAGGTCAGGACTTTTTGAAAACTAAAATAAAAACTGAGGTGCAGATGCTGAGGGCTGGTCCTTTCTTCTTCTCAGAAGAATAAGCCGCAGGATGAATCGGGCCGACAACGCCTACGTCGTTGAACCGTTTCAGAAATACGTTCAAACCGAGAAGGATCTCCTCACCTTGTACACCTGCCCGTAGGTCCCATTGCCGACCACCTCCACCAGCTCGAAGATCCCCGCCGGGTCCTGCAGGAAAGACCAACACAAACATCTAGAAGATCCGTCTTAGAGGTCATGGGAGTGAGCCGTGGCCCGAGAGCTCGCGGTTTGGACGATCGATAAGTAAAGGAGGCCCTGGGTTGGGCGCTGAGATGCTGGAGATGGAGTTAAATTAGATGTTGGAGTGGTGGAGATACAGTTTGACAGTTCTTATCGCTGCTCTCAGGCCGGATGTGAGCTTCTCAGATCAGATCAGTCAGCAGAAACTCTCCCCGGTCAGATGTTTGTGGCTTGTGGAGAACCAATGCAGGAGATGAGATGTTCAAAGCAGCAACCCCCCCCCTGCAGAGACCTTCCCCCCCCTCCATTGACTTGTGACCCAGTTCGAAACGGTGAAAACACGCGTGAAAACAAGCAACTCCTTGAGCTCGACCCGCACGGCGGCGTCTGCAGAGGAGGAGCGGCGGCCTCCCGGGAAGCAGCTTCTGGAGGACAGGAAAGTTTGAAGCGCGTTTCCAAAACATCTCGGCAAGTTGGACCAAAGGAGCGCTCACCCTGAGGGAGGCCAGGTCGATGCTGTCCAAACTCCGGGTGGTGTTTTCCCTCGACATGGCTGAAGGTGACGGCGTCAGCGGGTCGATCCGGACCTTCTGCTCCGTGGACTCACCGCTCCACCTCTGCTGGCCATTCTCAAGTTTGGTCGCGCTGTTTGGTCGAGCTGGAAAAGATGAGATGCACCGTTTCCGGTTGGGCCCTCCACAATAAAAGCATCTAACGGGTTTCTTGATTTGCACAGAAAGTAACACTCTCTAGATTTATCTGTTTCTTCGCTTTCCGGAATGCTACAGGTCGCATAAAGTTCTAGTAGTTCTACATTGTTCTTCCTCGTGTTTAGTCGTCGGTTGTTGTTTTATTTAGCCACTCAAACTACTTCCGAGCTTTTGTTTTGTTAAGTCTCCACCCCCCCCCCCTGAGCTTCCGGCCGCTGTCGCTACATATAGCTTGACGACGCAAGTTTGCTCCAGAAGTGAAATCTCCTTCCTCCTCATCCTCTCCGGAGATCTTCTGCAGCTCCGAGATCTAAAAATGCAACGAGAACCTAGTGGAGAACCGTCAGGAAGTGATGAAACACAGATACTGACGCTTGAAAGTTTGCGTGCGTGAAAAGCGGCTCACATTCACACTCATTTCCTGAGTGGTGCCTGATATTTACATGAAAGAAAAGGAAGGAAGGAAGAAACAAACAAAGTAAACTTTTTCGCCATATTTACCTGCACGTGTCTCATTTGTTTTTCTAGGGACTCTTATTTTGCAGGTAAAGCCACCAGACTCATTATGATGCTGAATATTAATTCATTTATTCTCCTTTCCGCCTGATCACACAGAGGTCAGGCTCACTGCACGGGTTTAGGGGTGCCGCCGCCGCCGGGTCCCCCAGCCCGTCCCAGCCAGTCACCCTCTCGTTCTCAGCTGAAGTCCTCTATTGGTTAGTCCTCTGGTTAGAAGAGAATCAATATTCAACCCAGAAACAGCCCCCTTTCACCCCTGGCGTCTTCGGCCTGTGTGGCTTCACCTCTTCGACCTTTGCAAGTCAAAGTGTCCAACCTGGTTCCTGCTGGAGGCTCTCATACCTGATGTTACCGCATATTCATTCATTCATTCATTATCGGTGTCGCTTATCCTGTACTCGGGGTCGGGGGGGCTGCAGCTTATCTCGTCTGGGATTGGCTGAGAGGCGGGGTTCACCAATCACAGGGCCGCTTATAGAGACACACAACCATTCACTCTGTCATGAGAGAAAGGAGCTCAACAGTCTGATCTCCTGATTCAGCACTAGATTGTGTGGCGGGACAGGGGTGTGCGTGTGCTTGTGTGTGTGAGTGTGTGTGTGTGTGTGTGGGACGGGGTCATCCTACACTTCCTGTTGTTAGCAAGGGTATGAGACAGCAACAGAACGATGGCTAATGACAACTCTTACCCCCTCTAGATGTTTTGTGTGTGTGTGTGTGTGTGTGTGTGTGTGTGTGTGTGTGTGTGTGTGTGTGTGTGTGTATGTGTGTGAGAGAGAGATAGAGCGAGTATGTGAAAGTGACAAATCAGAGTGCGAGTGAAGGAACTGGTAGCAGAGATTGTTGTGTTTCTGTTTGTGTATGTGTGTGTGTGTATGTGTGTGGATTTGGGTGTGTGTACAGTGGATAATGCTCTCTCTGTGGTCTGACACAGTAGTCCTGTTCAAACCGGGGTCAGCTGCCTACACATACACACAAACACACACACACACACACACACACACACACACACACACACACACACACACTCATACACACATAAAAATTCATTTTTGGAAACATATCAACCAAAATTCTTCACTTATGTTAACCACTTCCCTGGGCTTCCAACAACTCTCCCTCCCTCTCAATCACACACACACACACACACACACACACATCGTTGACCAAACCCAAACCTGTCCAATCAGTGAACTCGATGCACCAGAGATGTCCGTGTCCTTGGTACTGTCTGCAGTGGCCGGAGGAGCTCTGGACGCTCTGACTTCGGCCTCCACCGGACCGACAGCATCCGTCCTGAAGGACCTGCAGAAGGTTGATGGAGAGGAAACAAACACTCTTTCCCGTCACTGTTGTGGACCGACGGCTCTAATTTTGCAGAACTGGGTGTCTTGCGATGATGCAGCGACAAAGCAGAGGGAGAAGCCGTCATCTCAGACGGCGTTTGGAAAGCTGATTCAAAAAGGAGACCGAATGCCGCACGTTGTCCATTCATCCATTCATTTGTTCATTTTGTATCTATACTTGCACTCGGGTCGTAGGGGTGCCGTAGCTTAGAGGCGAGGTTCACCCCGGAGTGTTCCATCACAGAGACGCGCAGAGTATTCGTTTATTTACCTGTAAAAACGCGCTTCACCAATGTGACGTTTCTCCTTCTTGCTGTGAACATACAACCCGCTGCTGCAATTAAAACCTTACACCGTCGCTGTTCACTGTTGTAAATACTATACTTTCACCATTTGCACCTCACAGACCTGCACGTTACTGTGATTTATGTCCTTATACCGTAAAGATGATGCCTATGCAACAACATTTTTGTTCTGTTCACACTTACTTGTGTACACAATGACACACAATGACAGTAAAGTCTGATTCTAGAAAGACATGCAGCCATTCACCCTCTCATCCACACATCTTAACAATATTTTGTGGCCCCCTGCCTGAAGTCAAGTCTTTGTGTTCGTGCGGCCCGTGTGTTTTTTTTTCTCACATGCATCTGGGGGTTTTATACGATGGATTTAAAAAAAAAAACGGGCAAGGTAAAAACTGAAAAAGTAACTTTGCAATTTATTTTTTGCTTCAAAACTTAAAAAAAAAAATGATGAAAAAACACTTAGTGACATTGTTAAAACTATCTTTTTTTGTTTGTATAAAAAAAAATGATCGCAAAAAACAAAACAAAACAGTGAAGTTAAAAATATTGATTTAATAACCAGAGCAGCCACCGTTAGCCTTGTAAACATTATACTTCCTCTAATATATGCTATCGATCGATTTTCTCATAAATTGTTGTGGCAAATTTTCCCACACTGACAAGATTTTCTCTTTTAACCTTCTCCAGGCAGATGTTGCAGATTTGCGACAGCCAAATATCAGATTTTTCCTGCAACTACAACTTAATTTGAGCCTGAGAGGGTTAACTCAACACTATTTTTAGAGTATAATTCATCAATTATTTTTTAATATGAATTTTTAGTATTAAATCATCACGAATTTATGGAGAAACACTTCATTACATGTAAAAAATTTAAAAATGTACCTGTTTACCTCCTTTACACAAAAAAAAAAAAAAAAAAGGCAAAAAAAAGGAAATATTTGGGCTTAGTGTAACTTCTAGGTAATGATTTTACTGGTCCGGCCCCCTTGACATCAAATTAGGCCGTAAATGGCCCCTGGACCAAAATGAGTTTGATGAAGCTCCTGCATGTCATCCATTCATCCATTCACAAACACATCTGCACACCGATGGAGGCGGAGCAGCCGTAGAGCTGCTGAGCAGACCATCGTTGGGTGTCTTGCCTGAGGACGCTGAGGAGCCGGGAATTGAACCGCCAACCTTCCCGACGGAGGGACGCCTCCCGTTCAGACGCTGCCTTCACTTTTGTGATCGTCGGTTCCGTCGAGTTGATAAAAGAGTTTGAGATTTTTCCCTTTGCAGGAGAAGAGGTCCAAATCCGGTCGATCGGAAAAAAGTACTCGGCCGATGGCGGGTTTTTGAGCCGTCGAACGCAGGCCGGGCACGGAGAGTCGAAGCGAGCGGGCTCTTTGGATAAGCTGGCCGTCTGTCGACAGCGGCTCAGCTCAGGTTGGCTCAGATTGGCCGCCGGCCGGAGGACGGGGGATGTTTGACACAGCCGGAGGCGGGCTAGCGTCGCGGTGAGGTTGCGGGTTCCGTCGCCGATCCGAGCATTGCTTCGCCGTGACTAACTGCAGACGGGGCTCAGCCCCGAGCGCCTCTGCGGCCTGTTACGTTATCACCTGCTTCGGGGGAAAGATGGAAAGTCGAATCAGCGTGAAATGAGTGTTGCTTTTGTAAATCTCCGCTTCGCGCTCATGTTTCGAAGGCGCCCTGAGCCCGGATGCCAAGAGCGAACCGCTAAGTGCTGAGGCGGCGGCCTGCACGGGTCGACGCCGGCTCCTCCGTTTCCCCGGCGATATATCCGACGGGATCAGATGATGCGTTTTCTTCTCATCCGGTTCCAGGAAACGGCGGAGTTTCGTGACGTTTTCCTCGAATCCGGACGGTTTCTCCACAAGCGGCGGGGCGACAGAGGGGTTCTCGCGACTCCGAGGCTCCGTGGCGGTTCCGGCTGTTTTTTGCGGGCGAACGGCAGGAAACTGCGAGCGACCCAGAAACCCATGTTTCCACCGTCACCCCGGACGGGCTCGGCTCGCCTCCCGCTCCGCAGCCACGGCGGTAAGCCCTGCAAGCGCAGCACATACATTAGGCTGCCACTTTTTTTCCAGACGCCCCGTCCACATTGTTGTGGATATCAGAATATGACGAGTGGAAGGAGAGGCAGGAGGAGCCGGAGCAGGTCACGAACCTTCGACCCACCGGTTAAAATCATTTCTTCGGTTCATCTTCCTGACGTTGATTGATTCAACATGTAAGTTCATTCATTGCCCGTCCCGCTTATTCTCCTCTCAGGCTAACGGGACGCCGAGCCACTCTCCGCTGTGATTGGTCGGGAGGCGCGTCCACGTGGAGACCGTTTAAGGTCTCCGGTGAACCTGCTCAACCTTCCTCCCTGCACAGATGAATTTTTCAGTCTAAACTTGAAAGATGTGACTTTTTCACGCTTTGCATTCGGATACATTTATTTGTTTGGCGTCTGTTTGTTTGTTTTGCAACTATATGAGCGGAAGATTTTTATCATCTCCCTGAACAGGATGTCACGTTGAGTATTTCTGATTTGGGAAACCGGTCTCCGCTCCCAGGGAGTGGCGTTCAGGTCCCACAACATTATTAGGAAACGGTACGCTTTCAAACGCATAGTTTAGGAGGGTGTAAAAGTATTCAGATCCTGTTGAGCGGATCCGTCCCGAGGAGACAGCGACGTGCTGGCCGGACATCTCTCTTCATCTACCTCTCACCGAGACCTTTACACGAGTTCTCACGGAGACGGCAGCAGAAGAGGACGCACAGAGATGGACCGGAGAAGAGGAAGAAGAGTATTCCTGCGTCACGGATGAAGGTTCAGACTGTCTGGAGTTGAAACCAAACAGTGTCACTCAAAGCTGTAATGAAAGGATGGGCGCATGCATTCATGCATTCATGCACGGTCTGAATAAATCGCAGGCTCACAGCGCCGCTTACAGAGACGTTCAGCCATTCGCCCGCTCATTCACACGTCTGGTCAATGTAGGGTCTCCAGTGAACCTCCTGGACTGGGGGAGGAACCCGGAGAACCCTGAGGAACCCCACGCAGACACGAGGAGAACATGGAGACTCCACACAGGAAGGAACATTACATTATATTACATTACAGTCATTTGGTAGACGCTTTTATCCAAAGCAACTTACAAAAAGTGCAATCCAGTCACCGAAGATCCAACGTACCAGTAGTCGGTAGTCAGAAGTCACCAGTCTACTAAATAGCCATCTCAAAAGCATATACATACATACATTCATTCATTTCTTCCTTGTTTTTTTTTGGGGGGGGGGCTAAGTGCGATTAGTAGGCTAGTGCTTGGTGAAGAGGTATGTTTTCAGCAGCCCCGCTGTTCGGACCTTTTTCGGGAGTTTGTTCCACCGCTGAGGAGCCGAGACCGAGAGGAGCCGAAACCGGTTCGATCTTCAGCTGGGAGCTCTGAGTGACGGGGTGGACGGTCGCCCGGAGGTGGCAGATCGGAGGGGACGGGTAGGGACATGTGGCTCGACCATATCCTGAAGATAAGACAGGGCCGTCCCGTTCACCGCCCGGTAGGCGAGCACCAGCGACGTGAACTCAGTGTGGGCGGCTACCTGGATCAGTGAAGGGACATAAGAAGGGGAGTTGTGTGGGAGAATTAGGGACGGTTGAACACCAAGCGGGCTGCCGCTTTCTGAATAACCTCCAGAGGCCTGATGGTCACCGCTGGGGCATCTCCAGGAAGGGAGTCGTAGTAGTCCAGATGAGAGATGACAAGAACCCTGCGGGCATCCAACAAGGGACCTCCTGGCTGTGAGGACGAGTTGTTGCACACCAGAGTCCGGATCTCCAGGGTCTCTGAATGTCCCACTCCCACTCATGTTTCAAGTCACTCAGAAGTTTTTTGAACTGCCGTTTTTCCGCCCGCCACAAGAGGACACTGTTGCTCATGCTTGCATTGAGAGCCGCCGGTGCGATTCAGGTGGAAGTCACAGACGTCTCCAGGTCAGCCAGAGCAGGAAGTACCCATTTCGTGAAGGTTCTTCTGTTCCTGTTTCATATTTCATCTCGTCGCGTGAAACCCAAACGTACACGCCACATTGCCCCCTTTGTCTGATAAGTCATAAGGTCATATTTGAAAATTGGATGTATCTCTCTGCTGCCTCAAGCAGATCATATTAGAGGAATCATATTAGAGGAAGACCGCGCTGCACGAAGAAGTGATCAGATAATCGGTGTCTTTCTTTGCTGCGAAGCAACTTCAAACCAGCAGGAAGCGCCGATAATAAAACCACAACGTTCCTCAGGATTAAACTATTAAGCAAACAGCCAAATGACCTCTTGTCCCTTTGGAAGGGGAGCTTCTGCCAGCGAGACGGCACAGACGTTTAACATTTCGCCCCCGGGTATTAAATTATAGGCTGTCTCTTTCCAACCCCAGAATGAAAAGCCAAAAAAAAAAACATTTCCTTGCAAAATAAACATCAAAGTCTAGAGACGTCTTGTAGGCAAGTCGAGCTGCACGAAGACACTTGTAAGCATACCGACTCTCTGAACTCCTAGATGATGAGTTTTTCGGGGTAAGAGTGGGTCTTTTCAAGGAGAGCTTGAAAAAAAACATCACCCCTGATTGCACACCAGTTTGGGGTCGGTAAAGTGCCGAAGAAGATGACCACACATCTCACCCCGGTCGTGAGAAACGGGGAAAGCCTATCGGAGTCGAATCGAAACACAGATTCCTCGATTCGCCAGACGGAGTATCTGCCGACACTCAGCTATCATCACTCTCGGGTCGGTGACTGAAAGATGAAGCTACATGTGGCAGAACAATCAGATCCATTCCCCGGACACGCCAGCGTCGAGCAGATCTGTCAGTGCAATCCTCAAACGTCTCGTACGCCGTCTTAAAGCTTTCTAACATACATAAATGCTGCCGGGATCGCGGTTAAATCCAATTAGCACATGCGATAGGGTCCGACTGGTCTGCTGTGGGTATCTCCACCGCTTCCATCTCTGGACCCGAATTGAGATCATTCCTCGCCCGTCGCGCGCCCGTCTTCAGCGTATTGAAAAACATGGCGACAAAACTGCCCGCGTCCAGGTCCGAGTCAACCTCCGTGGCATGAGAGGTTTCGGGGCTACTTTAGCTGTCCACGGCATCACCCTGGAGAAGGACGTAGTGGTGCTAGCATGTCTTTAACACCTGAAGAATGAGCTTTACGATCGAGCTAAAGTTCGAAATGGATTCTTTTTGGAAACACAACAAGTTGAGACTCCTATAAACACAGTGTGCATTATGTGTCCGAGCTTTAGCATCCATTGGGATGCGCGTATGCTCGTCCGGCTCTGTCTTTTTGCTTCTTGCTCTCTGGTGTGATAGATTGCGCTCACAACCCAGGAAGCTCCGAGGACGCATCAAGCCCTCGTACGTCTCCGCGTTTTTAGACGGATAGATCGAGCCGTGACGCTTCGGCGTTCCGGTCCATCGTTCAACGGCGCGAAAAGTTAAAACGGAAGCTGCGGTTTAATTCACAAAACGTCATTCCCCTAATCAACCTCCTCAGCTCTGGTCAATGAACACCTCTCATTAGCAGTTGAGACGTCTTCATGTTTTTTCCACCCTGACTTCCACTGTGTCGGGAGGCTGAGCTCCCGCGGAAGCAACGTGATGTGAATTTCTTCTGACGTGTTTAGACAAGACCGACCCGAGTTATAATTTCACTTTCTTTGCACAGATTCCACTCCGCGCTGTCTTTGCCAAGCCGAATGTACCAACCGGCCTCGGATTGCCAACGGTGTCGGAAACCCGGCCAGAATTCACCGCCGTTTTCCGCATAAACCGGGTTTTTTGGATGTGGAGACGACTCTAGCCTCCAGAGATAAAACATTCTGCGGTAACACGCCGTGTCTTAAACATGTATTCAGATTTCTTCCCGTCGTAATAGCAAATCCCAGGTTTCCTTTTGTTTCCCGCTCCTCGTCTGTCTGCCCCCTGTGTTTATTTGTCTCCTGCAAGGCTTTGTCTGCCATCCTCGCCTGTTCCTGGATTACCTCATTAATTGTGGCGGTATATCACCCCGGGCTCTCCTTCAGTAGTCGCCCGATCGCTTCTTCATGGTCAGTAGCGGCTTTACTTCCACAAGAATCCTAATGCTAGTTTACCCGGATTACCCTGCGCTCCGCTCTGGAAACTGCCCGTGTCTCATCTGTGCAATTCATTAAAAGAGTGTCGGCGCTTTACGTCGTCGGCTCTCCGCATTCGGATGCACATGGTTGAACCTTCTAAACCCACGGGGTCCTCCGCGTTTGACCGCTCTGTTCTCATTCAACAAATACCCCGCTAACATCTCAGTTCCAACACATTTATCACAGTTAAACACCGAACATACCGAAACAGGTTCATCAATAACCTCAAACACGATTGTTTCGTCCCCTTATTATCCATACCCTTTATCCCGCACCGGCCTATCCTCGCTCTCATTGGACGAGAGGAAACAACCGGCGGTCAATCGAAGGGCCGCTTTTAGAGACGTACGACGATTCACCCTCTCGTTCGCACGTCTGGACAAATAAGGATCTTCGGTGAAGCTCCTGCATGTTTTTGGACCGCGGGAGGAAACCGCAGAATCTGGAGAACGTGGAGACTCCACACAGAAAGCGGGAATCCAACCAGGGTCCTTCTGGCCGCGAGGAGTCGCCGGCCACCGAGCCACCGCGACGCCCAGTTGTTATTTTAACCGAGTCCCTCCGTTTAATGAGACCGTACACTGTAGTCAGAAGTTAATGAAGTGTGGCAATTTTTTTTTTCAAAGTCAAGATACTGAATTATTGAAAGGAAATATTCAAATTCCAAAGGAGGAAGACGAGCATCCAGCAACCCAACCGTGGTCTCGCCCGTGGAGACTTTTTACTGCCAACAGAAATGTGAAAATGATCATTTTAATGCCCCTTTACGGCACATCATTAGAATTTTACCAGCCATTCCTGGATTACTTTCAGGAAGCACTTTGCTAATATTTTTCTTTTTCCCCCCGCCATGTGTTCCTTGGCTGTGATTTATCAACTGCCATTTTCTACAGACCATCAATTTCTTATTCAATGTGAAACCGCCATTATCAGCACCTCTGGGCTCACGCGGTATTAAGATATTTGTCGAGAAGTGTGTTGAATGCCGACGCGTCACGGCTCCCTTGAGATGTGAAATATTAGTATTCTGACAGCTCCAGACAGCGTCAATTGTATGTATTTATGTCAAATATGCTTGTGAAGATAGAACATAATGCAGTAGCAGTGAACACAGTGCTTCCTAATGATTTCCATCTAACTTTAATAGCTGCATATATTTAATTATATCAATATTACATCAGCCTGCTGCTCACTCTAACGTAGCGTGACTTAAACTGCTACGCTGATGACACTTTGCCGAGGCGTTGCTCAGGGGCTAGCATGAACTCGATTATTAATATGCTAGGTTTGTATACATACGACTAGCGAGGCCACGCGGTGAATTATGACTGCCTTGAAACTTAATAAATGCATGAAATGATGTTCTGTTTACCACTCCGGGTCTGGCTAAGACTTCAGTCAGCCCAGCTATTAGGGAGGAGACATTAGCATAGCTTCAAATGAACAGCTCAGCTTGATCGCATTCAAATGATGACTTATAAAATCGCAGACTTTGCCAAACGGCTCCGGCGTTTGCTTTTTGCCGACGACGCGGTTCCGTCGGCTTCACCGGTCCACGGTCTCCGGGTCTCACCGGAGCGGTTCGCAGCCGAATTCGAAGCGGCCCGGATGTGGATCGGCACCTTTCGAATCCGAGACCGTGGCGCTCGACCGGTTGGAAACGGTCGGAGTGCCAACGGGTCGGAGAAGAGGTCCCGCCCATAGTTGAGGGGTCCAAGTATCTCGGGGTCTTTGTTCACGAGTGAGGGAAGGATGAAGAGGAAGATCGACATGCGGATCGGTGCGGACTCTGCAGCGAGCGGACTCTGTACCGGTCTGTTGTGGCGAAGAAGGAGATGAGCCAGAAGGCCAAGCGATCGATATACCCGGTCGATCTACGTTCCTACCCTCACCTGTGGACACGAGCTGCGGGTGGTGACTGAAAGAAAGAGACGGCGGATACAAGCGGCCGAAATGTGTTTTCTCCGCAGGGTGGCCGGACTCTCCCTTAGCGATACGGTGAGAAGTTGGGCCATCCGGGAGAAGCTCGGAGTTGAGTCGCTGCTCCTCCGCATTGAGGAGTCAGATGATGTGGCCCATAATATGCTGGAGAGACTGTGTCTCTTTGCTGGGAACACCTTGAGATCCCCCAGAAGAGCTGGACCATGTAGCCGGGGAAAGGGAAGGAGTCTGAGCCTCTCTGCTCCGGCTGAGACACGACATCGGATAAGCGGCAGAAGATGGACGGACGGATGGAACCCCAAGTTGCCCAGAAAGGCGAACGAGAGGATGAACAGATGTATTTCTTTATACACCACGTGGACGAGAGAGTGAATGGCTGTGTGTCTTATATATGTAAATGAGAGAGTAAATGACATGTGAATGAGAGGGTGAATTGTTGATTGTTTCCATATGAGTCCTCGTGGTGAAACCTTCTCTCACCCAATCACAGCCCAGATAGGCTCCAGCCCCGCCCGCGAATCTGAGTGCAGGATAGGCGGTGTAGACAATGAACATATGAATGATTTGGTTTTGCAAGCTATCCAATCACAGGTCTGTGCATAGCATTCTAAGATGTGAATTCACCGAGCGTGGGTGTGAAACGCACACCGGCTTTAGACGAGTGCGAACGAGTGAAAGCGAAAAGATTCAACACCATAACATTGTCACTCAGACCTCCAAGACGGACGGCGTCTGTATTTTGGTCGAGCCCTCTGCGCGGGTGAAGTTCCCCTGGAGATGCCGAAGGCTGTGGATGTTGTGGGTCTGCCTCGCTTCACGTGTCCTCAGTGTTGCGTGGAGGTCGAGGAGAGCTGCGGGGGAGCGGCAGCCCCCCCAGGCAGTTCCCACTTTTAAAATCGGTGAGCAGAGATGGAAAGGAGATTGACTGTCAAACGTGAGGGTGAGCGGACCAGCTCTTACCTCCTGGAGACTTCACTGAAGCAACCCACTTCCAGTCTACATGTGATTGGTGGACCCGAGGAGGGCCGATGGCTCATCCCTGGCTGGTGTTTCACACCGTCTAGTTTCTGTGAGAGCTGTCCTCGATGGTCTTGGCCTTCGGGAGCAGGATACTTAGCTGCAGTGGGGGGAGGAGGTTGTTCTGTGTGAGGGTGCTGGAGGTATTCTAAGTATGTCCAGCTGGCGAGGACAAAGAGCTTTGGTTGACCCAGAACTCTCTGAAGGGATTAGATACCCCGCATGGCTTGGGATTGACTCGGGCCCCTCAGAGGGAGCTGCGGTGGATTGCCGAGACCAGGGATGCAACAGTGTGTAGCCTGCCGGATAAAGAGTAGGGGGAATGAGATCATGATGAAGAACGACAGGATCTGTATTTATTTCTGCCATCTGGGACACAGAGCTGCGGTCCAACACAAATTCAATTCATTCAAGGCAAATGATCGGTAATAAACCCAATAGCTGTCACCAGTGTTGTATGAATTGTCCATTCTGCTATTGCAACAAGATTCCCTGGGAGGACCGGAGTTGTGTCATTGGATATGTAATGTTTCATTATGTCCCCAAATATGTGTGCATATTTGCTTTTCTCAATAAGGGATTTAAACAAACACACATATTTGTACTGTCCTGAGTAAATATACCGCTCAAAAAAATCAAGGGAACACTTAAACATGTACCCAGAGTGATCCTAGAGGCTAGGGGGCACGGTATGGTTTTCGGTACCTTGCTTTAGAGGTACCTACCATTGCTCAGGGAGGTAAACCCAAACATCTCGAGACACCGGTTAACACCCCCCAACTTGGTCTCGAATCTCTTCCCGAGTCCGAGTCCAAGTCCATGTCCGAGTCCATGTCCATGTCCAAGTCTGGTGCAGCCCGCTGTGCATTATTCACACATCTTCATCACGCGGTGCTGAGACAGAGCAGCTCTCTGACCCAGAGCTCCTCACAGGTAACAAACTGTATGTTTTTAGCGGAGAGAAATGTCTGTTTATAGCGGGACCCCTCCTGTTGCCGCCTACGCCCCGCCGCTATTTTGGAAGACATATTCCGCTGACCTGAAACAAGAGATCCCGGCGGAGGAGCATCAAACATCCGCTTGTTTCACATGTCAGCAGCGATCCAGCTGTTCATGGAACCCGTTCAAGGCCACTTATCTTTCTCCAGTTTATGAAGCTAATTCAGAATATAATCAGCAATTTTCACATAACAGAGATATTATCTTTTTTCCAAAGAGACTGGGCGTGCATGCAGAGAGATGCCAGGGAACATCCACAGATAAACAACTGCGGTTACTGATTTCTCTTATGTCAAAGGAAAATGGATGTGTTGCACCAGATGCATTAAACAAGCTTACAGACCTTTGTTTTTTTTCTCCTTCAGCCTCGGCTTCTGGCTGGTTTTCCCATCATATCCTCATCTGACTTCCATCCTTGCTTAACAACACGTATCATAATGAAAACGAAAAATCATTATCAGATCTATGAAGAAAAATCACCGTGAAATAAAAAGAACCAACTTTGATTGGTCCGCATTGCAAAGCGTATTGGAGTTTTCAGCGTAGCTTGACGGCTGAAAGCAGGCCTGTGGAACCGAATTCCCAAGATGCTTTTAGCGCAAAGCCTGGTTTATGGTGACGACATACAGAGTAGGTGCACCTTGTGGTCGCTGCTCCCACGGGGATGCACTTTAGATCTTCCTCTGGGACTCCAAGTTGATCCCCGAGCCCGATGGGATTTATAATCCCTCCGGCGTTGTACAGGTTTACCTCACAGCCTCCTGCCAGCTGGAATTGCCAGGAGCACTTCTAATGGCAGACGCTCTGGGAGCCTGATAAGATTTGGGCCTCCTTGTCAGATGCCTGAACCATGTAAACCGACAAAGAAAAAGAGTAGGGTCTCCATGTCAAGCTCCTCTGGGATGCCTGTGCTCCCCAGCCTGGGCAGAAAGGTTCTTCACCGCAACAGACCGATACGGCACACACAGCAGCTATCTTCTTCTTCTTCTTTTCCTTTTGGGTTTTCCCTTCAGGGGTCACCTCTCCATCCAACCCTATTCTCTGTATCCTCCTCTCTCACACCAGCTAACTTCAGTTCTTCTCTCACTACGTCCATAAATCTTCTCTTTGGTCTTCCTCAAGACCTCCTGCCTGGCAGCTCCAATGCCAGCATCCGTCCACCAATATATTCACTCTCCCTCCTCTGTACATGAGCCAACCATCTCCGTCTGGCTGCTCTGACCTTCTCTCCGAAACATCTAACATGTGCTGTTCCTCTGATAGACTCATTCCTGATCCTATCCATCCTGGTCACTCCCAAAGAGAACCTCAGCATCTTCATCTCTGCAACCTCCTGCTCTGCTTCCTGTCTTTTGGTCATTGTAACAGTTTCTAGGCCATACAGCATCGCTGGTCTCACCGCTGTCTGGTACACCTTTCCTTTCATTCTGGCTGATAGTCTTCTATCACATAGTATCCCTTACACTTTTCTCCATCCATTCCAACCTGCTTGAACCTGCTTCTTTACCTCTTTTCTACACTATCCGTTACACTGGACTGTTAACCCAAAGTACTTAAAATCCTCCACCTTCTTGATCTCCACTGCGTCACCGTCCCCCCCCGGGTTTCTCTCATTTACAAGACGCAGATGTATGTGGACTTCTTCACCATCCAATCCAGAAGAAACTTTCCACCCTTCTCTGGGACAAAATGAACAAGGCCAACAGGATCGTCCCGTTAAAAGCAGCCATACTGGCCTCTCCAGGATATGGCGTGATGACAGGAGTAAGAAAAGCAAGGGGCGTCTGTGCATGGAAACACAACACATTAACTCTAAACATCATCATTATAATGCACTGATAGGACCTGCAGCACATTCTGGAAAATAGCGAATGAACATGCCCGGATGTCGAACTGTAAAGAGACGGCATCGTAACATCGTCTCATCATGAAAGTTGGCAGCGGATCAAGGAGCCTGACATGTCTGAGTTACGCTCACTGTGAAGGCGACCCAACAAATAAGCCTGTTGTCAGTGTGCGTTCCAATTTTCCCCCAAAGATGCCTTAATATTTCAAGTAAATGGAAATGTGTTCCAATAACTAAGCTGCTGGTCATGAGTATGGTGTTATATGATTATGGGGTGGAGAAATTCCCCTGCTGTTCTTTGCTAAATGAAATGCAGGATGAAGAATTTGGTGACTCATTTTGACGTTGTTAACTTTCTGTGTTTCAACGGTCAAAACATGACATTTTTCAAGTGGGATTTGGAGGTTCCTCATAAAACATGCGCAAGAGTAAGGAAGTGATGAAGGAAATAATGCAGCAAAGGAGCCGCTGCAGCAAAAACAGACTCCAGGTTTTCCTCACACTTTTGCCAACGGGGACTTTTGTTCCTCAATGAAGCATTTAGAAGGTCAGGGCAATGATGTTGATGCAGGCAGTTGATCCCCAAGATGATGGACGGATGGAGTTCAGGTAAGGCTTCTTTGTTTTGTGCACACAGCAAAGGCTCCTCCTTGTTTCTCCCTGAAATAAAGTGGAGCCACAGAATTGTCCAAAATGTCTCTCTGAGATGTCTGCGGAGGTCCACGCTTCTCCAGGTCACGGTTAATCCTCGTCAAAACTTGTCGTGGCGACTTGATTTCTTCTCTTGAAGACATTTCTCTTCGCATCTCAGAGGCATTTTCCGGTCTACTAGACCGTGGCCATCGGTATATAACTGTTGGGATCGGGCGTTGATCAAGGGCCAGACGGCTTGTCTCAAAGTCCTCCCCCCAACTGGAGTCGGGGTCAGAAATCTGTGAACCCACCAAACCAACTCTGCCTGTGGCCCCAGTGGACCCGGTCCACAAATTCCGATGCCGGTCTACGTTTGGAGGTCTTGGTATTAAATCGATGAGACGGTACAGCATCGTGTGCCCAAACAGTCTTGAGCGACCCGCTTTTGTCGAACACGGTGCTTCAAACCCAGGCTACACGGCTCGCCGCTTGATTCCACACCACTTTGGAGAAGCTGAGGTTCAAATGAAAACAGTTACGTCCCGGTACTTCTGTCTGTGAGGTCATAACGGCACTTGAAGAATGCCAGGCCGTCATAGCACTTTCACGTCAAAGTGAAAACAGACAAGCACGATTTCACGTCCAGAGAGACGTGTTTTAAGCAAGACAGGTTTGCACGCGTGGATTCTAAACATTCAGAGAGAATCTTTCCGACTGAGTTGAACGTTATGGCTGACAATGATCCCTCGAAGGACTGAGCAGCATGACGTACTCATTGATCAAATGTTTGAAAAGACGTTAAGACTATTGCAATTCTTGCTTTTACCAGCTGAGGCACAGTTTGAAACCCCATCCATCTTCTGCCTCTCGTCCTCCTCCCAGCGGGACACGTGTGGAGCTCCTCACCAGCGAGGTGTCCAGGAGGCATCTTGCATCCTATCTTGCCCGGACACCTTGAGAGGGAAACTCATTTTGACCGTTTGCATCTGTGATCTGGTTCTCCGGGCGTCTACACGCAGCTCCTTACCGGAGATGAGGGCGGGAACGTAGATCGGCCGGTACGTCGAGAGCTTCGTCTCTCGGCTCGGCTCCTTCTTCACCGCGACGGACTGACGCTCCTTTTACCCGTCAATCACCCTCTCCATCCTCCCCTCACTCCTGAGCAAGACCTCAAGACACTTCAACTCCTCCACTCCATGGTAAATGCTCTCTTAAATGGCACTTTCATCACCCTGTGATTTCAAAGTGTTTCAAACTGGATCCCAATAACACACACACACACACACACACACACACACACACAAATATAGCCTCAGAGCTACCATGCAAAGCGCTAAGCATACAACTGTGAGTTCACTGTCTTACCCAAGGAGTCCGAAATTGAGCCGCCAACCTTCCGATTGCAGGTACGCTGCTCTACATCCCAATCATTCATCTCCAAACGTCTCTGGAGCAGCGTGTAAAAAACGTTCGAATCAGCCCCCCCTCCAAAAAAAAACAGGTTTTGAGGTGATAAATACAACCAGCAGGATCATTATGACTTGGAATTGGCTGTGAGAGCAGGGGAGGGAAGCCAGGAGCGAGGAGTCGACATGAAAGAGAGGCGGTGGGAGGAGAACGACGAAGGAGGTGACAGTTGGAAGGAGAGATTAGACACAAGACGTCGAGAGCCCGGTTAAGCAAGGCGCAGAAAATGAAAACTGACGGGTAGGACGAGGTCGAGGAAAGACAAAAAAAGGAATCGCTTGTAGATCCGTGTGTCAGAGGCAAGAGATTCAACATGTATAAAACAACTCAGAATTTTTTATTTGCTTTCAGTTAAATTACTTCAACCAATATATATCCAAAGAATATTGAAAGAAATGAGCAGAAGAAAATCAAAGGACGACCACTATACCGTATATTGCCATTGAATAGAACAACTCAAATATAATTATTGTATTCTCAAATATCCACAATTCATTGGATCTAGTAAGACGATGACAGTACCTTTGTGTAATTCAAAACAGTTTTCACTTTGCGTAATATGACGGTAATAGTCTGGATTCTTAAAGCTTACAAAGATGAACGTGGTCTGTTCTGAGCTGGAATCCTGCTTTCCGTGCCGCCACACCCTGGCCCCGCCCACAGCACTGGGGTCCAGACAGATCCATCCATCCATCCATCCATCCATCCATCCATCCATCCATCCATCCATCCATCCATCATCTATCCATCCATCCGTCCACCCGTCCATCCGTCCATCCGTCCGTCCATCCATCCATCCATCCATCCATCCATCCATCCATCATCCACCCACCCACCCACCCACCCACCCGTCCATCCATCCGTCCGTCCGTCCATCCATCCATCCATCCATCCATCCATCCATCCATCCATTCAACCATCCGTCCATCCACCCGTCCATCCATCCATCCATCCATCCATCCATCCATCCATCCATCATCCATCCATCCATCCATCCATCCATCCATCCATCCATCCATCCATCCATCCATCCGTCCATCCATCCATCCGTCCATCCATCCATCCATCCATCCATCCATCCATCCATCCATCCATCCATCCACCCATCCATCGGACTTAGCGGGGATGCCCTCACAGGTACGTATAGATATCATATATGCGTACATATATGTCATGGAAGCTGTACAGAGATTAATGCAACAAACAAACACCTGCGGAAAAGGAAAACCTGCGGAGGAGAAAACTAACAAAAAAGAAAAGTTCTCACAAAAAACAGAATTCTCTGACTAGAGATAGTGAAAATAAATAATTAAAAACAAACAAACAACAAACGAAAATACGTGGTTTTGGAGGGAACCTGCTCCCTCTCGATCAATATTTACCTTTCCTTTATGTCCCGAGAGTAAACAAATATTCCCTCGTATCTTGGAAGTCCCCGTCCACAAACGATGTCTTTTGTAGATTTTATCTAAGATCTTTTTATTATTATTTTTTTTTTTTACATTTTTATCTAAATGTGTGATCATGCAAATAGAAAAAAACAAACAAAAAAAACATGACTTCCTCAAGCCTTTCGCTTGGTGGTAGAGTTTGGCCTGCTTGCCTCAAGCTGGAGTTCTTATGAGACAATCTTTATTGTTTTACAAAAAAAAAACGTTGGCCGTTTGTTCCCGGAGCCGAAGTCTCGCCCCCTCAAGAATCAGCGGACTGCGTTCGTCCAGTCGGTGGATTCTCCCGTCTTATTGCAGCCGGTTGGGATCTATTTCCCAAGACAGCCAAACCACACGGAGCAGGAGAGGTTGGCTGGTTGTGTAAAGGTGAACCGACGCTCCAAACGGTATTCTTTAACGTCCGTCGTACTCGACGAGACGGTCAAGGTCTCGACATCCCCCTGCGAGAAGCCAGATGTTTGTTCTGGCTCCCAGGGCCGCCGGAACAACGAACAGAATCGTTCTGAATGTGACATTTCAGACCCAATGAGATACTCAAGAGCTGAAATCCCGGAAGTCCTCATAGGTCCCGACCGCACACCACGGAGGGTGTTTCATGGTGTTTAATACAAGCGGCAAGGTGGACGGGGCTGGGATGGATCTCCTCTCGTCCTTCTTCTTCAGGTAGGGCCAAAGTAGGGCCATCTCTTGAAAGACGGTCTCCTCGGTGCAGAACCTTCGAGCTCCTCTTTCCGAGAGTCACTGGCCATCTGGGTGTCTCTGTACGCCTTCCTAGATGTTACGTCACTTCAGAACTCAGAAGTACCCAACCCTGCTTTTCCACATCGGCCACGGCCGATCAAACGGTTGTACTTGGACACCACAGAAGAAAACAGGACGCTATTTTTTTCTCCCAGCCCGGGGAGAGAGGTCAAAGTTCTTGCTTCTCATGGAGGATGTAGAGGCCCTGAATCAACAGGTGGACTGATTTTCAGAAAACTTAGCTTAGCGTCACTGGCGTTCCACAATTATGCTACTTTTGTTGTGCGGGAATCCAACTTTCCCAAGACAGGAGGAAATCATCTGTTTCTCTGGGCACTGAGCTGGTGCTGGAGCGGACCACCACTGCGGTGGCATCGTGGCCTTCTCTGAGGACCGATAGGGTAGTTTGGCTAATCGCCGTGTGAGTTTCTTGAACCCAGTTCTAACATGAGACCAGTCAACCGACACTGAACATTTGGGACCAGATCTTCTTCGCAATAACGGCGCACGTTCACCGCTACACATCCTACTTACCGGCTCGTATCGGACGAGGCCGTACGTCCAAAACCCCACACGGAACCAGTTCCGGCCTCTGAGTTCGTTCCCTCGGTCTGTAAACCCGACTCCGCCGATCCAAGTTTCGCTCGGTTTAGTCCTCACGGTGGGAAGACGTGGCTCCCGAACCGGTCCGAAGCCATGTCTGTACACGGAAAAAAAAGCCAACCCGAATCCGAAGTCAAGCGAAAAGCAGTCTGCACCTAGTCAGTAGTCCAGAGCTAGTGACGCAGTCCTTCTACCAGATATCAGAGCTTAGTTCTCTGTTGGATAGGGGTATGAAGGTGCTGTTCTGGTGGGGCTCTGGCTTCTTTCCAAGCGTACCTCCCTGGGGCACCTGGAAAACACACAGCAGACATTTTTAGCAAGAATAACCCGCGAAATGAAGAACAATCTTTGCCATTGAGGGTGGAGAGAAGCGGTGTTGCATGTTACGTCACATACAGCAACATGGCATGCCAGATGTACATACTGCAATGGCAACTATACAGCGTATGGCGACTGCGCACGTCCCAGTCCGCCAGAATTACAAGTATATTCAATGCTGGATGATTATGGACACGCTATTTTCTATCTAAATCCACACAGACCTCCTCTTCCCCAGTCAAGTGCCCTGAACCCCTGAGGAGAAAAGAGGTGTTTTAGTTTTAAAGTGCTTCCACTCTGAAGACACGCACACAAACCACAGTAGTCAGGGAAAGGATGCGCAATTTTGATGCCGGGAACTAAAAAAAGGGGCCGTCTAAACGGCGTCTTCTACCTCACCTGTCCATTTAGCAGCGTCATGGGGATGTTGCAGTAGACGTGGCGCCCCCCGGGGCCCAGAGTGGAGAACTGCATGGTGGGCGGAGGTGGGAGGGGAGGCGACAGCGAGGAAGGCTGCGCGGGGAGGTGGAACTCGTAGCTGCGGCAGAAATGCCTCATTTGGGCCGCCGTAGCCGTGTGACCTCCTCCCAGAGGCAAGGTCATCTGGTTGTAATCAGGAATCTCTGTTGCCAAGGCAACCTGCATAGGATGAAAACACCCCGGTTGGGAAACTTTGTCATTGTAAGGGTTCCTCCGGGTGGCAGCTGGATTGACCGGATCCAAGGTCAGGAACGAATTCTAAAGCTCAGGTTCAAAATGGTAGATTTCTATAACCGTTGTATGCTTGGTGGAAGGTTCCCGTCCCGGACCGCGTTCTCCATGAATGAGCTTCGCCGACAGAGCGCCGTTTTCTCTCTCGTCGGCAGGATGGTCGCTCAATCATTTGTCTGTTTGAAAGCATTTGATTCGACGGTAATTTAAGAGAAATCAAACACGCCCCAAAAGATGCGGAGCAGTTTTTGGGTAATATTTTCCAGTACTTATTTATATTCATAATACTGTATGCCAGTGGAATATGAACACCCATTTATCTACATTTCATTTGTCACCCAAAGCCCCGTGTCGGAGGTGGCAGAAGAATCCCCGGCGTAGCATTCTAACTCTTGGTTCGTGACAGGACAGAACCTTCCGGTGCATGCAACGCAAACCTGGGCACGGTCATCTGTCTTTGGACCCTCGCATCGCTTGTGTTCGATTTTTATTCGGGAAAATCATTTGCCTTTACAAGGCATATGTAGAGGAAAAAACATTTTTAATCTTGAAACACCGACGCGTTCCGTTGGCCCAATTAGTGATGGGAACTGCCTCGAGGGAAACTTAACAATTGGCTGATTAGTTGTATTCGTAAGTAAAATAAGGCATTGGCGCTTGTCCATGAAAAACTTTGAGGTAAAATAGTAGAAGATGCAACACTTCCACTGCCGAAGACCATCTACCAACTCTGACAACAACTGAAGCATTACATTTGGATTTCAGAAGACCAGCGCTGACCTGATGATTTCCATGGCGATTCTCGTTGGGGGGAGGCAGCGAGGCGGAGGTCGTTGTCATGGCGATGGTGGAGACAGTGGTCTGCAGGTCACCGTACAGACCCTGTTCGCCAGAGTCCATCACCTGTTACCATGGCAACACAAGCAACCCATCAGACATTCGCACATTTAAGTACAGCCGCAGTCACATATGACCCGAGTGTACTTGAGAAGCCATAAACCGTCCCCGTGGAGCCATCGGCTGGATAAAGCACCTTCTCTGGTTTGCTTCTCACATCCACGGCTGAAAGCAGCCAAAACTAACTGCAGCCGCTGGAACGCGGGCCGAGGTGGACGCTGGTCGGGGGCCGGGGGTTCGTGAAAAAAAAGCCGTACACCGCGGACTTTCAACCTCAGCTCCAATGCCGCCTCCAAAGGGCAAACATCGGATTCGGGATTTGGATCCGGCAGACGAGAAGGAACGTCCCAGATGATACGAACGGGAGACATTCGGACATTCGAGTACACAGACTACAAACATGTCCACACAACATCCAGGACTAGCATAAGTCAGACTAGTCAACCATGTGATCCAAGTAGACACACAACCGTTGACCCTCCCGTTCACCGGGCTGAACAATTAAGGGTCTCCGATTGACCTCCTGGATGTCGTTGGACTGTGGGAGGAACCCGGAGAACCTGTTTCATTTTCAGATATAACCATATTACCATCACGAATCATAGTAATCTCCACGGTGAAGCTGATCTTCCGTGTTTTTATTGCCGCTCTAGTTTCCACACAAAGGACAAAGCCAGCAAGTTTCTCTCCTGATTATTATTATTATTTAGTTCATAGCGACAGGAGCACATCTCCTCCTCTATAGGGCATTCACCACCCGGGGTGCTAACACATGCAAACATCCACCCCCGACCACCGCCGCCGCCGACAATGTAATTCCAATTTTCATACATTATTTGTATTTAGTGGCCATTTCAAAGGCCATCTGCCGGTGGTGAGAGTCTAATGTGTGCACCTGGGTGGGCAAACACACACATATGCTGCTGACAACATGCACAAAGTGGGCTTTCAGGCTCCCGGTCACATAAAATGGGCGATTTAAAGAGATTATTATGATGTATATTTATTACCGATGCTTAAAGTATCAGTTTTATTCACCGGGAGAGGCGGTGTGTGGTGTTATTATACGCTCCTTTAGTTGTCATCACCATCGTACACGCTGTATTTATGGCGGCATTTGGGGTTTAGCACACTTTAGCATTTAATTATGCAAATGTTTGTGCTGCGAGAAGCTGCAGAAGTACCTGCCGTCTGGACAGAGTCTCTCTGCGTTTAGCGGGCATCTCGTAAACCACCTGCTTCCAGAATTTAGAAGACAGCTCGTTGCTCTTCGGACCCCGCCACTTGATGATGGATAAAACCTGAAGAGGACAGTGAACGTAAATCATCTGATGATTGGACAAAAGTGTTCCAGACAGTGACAAGGAAGCACCTCAAGATAAATGAGATGAAAAATTCCGCAGGAAATCAGGATGAGATGTTTGTGCTTGAAGCTCTTCCTGTAGTACGAGCAGTCAACGGTTATTGGAAACCTTCATTCAGGGGTCAGAACCTGATCCTGATTGACATCGACCCCTTCTGTCCTTCCACCCTCCATCCATCCATCCATCCATCCATCCGTCCATCCATCCATCGGACCGTCCGTAATTCTGTCCATCCATCCGTCCATCCATCCATCCATCCATCCATCCATCCATCCTACCTATCCGTCTATTTGACCGCCCATCCGTCCGTCCATTCATCCATCTGTCCATCTCTTTACCCTCTATCTGTCCATCCATCCATCCATCCATCCATCCATCCATCCATCCATCCATCCATCCATCCATCCATCCATCCATCCATCCATCCGTCCATCTGTCTGTCCGTCCGTTCGTCCGTCTATCCATAAATGCATCCATCTATCCGTCCATCCATCCACCTGTCTGTCCATCCATCCATCCGTCCGTCCGCCCGCCCGTCCGTCCGTCCATCCATCCATCCATCCATCCATCCATCCACCTGTCTCTCTGCACATACTTTAATGGTGTGCTTCAGTGCCTCCACCTCCTGGTAGTTGATGACGTTCTTCAAGTCTGCGCACTCTATCAGGATCACCTGGAAAAAGAGGAATGATTTTCCGGAATGTAAACCCCTCAATCAGAGACAGCGATGTTGGCTTTCCTTTGTACCTTGATCTCGCCGGTGGTCAGCATGGAGTGGAGGCGGGTCTCGATCTGGAAGATGCTCCAGCCTCTTTTCGCGACAAACTCGGGAGTCAAAACGATGATCAACCTTCTGCTCTGCTCCACGCTGCGGGCTAAGTCCTCGATGTACGCTGGAGGGCGAAAGTACGGCATGAAGATTGTTTAGAGGTGTGACTGTGGGTATCATTCATTCATCTAAACCACTTAGTCTGCAGCCAGGGTCTCGGGGGGCTGCAGCCTATCCAAGCTGTCATTGGGCGAAACGCAGGATCCCCTCCGGGTCCATCGCAGGGCCTCATATGAAGTAAGACAACCATTCATCCTCTCATTCAAACATCATTTCGACATGCAATCGTTCATTAACGTCTGGACAATGCAGGGTCGCCAATGAACCTCCCGCATGTGTTTGGACTGCAGGAGTTGGTGTGAGAGAAGAGGTTTGGATGGACCGGCTGTGGCCCTTCTCCTGAAGGAACCAAGAGAAGATTGAGGCTGTGTAACTTCTTCCACGGCTTTGTTTCTGGGCGATGAAGAACCTCCTTCCTCCATCTCCTGGTTCTTTTATTCTGGTGTATTTTCCACCTCGCAAACCTTCCTGCAGGGTTGGACATTCATCCTGGAGATGTTTCCAGGTCACAGGAATGAAAACTTAATTTTTTGGGGACAGGGTATGTAACCAGCTGCGTGCTGGTTGGCGGCCCGGGGCTGAAGATGTAGGGCATCGCAATTCATTATGAGCCGCATTAAGGTTAAATGTATTTATGTATTTTAGAAAAATAATGCTAAATAATGCGAAGAACAAAAACATGCGGCCGGATTCATCTCCTCTTGTTTGAGGAGAGTGAGAAGTTGGTCTTCTGCTGGGGAACCATCGAGAGCGATGGCGGGGCGGGTATGGCGCCGCATTAATTTGACAGCTAAGTTGGATGAACCCCAGACACCGCGGTCTGCCGACGGTGGTTTCTCCAAGTTCTGCCCGAAACCTAATTAACATCGAGAACGCGCAACTTTAAAAGAGACATTAATATCACCAGCACTTTATAACCCCAAGCTGCTTGATTGTGGACGTTGTTGGAGCTCATCACTTTGATTTGCTGAAGGTAATGAGCTGATGGAGGAGAGCCAGGTGGACGCACGTCCTCCGGTCACGCTCCGGGGGATAGTCAGTTCCACTCCGCCACCCAAAAAAACGTCATTAGCCACATCCTGTTATACAGGCACAGGGGCGAATGACGGTTGGTGTGATCGGCGGGTAGAAAAGTAATCGGTTCTATTCATTCATTCATTCATTCATTCATTCCCTACTCCCCTCATCCACTCATCCAAGGTCACAGGAGGCTGGAGCTTGTCCCAGACTATTGTTAAATCTATAACTCATAATGAATATCACCAGTGTTTCCATGTTATTTTCCTAGCTGCAGCTTCCAGACCAGACTTTATTCATCTCTGCACTGTCTCCTAGCGTGCAGCGTCCATAGCGGTGTGTATCCCATATATATGCATTTATACATATAAATATGTTTGTGATTGGGAAACAGCAGCTGCAGCACGTCAATCCAAAGTGGAAAGATTCTGTCCTCCGTCTTAGAAACAGCTGTTTGTGTTTCCTCCAGGAAGTGGACGGTGCAGTTTGTCCCATTGGACATCCCATCGGTCTTAACCACAAAAAAATCATCATCGTCGCTGCTAACGCTTCACTAAAACTCTAGTTTTAGGGCAGCAGAAGACAGATAGACTTGCCCCCTCTCCCATTTGGTTGTGTGTTGGCGACAGGGTGTGTGTGGCGTGCCTTCTCTAGGTGTGTGAGGTCAATGTGTTGACAGATGGCATAATAAGAGTCATATTTCCGCTGCAGTTGGGCAGAGTGACACCCAGCCTCAGAAATGATGACAAATGGTGTGCATGTGTGTGTGTGTTTTATGAGGATGTGTGATGTACATGTTTGCAATTGTGTAACCATGGAGATGCCTATCTTTTTTTTGCTGACGGAGGGGTGTATCCAGGGTGCAGGGGTGGGAGATGGATGTTAGATGCTTACTGCTGCTGGGTATGAGGTCCCTGTCTGGCAGGAACAGCTTGTATCCATAATGTTTCTCCAGGATGTCGGGCAGGATCTCCAGAGCGAAGGTTTCCTCGTCGCTGCTCATCCTATCGCAAAAAACACAGAAACTGTAACGGAAACAAGCAAGCTGTCGCTGCCTTTTTGTTTGTGATGCATTTCCAGGAACTATAAACACCCTCACCGAGAGCAACTTCAACATCGTCACTTTGATTTCCTCTTGAAGCCGTTCAGAGATAAATGAACCCCTTGCATTTGCATCAGCGCTTCGCTTAGTTTGAGTTGGCGAAAGATAAACAGACGTTTGGAGCCCGAGCTTTATTTTAGTGAAGAAATTTAAAGCCGACTTCTCGCTGCAGGGACCTTCTGCAGCTCCGAGAGCCATCTCAGCTCCTACCCCGAGGCAGGGCCTTTCTACAGTTCCACAGGAACTTATTGGGGCCTTGTGATTGGTGGAGCTCATAAGCCACGACTATTACCGGATACTTCTTGCAGACTGCGGACGCCATCTTTAAGACCTATCCTGCTCATTACTCAGGACAAAATGTACAGAAGAAGTGAGAAACGGAACAACCAAGAGGTCCAAGCTCTTCTGTCCTGCTACATCTCAGAGGGGCTTCCAGGGCTCTACAGGAGGGCTCTGCATTTCGGACAAGTTTGAAGTAAGCTAACAGCTTACGAGGTTCTTCACAAAGTGAAGCAGTGCAGGAAGAAGATAAATACACTTCAACCATCTGATTGTCCATGGTCATCATTCCATGAACGTTGTGGCAGCTTCCAACTCCGTGGTGTCCAAGTTGTCTTCCTTGTCTTCCTCTTCTTCTTCTTCACCGGCTTGTTTTGGAGTGTGGATCTGAAGGGGCACCAATGGACCTTACCGTGGTCCCTCACCGCATGTGGGAATGCAGGACTAGAAGGTTCCCTCTTGGAGCTAGGCTACTTCCTGGAACTGGACACTTCTTGGAGCGTTTTTATCCAAAAGCGGCTTCTATCTCACTCATCCGGGCAAAACGAGGCGCTTCTCCATCACTCCATCATGTACGTCACTGTGCGAGCAGTGTGAGGAGGCGCGGGGAGAAAGCTCACCTGCCCAGAGAGTCCAGGTCCACCTTGGTGTAGGACAGGTAGGCATCGTACTCTTTGTTATCTGTGGACAAAGATCAGGACACAGTTAAATCCAAGGAAGGTATAAGGTTGGCGTAGAATCATTAGTAGCACAAGAAGGAGTCGAGGGAGAGAGGCGTCACTTCCTCGGTTCTTCAGTTCGCAACAGCTGACCTGTTTTGCGAGAAACGTTTTAGGCTCAGGATCGGGATAAACTTCAGAGCCGCCGACAGCAGAGGCGTTCTTCGCAGTCGGTTCCCCCTCGCCCGCCGTGCCTTGCAGCACAAACGCTTCCAACGGCAAAGTGGTAAATCCCGAGGTCCTGCATTCATGCTGTTTGGTATTGGCGGGTCCCCGGGCCCCTCGGGGGCTGTGTCAGAGATCACAGCGGCGCCTGGGGCTTTTTCTGCACCGGCTTCATCAATAATACACCGGCACGCCGCCAAAGAATCGAATCCAGACTCTCGCTTGATGAATATATGTAGGGGGGGCATTAATAATGTCGGTGGCACCTTTCAAACTGTCCGTCACTGTGACAGACACGTTTGGCGATGGGATGCGCCGCTGAGTTTGGTACAACTTTATAAGGAAAATAAAAGTGCGTCCGTCTCGTCTTTTGTGCTACATTTCGAGAGTGAATATAATATTTAACGCCCCCTCCCCGGCAGTCCTTTGGTACAGAATTAGCTGGGTATTCCAATTGTGTTCCCTTGCCATGTGGGATCCGGCAGAAGGCCACGTCCTGCGTCGACTCGTGAGGCAATGAATCTCCTACAATCGCCTCTTCTGGAGGTACTCAGAAGCCAACTCGACCTTTTTGAGAAACTACACCTCAGCACACACACCGGGATGCACCTTCTGCCATGTTGTCTCTACAAGTCACATCTCATTACACAAACAAACTGTGACTCTCATATTGGAAACAAGGCAATACATTGCATGTGAGTAGGAGGCAAGCGAGAAAGACGTGCCAGCATCCCATAGTTTGCCAATTCAAGGCCAGAGTGTTTATCTCGGAGGGGTGTACTTGTACACTCATAGTGCGCGAATGCGTGAAGAATCTTGAAGAATTGAGTCCTCTGCGGCTACAGCTCAGGCTCAGTGTCACACACTTCTGTCATATTGTTCCCATATTTGAGGTGGTTGTTGAACCTTGTCATGGCAAGTGGACTTCTTTTCTTGCCCCGTCTCAGAGGCTTCTATAGCAATACAAGACCGCAGGAGGGTTTGTCATATCAACGAGCGATGGATGTAGTTAAAGAGGACATGGAGTTAGTTGGTGTGAAAGTAGAGGATACAGAGAACAGGGGAGGTCGATGGAGGGAGTTGATTCAAAGAAGAAGTCATATTAATGAGACAGTTATTTTACAGAAACTAGGTTGGATGGGGTTGTTGTGGTCATGTTGGCGTTGAAGGGGGAGCCAAGGTACGAGTTTTTGGGATCTCGCCTGAGGGGGATCCTGCACAGGTGCTGTACATGTACCTTGAGTTTGTTTGAAACAGGTGACTGGCTGAGGGTCAGCTTCTGCAAAACCACTCACTCATTAACACAACAAACCATCTCAGCGCCCTCGGAGGTGGACAGGAAGATGACTGAAACTCGAATCCGGTTGCAACGCTAATGAAGCATTACAAATATTACAGGATTTAAAGCGGGACTAAATTTGGAGGAAGAGCAATTAAAATGGTTGAAAGATAAAGAGACACCCAAAACCAGTAGTTTGTTAAAATGCTGGCTTCCCTTCATTGTTCATTCACTGGATCGACTCGACGGCATGACTTTCCATAATCGCGTTCAGGCTCGGTCTGTCGTAACTTCCGGACTCGCTCTCGGCGTTATGATTGGCTGATGGATCTACTATTTCTTAAAGCAACGGTACTATGAAACTAAATGACAAAATAATTCACCAACAATACGAAATAATATTTTTAAACCTATTTATCTCATTTTGACATTCTTTATCACTGAATATGACTTTTTAAAACAATGAAATTCTACTCAGTATTTATTCAAGTATGTATTAACTGATGGCTATCTTCGGCTGGGTTACAACAATGTCTGACAGTTCATCTGCCGGACTTTGCCATTCCTTTTGTTTCCATCCTGAAGGAACGCTTAGACTCACCGTCCTCGGTTTCGTCGCTGCCGAAGTGGCTCCGGTAGCAAAGCATGATCTCCAGGTTGTAGCACTTGTAGAGCGCGGTGAGGATCCCCAACACCAGCAGAATGACCCCCAAACCCCCGGCCAACTCCAGGCGGTACATGTCTGCAGGCAGAGGGTGGAGGAGAGGCTAAGCTCATTTTCACACAACTGTGGAGATGCAAAGTCAAGTCACGTGATTTTGTTTTTGCTCCGAGTCGCTCGCGGCCAATCTGCATTCAGGAAACATGGAAAATTCACAACATATACTTAGTATAAGCTGTCATATTATAGATGTCTGTGAGGAAAATGGCTTCCCCTCTGACGTCTGTGTATATTTATGGGCTTTTGAACAGGCTGACTGAACAGAATGAATGACACACACACAGAGGCGTAATTGCACTTTTTCATTTACCACAGAGTCACAACAACAACAACAACATCAACAAACGCACGGCTGGCAGCTGAGAGCAGATCCATAAACAAAAACAACTAATTACTACTCAGGACTGAATGAGAGTCACGGCGGACCATCTAACCGCTAGAAGTGTGTTTAACGTCGGCGCTGGAGGCCCTTCTGCTCCCCGCTGAGTCTCAATCACATCTTAGCTGCACATCTGAAATATTTTCCAACGCTTGGCGAGCGGGAGGAGAAGATGTGTCTCAGGTGTTTGTTCTGCAGGCGGTGAAGCACGTGAACTTTTAGCTGCGAGACGCATTTCATTTGCACTCCAGAACCCATGAGACCGAATCTTATTATTTTCCCTTAAAACCAGATTATTTTTCTTGGCCGCCATTAAAATCTCATTTCTTATGTCACTTTATTTGCTGTACGCTATTTAAATGAGCTCAATCTGCTCCGTCTGGAATGAGACCATCTGGGCTTGTAACGGCTAAATGGATGGCCGTTCATTTGTTCATTGATTCATTGATTCACTGATTCACTGATTCATTGATTCATTCATCTACAACGCTTAAGTGTCGGTTAAATCTCCAATGACTTCTGGGAATAGCTCTAGGAAAAGCGCAGTAAATGATAAATGATTGAATGAATTGACTAATAAATGAATGAATGGATAATGGAATGAATGAATGCAGGGATTATCTTATCAAAAATCTCTTTTGGTTTATCCAAGACAAATAAAAAAACACTTACTTAAAAAAAAAAAAAAAAACACCTTTTTTTGGCTTTTGTTTTTTCCACAATGAATTTCAGGCCCTTCTTCATCCTTTCATGTTGTTTGTTGCCAGGTAACAATTCCCGATGAGTTATTATCCCTCGTGAAAAAAAAAAAAGCTTGATTGTTTCTCAAGCAAAAAACAAAAGAGAGATTTCAAAACAAAGCGTGATAAAAGTAGGTGTTTTGCAGCGATTATGTTTTTGAGGGGATGTTCGTCCGAGCAGTCATTTCGTGGGCTCGTGCAGCCTTAACCCGCGGTATCCATGGCGCCCGTGCAGCAGACAATGGAAGGTCTCCACTTAGCCTCCATCATGTGTTTGAACTGTGGGAGGAGCCCGGAGAACCCCGAGGAACCCCACGCAGACACGGGGAGAACATGGAAACTCCAACCTGGAAGGGAATCCAACCAGGAACCTCCAGGCTGTGAGGGGGCGGGGCTAAACGCTGCTTCACCGCACTGTCCAATGGCAGTGCAGTGAATCACAGATAGACACCAGTGATTTATAAAAGCGCAGGTTATAAGCAGACATTCCAGAGAACTCTAACATGCTCCTTGTCACACACACACACACACAAACACGCACAAACACACACACACACAGATAATTGCACGTTCAACACGGTTCGGAATGCCTCGTTGTTTGGCAGTGGATTCCAGTCCTATCATTTGTAATGTGGAGGATGGGAGATTAATGGAAGGTGGCCGGGGGACGACGCCTCTGAATGTGACCCGCTATTTCACTGCCTGTCGCACAAACAGACACACACCTCCCGCTCGCTGTAGCACCGCTGCCATAATGGATTACAGGCCAGCCGCAAGATAGAGACAAACAATCAGCCACAACACACTCTTCACCCGCTCTTCACTGAACGACGGCATCCGCGATAACCTCAGCCACCTTCCCGGCGGAGGAACTTTCCGAAGACTTTTTCAGGAACGAGGTTGTTCCTCGGTGCATTCAGACAGCAGAGGAACCGGGAAACGTGGACCTCAGCTCCAAAAACCAACATCCCAGAACCATAAGCTGTAATCGTGAGTTCCACCAACTCATAACTAGCATATACTTCCTGATGACTGCAGAGCACCATCTTTAAAAGCCATCCTGGTCGCTGCTCGGATGTTTTCTTGGACGGAAGCGACAAGAAATGGAGCGTCCAAGAGGTTCAAGAAGGTCATCCGTCCTGCTACATCTCAGAGGTGTTTCCAGGGAACATCTACATTTTTGTGCAAATAAGTGTGGCGTTAGCTAATGGCTAATGGGGTTCTTCCCATTGCAGGGAGAAGTGAAAACACTCCGTGGTTATTTTTCCATGAACGTTGTGGCCGCTTCCACCTCCATGGTGTCCATGTCGTCTTCCTCTTCTTCTTCTTCACTGGTTAGTTTCGGAGTGAGGAGATGAGGGTGCACGTCACACCGGTGGGAACGCTCAGCTAGGAGGTTCCCCTGGAGGAGGAGGAGGAGGAGGAGGAGGATACTTCCTGGAACAGAATTGGAGCTGAACACGTCTAAAGAGCTTCTGACATTTTAAATCTGCATGTTAATCGAAAACATTAAAACGTAAACTGCTTTTGCTCAGATTGACACTCAATTGATGTTTATGAAAAATAATTGCTTGCATAAATGGAAGTACACTGGGACAACAGCTGGAGATCCATCAAGCGTGACCGCAGAAGGTAAATGTCCTTCAAACTAGAGTGTAGACAAAACATCATTGACAGAATTCTCCTTTTTAAGTTTACAGCTTTAACTTTTTTAAGTAAAACCCCCGCGTAACATAGAATAGAAGCTTAGAGAAAAAGTTCCTCAAAGTGACAGCTGGAGATGTTTGAATTCACCCTCTCACAGCCGCCTCGCGTGAAGTTCCCCGTCTCACCAGCAGACGTCCCCCAAACTCCACTCTGCATCCCCACCGCGCCGCCTCCATGCAGGAGTCCGCATCTGTGTGTATGTGTGTGTGTGTGTGTGTGTGTGTGTGTGTTTGCAATTGAGGACGGGACGGCAAAGGGACGACAGAAAAAAAAGGCCAAATATTTGCTCTGCAGCAAAGTGAACTCCGACATCTTCCATTAGCGGTGACACATTTAGCGGCCTCCTCTCCTCTCCTCCCTTCCTCCTTTCCTCTCCTCTCCTCCTTTCCTCCTCCTCTTCTCCTCCTTCCCTTCCTCTCCTTC
This sequence comes from Fistularia commersonii, assembly GCF_037954325.1. Lineage (NCBI taxonomy): Eukaryota > Metazoa > Chordata > Actinopteri > Syngnathiformes > Fistulariidae > Fistularia > Fistularia commersonii. The sequence goes on from NC_141314.1 coordinate 7,333,497, forward strand.
TCTTCCCCTCTCACTCCATCACCCCCCCCATCTTCATCTATCTGTCCTATTCTTTCCATTAATAATGAGCCGCTGTGAAAACGCTGCATTTAAAGCGTCCTCCTGGATCAGACGCCGCAGATATTAGTCAGCGATGATGACGACGAACGCAGACACACACACACGCGCGCGCAGACACACACACACACACACACACAGGCTCCACAAAAACAGACTTTTCCTTGAGGTTCTTACGTCACTCATCATGTGTGACGTTCTTCCTCTGCTCACCGCCAGGATAATCAGCCTGTGCTCTTCCCGCCGCTGGATTACTAGGCTTCGCCCCCCCCGCGTCCCCGCCGCCGCCACCGCCGCCGTGGGGAAACTCATTTGCCAGCAAATCAACTCAAGCGACCAAATGACAGACAAACACACGAACAATGCAAAGCGTCGCAGACGCGGCGGACGGGCCGAGCCGTTGGAGACACGATTAGCTGCCGAAATGTCTCGTTTTGGTCTTTTGGCTCCAGGTTTTCCCTGTCGCCGCCATCCTGAAGGCCCCGCCGGGCAGGTTCTCTAGGACGAGATCATGATTCTCCACCCACGGACGATCTGGAGGGAAAAACAACCTCCTGTCCGGAGAGACTCGTCACCCCTTATCTCATGAATACACAAAGTCCAGTCCTACCGGCGCAGAGCATTTTATTCAAATTTATTCGAAAATAACTCACTAAGCAAAGAGCCGAGCAATTAGCCGGAGCAAATAATGAATTGATAAATATTCATTCATTCGTCAAAACTGAGAGGTGGGGTTCTCCGTCACACTCCCTCACACCTCATGTTGAGGCATTCAATCCTTCACATCTGGACAATTTTCAATAAACGTCCTCCATGGTTTTAGCCGGTGAGGGTAAAGCGAACAACCAGGGAACCTTCTTGCTTTGACACGGAAGCACTGACCGCTGTTCCACTGTGTCACCCAAATAAATAGATGAATGGATGAATGAAAACAAAATCTTTTATCTTTTTGTGCAAACAGTCCCTGAAGGACGCCGCGTCTAACTATTTTAAATCTTCCCAATGATCTTCTTATCCTGGTCTTGCTCTGAAGATACCCCAGGATGGCGATCCATCTCCCCGCAACAGGACGGCGGGGGGATGAATCCTCCTGATCGCAGCTTTACCTTAATCCAGTCTCTCACACTTTTCATTTGTCGCAGCCAACGACGAGTAAAAACATCAACGGGTGATTCCTTTTTCTCCTTACGCGGACGACGGAGTCTGCAAACAGCAGGCGCGTCATCTCGGACTAATCCGAGTCCTTTTTCAACGTCCGGGTGAATCGGTGACGCGGTTCGAACAGCTGGCCGGAGATGCGCTCGGACCTCTCAGATATCTGGTCCCCGTCCAACTCGCCCGTGATGAAGTGTTTGGAGACCCGTCGTGCCGAATCATTCCGCGTCGCCCGAAAATCTGAAGCCATTGTCCATAAACGGAGCCCCGAATCAGGGGAACATTCAAGTGATGTCGAGGAGGCCGTGTCCCCGAGCGTCCTCCTCCTCCTCCTCCTCCTCCTCCCTCTCTTTCTAGTAAAGCCCATCTCTCGGGCTCCTTCCGCCCCGCCGGCTGCAGATGTTGTGTCTGGGCGGCGAGCGTGTCAGCGCATACGTGAAACGCCGACACGACACCGCGTTACTCCGGGTCGCTGGGGGGTGAGAGCGCACCCTAATCCAATCACACACATTCATGTGAAATCAAGCTTCGGTAACTCGCGCCAACTTAGGCTAACATGTGCTTTGTTTAGGCTGTCGCGTCACGATCCGGCGCTCTGATGCAACCTCGCCTGGAGGCATCGGGCAAGGAGGTGGCAGAAAGGAATATTAGCTACTTAGCGTGGTTTATGAACTTTGAAGGACTTGCCCCCCCTCCCCCGATGATGGGGGCAAATTACAAACCACACTGTTGATGTGATTTGCTTTATCCGGTTCAGCTGATAGGTTAGCTCCGCTGTTTTCGGCTCGGTCTTTTAAACAGCGGGTTTAGTTTCATCAGTTCGTACGAGGACGAGGGGCTCTTGCCGCAAAGGCAACACGCTGACTCACCAAAGGCGGCGGGTTTAAGCATCGGATGATCTCAAGATCGAATTTGAAGGTGAGCACGACCGGGCGTTCTGATCTGTGCTCCACCACGCCGATGATACACCGATATACTGAAGTAGAAGCAGTCGGAGAGGAGCCTGTGCCGAAAGAGAACCGACTAAAAGCAGCTCCCTGCGGTCTGAAGTCTTGCTGAAACCCATCTGGGTCAGATGGAGGCAGGTGATTGGCTGAGAGTACCCCTGAAAAGAACAGCCGAAAGGGGAGGAGGAAGAAGAGGACATTTTTTCCAAGCAAACTTGTAGTTCATGTTACTCGTGTTACTCCCTCTTTCATTGGCTGTCTAGCTACATGTTTCACTCCTCTGATTGGCCGTAGGTCGAGCCAGACACATCCCCGACAACATTCGGTTGGCTAATGGGGAACTGAAGGCTACACCAAGGAAGATCTCGCCTTGCCGACTGAGGATACCTTCCTCACAAGGCGCGAGCAAGAGCACTTCCTCCTTCCTCTTTCCTCTTTCCTGGCAGATCCAACCTCCGAATCCTTCTTCCCAGACTTTACCATCCCTCCTCTGTCCGTGTCCAAACGGTGTCTCTGCTGCTTCCCATCTACTTCCTTCGATCATTCTTTCATTTATTCACCGTCTAATAAGAATTTCCTCTGACATTATCCGGTCTTAGTAGTCGTACTCTTTGCCCTTTGCGCTCGTGTCCGTGTGTCGTGAACATTCAGCCTTTCTTGTCTCGCACGAATCGGATTAATTAGTGGATTAATTAGCGAAAGTACAACCTTTTCATTGTCCATTTCACACAGCCTGTAAACTCCCAGCGATCTCGGGCTTTACCCAGATGGGCTTCACGCAACGGGGAAAATGTCAAACGGCTCAAATTAGACGTCACAGAGTCTCTGATTGACCAGCCTGCCCGTGCAAACGCCCACGATGGTGACCGATGGTGCACCTTCTTGCAGGAGGTCCACTGGAGACCATTACCCAGCCGTATAAATGAGAGGGCGAATGGTCTAATATCTCTGTATGAGTCCCTGTGATTGGCCGGTCCAGGGTGAACCCGAGCCTTTCGCCCGATGACAGCTCGAGCCCTCCCACAACCCTGGGTGCAGGATAATTGGCATGAATGAATGAGTGAATGAATAAATATTGGCTCCGGGCGTGTTTCAACACCTTGCAACCCATTTCCATGTGACTGAGGCGAACGGTAGGCAGCCAAATGCACAGGACTGTATATATAAATATAAATATAGATACATATGCAACATATAGCCGCATACTATCAAACACACCATGCAGGCCCACGGTGACGCTGCAGCCGATTGCATCAAGATTTACTCCGACTGACGACCCCCCCCCCCTCCCCACCCGCTAAATCCTTTAACAACAAATAGCACTTCCTGTGTTCATCTGCCTAATTACACCGTTAACTAATGACAACGCCACACTTCCCATCCCTCCTCTGGACGTGTGTGTGTGTGTGTGTGTGTGTGAGTGAGAGTGTGTGCGCTGGCCTGTGTCGGAGCGTCCCCTGGGTGATAGTTAAGTATAGTAAGATAGATTTGACACCCGGGGCCTTCAGCGGGAGTCGGATGGGGAGCGAGGCGGCCCTGTTATTAGTCCTCCAACACCTCCCTCCCCTTACCTTCCCCATCTTTATCTTTCACTCTGAATCCATTACCCCCCCCTCTCCCCACCCCTCACCTCCCGCCACTTCCTCTCCATTTTCCTGCCTCCTTCCGTCTCTCGCTATTCACGTGCCTGTTTATCTCCGTCCACGATTGCCGTGCCTTTCTCCACCTCCTACGGCGGCCATGTTTGCAGCCACGAGATCGCGGCCTCCGACTCAAAAAGCTCATCGGGGGGGGGGAACCTGGGGAAGCGCAGGAGTGCTGCTGATGTTCTGCACGAGGAGCCCTCATGTATTCTTCAGCGGGATATTTAAAGCCACGCACAGGATCATGTTCTCTTCCGTGATGTGGTCTCCAGGGCCGAGGAGCCACTTCTTTCCTCAGACCATCTGTGAACTGAGTGACGTTCACATCCAGGACGGCGATTTTGCGAAACTGAGCTTCAGTGAGAGGCTGCGATTCTCCGGGTTTGCAGCTTCGGTTGTCAATGGCGACGTCTGCGCCCCGGATACCAGACCAGGGGTCAGCAAACCCGCGGCTCACTGTGATTTCTGAAAAATTTAATTAAAGTTTGTTCATTTTTTTAAATGAAATTCGAAATGTTAAGCTCATGGCGATCTTGTAACATCTAAATAAAATGTGTCAAAATATTTTCGTCGCTCTTAATAAGCGGCTGCACGCACCAGTAACAGGATGACAGCTCACAGAAAGAGGACGGCAATTTTGATTTGCTGCCGGTGGATAATTTAAGTCCAGTTTTTCTTTTCATAAATACAAGGACTCAATTAGACAATGTGTATTTTTCTTTCTGATCTCTTCTAAAGTCTCTTCTATTTTATATTTATATTCATATTTATTCAATGGTTATTGTTGCGCTGCTGTAACAACAAATTTCACCTGTGGGGATCAATAATGTACTATCTTATCTTTTCTTATCTTATCTTATCTTATCTTATCTTATCTTATCTTATCTTATCTTATCTTATCTTATCTTATCTTAAAAAAACACACAACACATAGTTTGTTCATACATAGGATAGCGATGATGCATAGATGATGCTCGATCGCTCTATATATAAATATATAATCAAAATATGCATATACTACATATATGAAGAACAGCAAAGAAACTTCAGGAGCTATGGTTGCATAGACGCTCCCTCGGAACAAGGCTATGGACAAAAGATTGATTTTAGCCGCAGGATGTTCTGATGTGAATAACGGTATGCGTGTCTATGCGTCCCTGTAAAGGACTGATCCAGGCTGAACTGCGTCTCGGAGCCGGTGACAGCAGGGCCTCGGCCCCAGATGTCTCGATAATGACTGAATAAATATGTAAACAAATAGATGATCTCCGGAAGCAAGGACGTCGGCTAAAGCTAGCACCGAGACGGAAGACAGGCTTCCGCAATTAGCTAGAATAAATAGGTGTTTGAGGAGTTCTAAGTTCCACCTCCTACGCTCAAATGAAACTCATCCCTGCCGCCAATGAGGTGTTTAATTGAAGCGGTTCTGACGTTAAACTATTGTTTTCCCGACATCTCATGTAAATTTTGCTGAAGTAAAATCGATGTCGCCGCAATGTTAAATTAAGGTGCTTCTGATGTCTAATCAATGTCTTTCAGAAATTAAATGAAGTCTTGCGAAGCCCGAAGCGTTTAACTGCGTCCTGCCGCAGACATCTCCAAAACATAATCTGGAAATCATCCATTGAATAAATGATAAAGGATAAATTGGAGAGTTTTGCAAATTGACCGCTGCATTTTTATGATCGACCAATCACTGCAGAGATAGGCTCCGGCCCGCATGTTACCCTGACCGCAGGATAAGTGGTGTTGATAAAGCAGGGGTCAGGAACCTATGGCTCGCGAGCCATATATGGCTCTTCTGGTGATGCCATATGGCTCCCAGACAATTTTGAGTTGAAAAAGAAAGTATTTTAAAATACTTGTGATATTTCTCCATAATAATTTTAGGGTTAGATGGAGAAAGTTGATACGCTGTGGCGACCCCTGAAGGGAAGAGCCGAAGGAAGAAGAAGATTTCTTCATAATACTGTGTCATTTTAAAGTAAACAGAAATTAGTTTTGAAGATAAATTTCACGGGTCACCTGTCGGTCGCGTCAGGAACCATTGGCTTCTGAGCACGTCTGGGTCATTGTAAAGGTGAAGAAGTTAATTTTATCAAATAGCCAACTACTTTATCCGCATCAACCCTTGTAACGGAAAAGATGGAGACAAAGAAAAAAAAGACGATGATTACCATGCATTCCAGGCTGCGTGGACAGAGGAATTTGCATTTGGATCTGCGGTACGTCTAATATGCAATGATAAAATTGCATAGATGAAACGGTCAAATATAGAGCAGCACTTAGAGCAAATCCATGCAGAACCAGAGGTCGCATTAAAAGTAAAACGTATTTCATTTTTTGTGCGTTAAAAATACTATATGGCTCTCGATGAAACATATCAAGAAATATTTGGCTTTTATGGCTCTCCCAGTCAAAAAGGTTCCCGACCCCTGCGATAAAGAACGAACGACGCATTCGGCAAATGGCCGATTCGCGTCATGAGTAAAGCTTTAACGTATCACGCGTGTTCTCCGTAGAGCCGACGTGCATCCTGCACCCGGACACAATATATTAATCACGGCCTCCAACTGGTGATCAGTAGGGACTAATATCTGATTCTCATTTATTAATAATCTTATGGAGTTTTCCATAAGTGGGTTCCATATAAGTGGGGCGTTGTAGCAGCCCCGCTCCGTAAATAACCCATCATTGGGAGTTGGGTACTTTCGTGACATCATTACCGAGTTGTAATTTATACCCTTTCCTTGATAAAGTCTGGAAGCCATTTCTGTCTGGCGCTGTCTTTGTGCTTTTTCCTGTTAAATAACATTTTCAATTTTTTTTGCAAAGCCTTTCTGTTTTTCCTCCTTGAACAGCGAGCGGGAGCTCGGGGTCGATAGCAGGTAATTCAGGCACAAACTCCGAGCGCGGCAGCGGATTCCGGTCTTCTTGGGGTCAGGACTTAATCCAGCGGACGGCAGAACGCGCGGCTCGTCGTCCAACCCCAATCTGGAGCTCCTCTAATACCGACCCCGAGTTCAAGCTGCGCTTTGCTCCCCTCCTCCTTCTCCAGCTCGGCATGCTGGTCTCCACGCCTGAGCGGAGGTCACCCGCTGTCCTCCTGAGCGCCGGCCACTTTTCACCGTGTTGCACTCGTCTTGAACCCGCACGGCGTTAGCATCCTCTCAGCACACCCCAGATCTTTTAACCTGAACATGTGTCACAGCTGGCGATGCATCGCACTTCCCGGCATCCATCGCATCCCATTCAATCGTCAACCACCTCCTCACAGCGGGGGCTTTCTGCAGCTCCCGTCTCAGGAACAAGGCTGATTCTTAGCGCATTTCAGACAGCAGAGAAACCAGGATCCATGGACGTCGGCTCCTGCGGCGCTCTTAGGTTCCATAGGAACTCATAGCAAATACTCCCCTGCGGAGCGCCATCTTTAAAACCTATCCCGGTCTCTGGTCAGATGTTTTCTCGGGACAAAATGTTCAGAAGCAGACAGAAACGGAGCGTCCGAGAGGTCCGAGCTCTTCTGTCCTGCTATGCTACAGAGGGGTTTCCAGGGCTCGCGGAGGAACATCTACATTTTGGCCAGGACAAGTGCGGAGTTAGCTAACGGCTAACGAGGATTCTTCACACGTTGAAGCCGTCCAGGGAGAAGAGAAAGATGCTGCAACCACCTGAGAGTCCATGGTTATCATTCCATGAGCGCTGTGGCTGCTTCCATCTCCATGGTGTCCACCTCGTTCTCCTCTTCTTCCTCTTGGTTTGTTTTGGAGTTGCTCGTGTCCCACCAGTCCCTTCCGTGATCCCTCCCCGCCTAGTTCGGTAATGCAGGACCAGAAGGCTCCCCCGAAGGAGGAGGCTACTTCTTGGAATGGACTTCGACTTTACGTTCGAAAGCATCTCCTTATCCAGATACAGCAGGATTTTTGCCACGTATGTTTGGTAGTTGGTTGCTGTGCTGCTTTCCGTGCACCGCCTCTCTCTCCTGGGAGACGGATGCTTCCCTGGTTTTCGCCGAGGGTTCTTTTATTTAGCCTTTAAAAGGGGTTTCCTGTGGTACATTTATTTATTCATCTATTCTAATGACAGGGTGTCATATATTAGACTGTAAAAGCCCCAGAAGCAAATCGTGTTCATGATTCTGTCCTGTGATTAGACTTGACGTGACATTCTCCGCACCATCCTTCATCTGATCATGGCCGTTGATTTAGAAAATATATAATAAAGAAAGAACAACAAAAAAACAAAGAGCCTTGAAAAGTGCCCCGCGGCCAAATAAGCTCTTACACTCGGCCCATCCGTCCGTCCCACGCTATCTGAGAGCCATCACCGCAACCCTTTCATTGCGCGGATGGCCTACATTTGTCAGGTTCTAGCACCTTCCCTAATAAAACGTTGACGACGCAAACGGCGGGAAAACATGGTGAGCCTTAATCCAGGCTCATCTTTTAAAACTGCTCCGAAGTACCGCGGGGGCCCGCCCTCGGCTTCATTTAACTCCCGTAAATTCTGATAGGCAATTATACCGCGGAGCGAGGATCATAACGGTGAAAACCGTGATGATGATAGCGGCGAGGAGGAGGAGGAGGAGGGCCTGCGGTTGCAGGGGGGATAATAGATGTTGGAAAGTCGTAAGAAGAACGGGAAGCTGACGGTGTTCGCAAATGTACCCGTGAGCTCGTGGTTTTATTTCTCAGTGAAAAACCCCTTCAGCAGCCTGCGCGGACGCCCGAGGGTTCTTTAACGTTTCTCGATCTTTCGAATCCGAAGTGAGCGAACGGTCTACCTTTCTTCTGCAGGATGGCGCTCCCGCTGCGCCTGCCGATGTGGTTCTCCACAAAGCAGGTGTAGTTGGCCAGGTCGGCCTCCTCGACGGCGTCAAACGTCAAGGACAGCTGCACCTCCATCTCCCCCAAATGCTCTCGCAAGACCCTGGACAAACAAAAGAGACTCCGTTACGTGACTGTGGGGCATCTCCGTTCTGAGGCACACAAGACTGCGTGATACATTAAAAGCAAAGTGCCAAAAGGAGGACAAGCAAGACAAACACAAATGTACATTTTGAGGACAGACGGCTCAGTGTTTCCCAAATTATTCCTCTAAAAGCCCTGTAGGAGGGAGAAGGCGGGGGGTAGACGCAGATTAGAAAAGAGAAAGGAGGGGACAACAGTCGTAAAAATGCGATAAAAGAAACTGGAGGAGGGGAAATGATGCGTGGGGGAAAGCGGCTGAGGGCAGAGTGCGGCCCAGAAAGGAAGGCAGAGTAAGCAAAGAGGCTGGTGGAGGAAACACCAGCCGCCGCTGGAAGAGCTTCTCTCCTGACGGCGAGGACGTCCTGCCGTTGACACCCGCGAGGAGGACGGCCGCCGCACCTCAGCCAGGGGTTAATACTCTTCCCCGGTTTTGTGACAGGGAATCGTAACATAAAACCAAACATGCCGAAGGACAGATATTTGTGGTCATACTTTGTCTGAGAAGGACCTCGGTTTCTGCAAAGCGTTCTTCTCTTTGTTCACAGTGCAGGATTACATTGTGGATCAAAACTCCAAAGTTCCTCCATACGTTATGATGGGGTGGGCGGGGGGGGGGGGGGGGGGGGGGTCTCAGTCAAATTCTTGTGAGCTTCCGAACCCGACCTAGCAAACCCAACCCAACGAAACCAACCAACCCAACAAACACAACCCAACCAAACCCGACCCAAACCCGTTTTGATCCAAACCAACCACAGCCTGCATCATGGTTCGGGTGCAATCATAAGTAGATCAAGTACAAACACCCAGCTGGTGTCTGACGACACACAGGTGTCGGCTGGTTCTGCAATGACGAGATAAGAACTCTTTCACGGACTCATTCACTGAAATGAAAATGCACTGTAAAACGGGTGATGCAGTTGCACTTGCCATCACTGCTATCACATTTATTTTTCTTTGCAACTGCACCTTAGCACCTTAGTGACTCCTGTCACTTTAAAAAAAAAGAAATAAAACCGTACAATCAGAATAACTTGGCGTTGTTGGTTGTTCTCTCTGACATAGTATTATCATTTTTTTGTACTTTTGCCCCGCGGGTCTCAGAGCATCGCTATTTCAATGCTCCGTATGTGTGAACATGGCAGTATTGACGATAAAGTTGAATTTGACTTGAAAAAAAAAAGACGCCGGGATTCTTGTACGAGCAGCCAGAGCGCTTAGCAGGAGATTCGGGGGCATCCAGGTTGTCCTGATCAGTCTTCTGCTGGCTTTCCTTTCCATCCTCCCATTGTCTCTTACTGCTGGCATCTGCTGTTTTATTGAATGATACCTTCAGGGTTGGCTGAGAGATTCTCCTGCTCAGCTCTGTTTTCTGATGAAATATATAAATGTCGATTTTAGACTTAGCATCTCAGTGGAAAGAACATTTGGAGAGTTTTTAACAATAATGCCTCTTTGTGTGCGCGTGTGTGTGTGTGTGTGTGTGTGTCTATCCTATTTCATGGTCTGGTATTATGACGGCCCATGTGTACGTGAAGAACTGAAAATCTGCCTTTGCTGTCTTTTTATGAGGGAAGATTTTGGGATTAGGCTAAAAATAAGCGAGGCCAAATTCCTGAATGTTTGGCGGTTCTACGACCGACAATATCCGCCTCCTTCCTGCCAAGAAAATAGACTTAAGGATTTCAGACCCAACAATTCAGCGCTAACAAGTGCACCTGTGACTCCACATCCTCTGTCCCAGAGCATCCCTCATGGGTTTGAGGAGGCTCGGCCCTTCGTGCCCCCTCTCTTGTGTAACCATTGTTCTAAAAATAAGAGTCTGCGTTCATGCAGATGTCTGGACACGATTCACATGACCGAGTATGAGTCGGCGATCGCACCTCCACACGTAACCCGTGACTCTACCCAGACTGCAATCATTTGGCTTTTTGGTAAATAAAATATCACGGTGGGCAGAGGTTAGAGCTTTCCGCTCACAGCCAGAAGGTGGCGGCTCAGATTCCCACGGGGTTCCTTCTTGTGTGGAGTCTCCGATGTTCTCCCCGTGTCTGCGTTGCGTCGGGTTCCTCCGGGTTCCTCTCGCAGTTCAAACACGTTAAGGGGGTTCATCGGAGGCCCGACGCTCTCCAGACGATGAGAGGGTGAATGGTTGTTTATCTCCATATGTGGCCCTGTGATTGGTCCAGGGTGAATCGCCTCTCGTCCAATCACAGCTGGGATAGGCTACCCTGACTGTGTTATAGATGATGAACGAATGAGTTGCTGTTGCATCAGGATTCTTCCGTCCTGACTGGTCCTATTGTCTCAGCTGTGAAGGTAGCAACAAGACCCGGAAGCAACAAGACTAGTATCATCTATCTAAACCTACAAGAAACATGTAAACTTTTCTCTTTCAGGACTTTTTACTGCGCTGATGCCCCAGATCAGGCTAGGCACCAAGTTAGGCTATGCAGGGTGTGTGTGTGTGTGTGTGTGTGTGTGTGTGTGTGTACGTTTGTGTATGTCTTTGTCAAAAAACAAAACAAAACAAAAAAAAAAACTCACTAACCCAAGCTATATTTCCTGTGCATCTTGTATTTGCAAGTGTTATTTGCAGTCCCTATTTCTTCTATTGTAAGTCGCTTTGGATAAAAGCGTCTGCCAAATGTAATGTAATGTAATAATGTAATGAAGGTGCTATGATCCGGGTGACCAAATCCCTTCCCTCTGCAGAGAACATCTTCTCTCCATGTCCTCCCGGCACCCGTCATGATGAAGACTCTTTTCTGCTTGAAATCATCGTTCTTCTCCCGTTCTTGTGCTTCATCCAGATGAGGGTCCGAGGTCACGTTAGCGGGGTCTCGTTCAACTGATTATGCAGGTTGGAGTTCTGCTTGTTGACCCGGCTCTTAAACCCGGCTCGCAGCTTCCAGGGCGAGATCTCTGATGGCGGATCTGCTCAGACAAGGTTCGCCCCCCGGCAGACCGGAGCGCCGGATTTAGAGACTGTGCATGAAAGTGGGTATTTAGATGTGAAGCTAATCATTGCCCGTGGTTTTGCATTAACCTTTGCCTGATGAGCGCTGCATCCCGGCCGTGCCCTGCGGTTATATCTGATCCGATCGCACCGGCGGCCCGACTCCTGCAATCGCACGGGCGCAGGCGGACTCCCGCCGCCACGGTGCACATTAATCCCTCCGCGCTCCACCCTCGCTTCCTCAGCCCCGGCCGGCCAGGGCCACATGTGCTCGTGTTTGCACGTCATCCAAAACACATATTTCGGTAATTAGTCAGATCCAATCCCGGGCAAAATAGGAAAGAACCGTTGCCACCGGGGTGATTATCACAGCGGCCAAAGAGGGGAGCCGGCGGAGATGAGGTGCAACACACACCTCGGCTTAACACACTCCGCCTCCGGGTTTGTCACTTTTGGACCAAACGTCCGCCTTCCGGTTCGGGAGAACTGACTGACGCCCGTTTGGTTGGCTCAGCCTCACGACCGAGCTTCGCACAGCCGCAGAGGGAAGGTACCTGACTCCGTCATAGCTTCGGGGTGAAATATTCCAAAGTTGGTTGCATTCCTGATGATTCATTGACGTCAACCAATCCGGCTGAAAAACAGATCTTCATGTGGTTCAATGCGTCTCATAAAAAGACTACAAGTATTACATGCATACGTGTGATACTTCTGACAGGCGGATGGCTTCCCTGCGGCTGCAGGCCCGAGAACATCATCTAGCATCTCAGCTAAGACCCGTCATTTTGTTCACACTGATCCGTCGTTGCTACGTCGCGTTCCTCCCTCCACGATCTGGAAGCCGTGGTACCGCCGGAGGATATTTACGGAGGAAGCCAAGAGAAGAGAAGAAAGGGATCCTGGCATTCATTCTGTCAGTGTGTATCTCTGCATCTCAACGCGTGCGCGGCCTCTCTGGATCAGGACTGATGGAAATGAATTCAGTCGTGAGCCTGACAGATGTCCGGCTCCGCTGCTTTGTATTCACTGTTTTAGAGGTTAGTAACATTTATCTTCAAGTTGGGTTCCAGGAGCCATAAGATATGCTCAAAGATAAGATAAGATAAGATAAGATAAGATAAGATAAGATAAGATAAGATAAGATGAGATGAGATGAGATGAGATGAGATGAGATGAGATGAGATGAGATGAGATGAGATAAGATAAGATAAGATAAGAAAAGATAAGATGAGATGAGATGAGATGAGATGAGATGAGATGAGATGAGATAAGATAAGATACGATAAGATAAGATAAGATAAGACAAGATAAGATAAGATAAGATGAGATAAGATCACAGGGGAAATTCTTTTATCACAGCAGTGTAACAGTTATGGTGTCAATAAATATGAATATAAATATAAAGAGACAATTAGAAGACAATTGGAAGATAGCAAAAGACATCCACCAATAAATAGACAGCGGAGAGAACAGCAACATCTAGGATAAGAACGGACAACACAATAGACAACCAAAGCAACAGGGATAGGAACATAAACGGTGTGACAATAGCAATGTCAAAAAAAAATAAAAGAAATAAGCAGGATGCAAATGGGCTGAGACCAACAATAAATAAACTGATAAAAAAAAATAAAAAATAGATAAGTTAGGGCGTGACATGTGTGAGTGGGTGAGGTAGGTTGTGGTCGCACAAATACAGAGTTGTGTGTCATCCAGACTGCTGTTATACAGTCTGAAAAGGATCCCCGGTACGCACAGAGTTTTTATAATTCTCTGTTTGTCGTTTGTGTTTCTATAAATACTATCATTTTGAAGAATCGTTTTCATTGGGCGAGAGGAAGGATCCTGGGCCAGTCCGTCAAATAGACACCAACAAACCATTCACACGTCTTGGCAATTTAGGGCCTCCAAAACTACCTCCTCCAGTCTTCCTGAAATCTTCAGTTCGGTTCTGACAAAGTTCAACCCCGGCAGGCCGAAAATGAAGAATCTCTTCTGAGATTTTATACTAGCAACCCATCTTGTTCGGCGGTCCCTGTTGGAGAGGCACCGTGATATCGGGCCGTATCGAAGCGACAAACCCCGGACTGAAGACCCGTTTTCATCCGCGGTGTTCACATCAACGCGCGACAGATCGACGACAAAGTGTTGTTTTGGGCGTCAGCAGTCCGGCGGTTTCTCCGGCACTGCGGCGAGCTGTGCTAATGATATCCGACACCCTGCAGACGATCAGCCGTCTCCCTGTAGAGCCCCGTGTAATTGGTCCCAACAGGGGAGAAAATGGATTCAATTTAAGTTTATTATGAGTATTCATATTTTCTTTTTTTTTTTTCGCTTGGGAAAGTTGTGGGAGGAAAGAAAAAAAAAAAAAAATCTGTCAAGGAAGACTCAAAGAGTCATAAATCATGAGAGAGAAAATTAGATACCGGCAGAAGAGGGAGAACAGCTGGAGTCAGAGATTAATTATCAATGGAGAGCTGAGCTGTGAATACATGAGGAACGCTTTACCGGTGCTTTTCTGCGCGCGGCACGCCGGCCTGGAGATAAATAGACCATGATGAACGGTGACACGGGTAATGGAGACGTTAGACTTGGGCGGTCAGACCCGGCGGACCCGGAGGAGGTCAACCAGCGAGAGTGAGGGCGGAGGTCGGTCCACCTCCGATCACGGGGAGGTCGATCTTCCGATTGCAGTTACCTGACTTCGCTCTCCTTGATGTGCCCGGCGAGTTCTTCCACAAACTTCTCCCCTTTCATCCAGTAGATGATGGGCCGTCGGTTCTCCCCGCTGTATCCGAAGAACGCCTTGCAGTCGAGACTGAGCGGCATCCCTGCAACACACAACGTAGCAGCTCAGCGACCAAATACAAATACAGCTCCAATTCAGCTCCAAATACAGACATCCTTCACAAGCCGCCGTTTTAAAAATCAAATAGAGGTCTGCCGTCCCCCTTGCCTGGGGAGCCCGTGCGAGGAATAGCCGTAGGTCTGCAGCAGGAGGTCCACTCGGAGACCTGCAGAGATTGGGAACCGAGAGGATTCGACGCGCCGACTGGTAATATCCAGTTTAGCCTCTCGCTCAGGCGTCAAACACGGACGCATTCACTCGCTCTTTCACATATCTGGAAAATTCAGAGCCTCAGTTAACCTCTGCCTCTGACACGCATTCTTTTTTTTTTGCAATCGAAATGCAGCACCGCACATGTAACTACTGCCGTTTCAACTGCGCTCATCTTTGCACCTGCACTTTGTGAGCCGCACACCGAGCTGCACTCAATGCTTCACTTGCACTGACAACACCGGTCATATTTAAAATGATGTTTACACGACCTATTTATTGTCAATACAAATCCAAATGCACTGCGAACAGCAAAGTGAGAATTTCATTTTACAGGAAAACACGTTTCGAACACTGTACACATGACAATAAACACTTCTACCTCTAATATATATATATATATATGTATATATGTATATATATATATATATACACTGCTCAAATAAATAAAGGGAACACTAAAATAACACATCCTAGATCTGAATGAATTAAATATTATTATTAAATACTTTATTCATTTCATAGTTGAATGTGCTGACAACAAAATCACACAAAAATGATTGACGAAAATCAAATTTATGAACCCATGGAGGTCTGGATTTGAAGTTACACTAAAAAATTCAAGGGGAAAAACAGGACGGGCTGATCCAGCGTTGATTTAATGTCCTTACAACAAGTCAAAACGAATTAGTGTTTGATTTCACACAAGTGTGACTGACTTGGAGTTACATTGCATTGTTCAAAGGTTGCCCTTTGTTTTTTTTAACAGTATATTTACTCAGGACAGTACAAGTACGTGTGTGTTTGTTTAAATCCCTTATCGAGAATAGCGAACTACGCACAGCAATATATATATATGTATATATATATATATATATATATATGTGTTCCTCTTTTCTTCATTCATAAACCCCTGATAATATCATTATTATTAATCTTGATCTTTAATTATGGATCTCCAGGATAAAACCTCCAGAAAGGAGTCAGTCTGCGGTTGTGAAAAAGCAAGGCTGCTCTCGAGGCTCAGACACCGAAGACCTCTTGTGGATAACATCTGAAAACCTTTGCGGGGGAAATCTCCAAAGGAGGAGAAGAGAACAAGCCAAGAGGCGGATTCATCTCAAGAACCGCGAGCAGGAGCGAAGAAACATCAAGAGCCGAAAAGTCTTTTCAAGCGGAGCAGAATTCGTGGATCCGTCTGATACGAACTGAAGAGGCAGGAGAGGAAAACAGAGGGAACTCGGGGTTCACTTGGCGGGCCGAGGAGCCGCCGGCAGCCCCAGCAGGGCAGGAGGACCCACGAGCTTCGGCCGGACCTCCTGCCCGGAAGCTCTAACGTCAGCATCCTTCTGGACCAGATCTTCTCCGTCCCTCTTCTGTCCACGGCCAAACCATCTCAGTGCCACTCCTCCAGAACATCTAACACAGGGGTCGGGAAACGTTTTGTCCGGGAGAGCCGTAAAAGCCAAATAATTCTAAATATATTTCATTATAGTATTTTTAACGTATAATTAAAGATTTAAAACATTTTTTTTATTTTTTCAAAACATATCTAAAATTAGATATGACTTTATATTTGACCGTTTCATCGATGCGATTTTATCATTGCATAACAGACATACTGCAGATGCAAATGCAAATTCCTCTGTCTGTGCAGCCTTGAATGCACGGCAATCATCATCTTCTTCTCTTTTTGCCATTTTTTTTCCATTACGAGGGTTGAAGCGGATAAACTAGTTTGCTATCTGATAAAATTAATTTTTTCACCTTTATAATGACCCGGATGTGCTCGGAAGCCATCGGTTCCCGGTCCCGACCGACGGGTGACCCGTGCAATTTATCTGCAAAACTAATTTCTGTTTACTTTAAAATGACACAGTGTTATGAAGAAATATCACAAGTATTTTAAAATCAGACCCAAACCGATTACTTTTTTTCAACTCAAAATTGTCTGGGAGCCATACGCCGTCACCGGAAGAGCCATAAAGGACCAACTCAGAAAATTTGAATATCGTGATAAAAGTTCTTTATCGTCTGTAATGCAATTAAAAAAACAAAAATTTTGTTTTCATGATATTCTTATATTTTGAGATAGGATTTTTGAGTTTTCTTAAGATGTTAGCCGTAATCAGCAATATTGAAATAATAAAAGGCTTGCAATATTTCAGTGGATTTGTAATGAATCCAGAATGTATGACATTTTTGATTTTGTAATTGCATTACAGAAGATAAAGAACTTTATCACAATATTCTAATTTTCTGAGACAGTTCTGTTTTGGGGCTCGCCGCTGATCGAACACGTGCTGTCTCTGTGCATTTTAAAACAGAGTGTGTTGTGTTGTCACACACACACACACACACACACTATTCAGGGCTATACTTATGCTAATTTTTAGCTCCGCTGAAAATAATTTCTTACCCAGTTTGCAATTAAAGTGATCTGGATGACCGTTGTGTATTTGTGTCAGAGATTTATAATCCCAGATTAGGTGGCGATAAATGCATGCGGTATCGAAGGATATAATATAGATTGGAAGCTAACTCCCGGGTCGGAGCGGGTAATTGGTTTGTAAACCGCATATGTTGATTCTCCCGATTATGAGCGGCGGGAATTAGACAATCGCTGCAGAAGCACCCTGAAACACCTGCTTATTTCACCGTTCTTCCCCGTGGCGGGTCGTCCTCACATTAGGAGGAGAAATATTTCCTTACGCGCAGTTAATTCTCGGGGATAATCATCTTGAATTTAAGATTCGCGGACCGGCTTCGTTACCGCAGCAACAACAACAACAACAACAACAACAACGAGAGGAAGAAGATGAACACATAAAAGCGAAGCGTTCTACTTTCCCACCCTCTCCCAGGACCTCGAACACCCCGGTGGTGATTACAGCTATCGATGGGGATGATAGACTATTAATGAGCATTTTAATTAGTGCCACCTCATTAAGCGGTCAATTAGCAGATAATTATGATAGGCCCCCAAATTATGGTAATGATAGCTCTATCGGCGCAGTCAAGAGCCGCCGACGAAGGCCGGCGTTTCACGTCCTGTTTGTTTGCTTGCCAGACGAGCGCTTTGGGCGACTGTTCACGATGTTATTTTTTTTTCTAACGGCTGTGAGGAGACGGTCCGCGGGAGCTACCATTTAAATGTCCATTTCTAGAGAATGAGCGAACGGGAGAGATCATACCGGGCTCCGGACCGACCGCGGGTCACGGGATTGTCAAGCGGACGTGACGCGCCGGAGGGTTTTTCAGAGCGAAATCGGTCGCTTTCTGCCTCTTTCACCGTCGTGGATGACGGACGCAGGGATGAAGAGGCCGAGTGCCGGGATGTTCGCTGTCTCAGAGGACGACTTTATACCAGCTTAGAGATGAAGTAGTGGGGAAAGTCATTGTCTCTCTCTCTCTCTGTATGTGTGTGTGTGTGGGTGTGTGTGTGTGTGTGTGTGTGTGTGTGTGCAAGCATCTGTGTGTGCCCTGGCTGGCTCTCTCTAGTCTCTTATTCTTACCGAGCAGACAAAATAAATTGAGAACATGATATATATGTATCGGTGATGTGCCATCAGGGCCTGCAAAGTCATAATGAAAAAAAACACAATTATTCTAAGATAAATATTAACATTTTTCCACTGATCTGATTTCTAAATGTATATTCTGTTTGATTCCTATCATGCTTTAAATGTTCTCGAGAACAAATCGCTGAATTTGAACATTTCCTGATCAAATGTAAGCCAAGGTGGGCAAACCGGGCTGCGTGATTGTTTGTTTCTCAACATGTCACCAATAGAATGCTTGTAGAAAGATTTATGATGTTATTCTTTACACCACGGCCTTCTACAAGCTGTGTAATGTCATCAGTGTAAGTGCGTGATACAGATATTCTCGCTGATCGGAAAATAAACCTAAAAGTCATGAGGTGAGGCAGGCAATTCTGTGCCTCTCCTGAAGGGGGCATATTTGAGTTTGCAGGTGTTAGTGGCCACTGGCCCTCTAAAAACAATGTAGGACCAAATAAATCAGATAAAAAATGAAAGGTAATGTCTTACAACAAAATAACAGAGCTTTTCGTGGAGGAATATATGCACATGGTCTTTATACAGAAATAAACCAAATACCAAAAATTGTGTAGTTTTAGAAAATTGACATGATATTATCAGGAATAAGAAACTCTTTCTAGTTCTTATAATTGTAAATAAGTCAGTGCATCACCGTCCTTGAACCTCACAGCATTCCACTGATATATATGTGTGTATATACATATTGCAGCAAGTAACAAATGTTGGGGTTTTATGTTGATGCTTGTTTTCTTTGTGATTTCGGGGTTGCTCAATTTTGTAGTTGAATTTGGGGTGCAAGGAATTCTTTTTTTTTTTTTTTACCTGGAATTGAGCAGGGACAGTTATATTGCAGTTTGGTTTGGCACGGCTGTGGCCAACAATAGCTATTGCTTATTAAAAGGAAGTCTTATCGTCAACCAGGTGTTTTCCCTAACTAAAATGCTACAATATGTATATATATATATATATATATATATATATATATATATATGAATGAGAGGCTACATACATTATGTGCCTCCATGTGAGTTTATGTGTGTGCAAGCATTAGTGTCCTCTTCTACTTTGAGCTAGCATAACAATATGCATGTATGTATAAATGTGTATATATATATATACATATATATATGTCTGTGTGTGTGTATATATATATGTATATATATATATATATATATATATATATATATATATATATATATATATATCCAGACGTGGTTATTAAGATCATTAACATAGTTTGCAGAATGCAAGCATATGTACAATGTTTGTGTGTGTGTGTCTGTGTGTGTGTGTGCGTGTGTGTGTGTGTGTGTGTGTGTGTGTGTGTGTGTGTGTGTGCGGTGCAATGAGGACGCCGACCCCTCGTACTCCCATCTGTGAGTGCATCTGTACTGTGGTCGGGCAGCAGCCTGTGTGAGATCCTGTGGAAGCTCCACCAGCCCACGCGCTCCAGAGGTCAGGAGAAGCAGCACCGCCGTCTCTGCAGCTTCAGCTCAGCCTGACTGGCTTGTCTGCGCTCTTTAATGCTGCTTGTCTGAGTCAAAGAAACACAGATGTCCATGAGAGGAAGCGGCGCCGCAGAAACCCCGCGCCCCCCTTCGGTTCATTTCCAACGGCGCCATCCGAGCATGAGGACCCGCTGGTTGTCAGGAATCAACATCTGCCTCTTCAGCTGCAGAACATCTCACAAATTCCACCCCCCCACCCCCCATTGTATTCCAGCCTTGGATTTCTAGAAGTTAAAGGAAGTTAAAAACATTCAGTTCCTTCTGCTCGCTCTGACCTGACGGCGTGCAGCTCCAGCTAATCAGAGCCCGCTTTCACACATGGCCGCTCCTTCCTCGCGTTCCCTCCCGAATCTCCATGGAGAAGATATTAGAGGTCCATCTGCCGACCCACCTACTATTTTTACAGCCTGCAGGTTGGAGGCGGGGAATCCTCGGTGGGTTCGGGACGAATGGCGGCTACACAATCCTGAGGGCGCCGCGGCCTCTGGGGGGCGCCGCCAAACGGCGGGGAGGGGTTAACTTTCAGTATAGATATATTTAAACTAGTTACTGTTAAATCTTAAAATGCAAAACCTTGCACCGGTTCACATTTAAAGCAAAGCACAATTATTACTATCATAAATGATAATAACCCACACAGCCACTTCATTCAAAATTGATTATTTTTTTATATTATTAACTCACTTATTGACAAGGTTTATCTTTGGTGTTCAGAGTATTTATACTGTATCAGAGATTATTTGGTATTTATTGTATTTTCTAAATGTGTAAATTGGGTGATGTGCCACCTTATAAATTAAAGAGGTAAAAAAAAAAAGATGCTGTTCCGTCTCCTCTGTCATTGGCTGGATTTGTCCGATGAGATCGGCGCCCCGCGGCGCCGTCGGTCGGAAGCCGAAGCGGCGCGGACCGGAAAAAAAAGACGACCGGACGACGGTTTCCCGCGGGGCGGCGGGGTCGCGGCCCGACAACGATATCCGACACACCGACGGGAAAAAGAAACGTCTCCTGCTTCCATTACGGTCAACTTGTCACGTCTCGGTCTCCCGCCGTCTTCTCGCCTGGGTTTTATCCTTCCCTCTCACCGAGATCGGCTTTTCACACCTTTGGCTTCCTGCCCCGGCATCCCGGGCCGGGGAAACATGACAGCTACTCCGTTTTTCTCTCATTTAATGAGGTCACCCGTTCGGCGGGCACAAAGGGGTGATCTTCAGATTCGACCTTCCTCTTTTGGAACCTCGTCTCCGCCCTCCGTGGGTGAAGAGCCACTTGATCCCACGTGATGCTCGGCCGGGCAAAGTGTCACATTATATTTGACAAGACGAGGCTTTCCGGAGCAGCGGTTCATGTTCTGCTCCATTTAGAATCTCCGGAAAACATCTTCAGCAGATAGCAGATGCCTCCTGGACCGGCTCTGCAGAAGCCGACGTGGCTCAAGACCGAAGGCAGCGGCTGACCTTCGGCGCCCAGCTGTGACCCTTCATTCATTCATTCATTCATTCATTCATTTTCTAATCTGCTTGTCCTGCACTTATTTTCCATTATGACATTGCCTCCCCTGACACTGATATATATATATATATTCCCCATTTATTTTTTCTGTGAGGTAAAAATAAGAGACTAGAGAGAGCCAGCCAGGACACATGCAGATGCTTGCACACACACACACACACACACACACACACAGTGTACACCTTATTACCCCGGAAGCGCTAACATGTATATGTACTGCTCAAAAAAAATAAAGGGAACACTTAAA
The DNA here is from genome assembly GCF_037954325.1 of Fistularia commersonii. NCBI lineage: Eukaryota > Metazoa > Chordata > Actinopteri > Syngnathiformes > Fistulariidae > Fistularia > Fistularia commersonii. The sequence goes on from NC_141314.1 coordinate 7,355,113, forward strand.
CAACACAAAGTTGCTCAATCACAGTTAATCACACATGTGTGAAATCAAAGTGTCCACTGAGGAAAAAACACTGATTCATTTTGACTTGTTTTAAAGATATTATATAAAAATTGGATCAGCCTGTTGTGTGTTTTTCCACTCTTGTTTTGAGTCTGACTCCAAATTCAGACATCCATGGGTTCATACATTTGATCATTTGTGTGTGATTTTGTTCACATAGCACATTCAGCTATGTAAAAAAACTAAGTATTTAAAAATAATTTTTCCGTCGTTCAGATCTGGGATTTGTTACTTTATTGTTCCCTTTATTTTTTTCATTAGTGTGTATATGTATATATATATCAGTGGCGGGCCGTGCATTTTACAACTAGGCCTTCAGTAGTGCTCCAAATCAATCCACCCTCCAATAATTAGTTTATGGCTATAAAAAAAGCATCTTATTATGCAGAAATGCAGTTTCTATCACGCATAGATAATTTGTGTCGTGTTAAAATTTGCATCACCTGACGTCAAAGGGATGCCCAACTCTGCACTCTTCCTCTGACGGCACCCCGAGTGCACAAATTCCAGGAGTGTGTAAAACAAGTCCTTATTAGGACGTAAACCCGACGGTTGAGGCGATGGTATAAAATGACCTCGGGGCCAGAACCTCCTCACCTGCACATCTGCTGGACGCGTCTCAGCCGGTGTGCAGAGATGGTGAACCATCCTCTTGGGCTGACGCTCATTCTGACCTGGAATATCTTGCAAGTGTATTTCCTGATCTTGAATAAACCACATGTGCCTGATCAGTTCCTGACGTTTTTCCCTGAATGAAATCTGAACACACCCAGACAACAAAACCCGGACCCGTGGCGGGAGCCACAAAAATGGACATATAAACGTCTTTATATCAAACAGCTGCGACATATAAAAAGCACCAATAATAACCTTGTAAACTTGCAGTATTATTTATGAAAATAGCAGCATTTCGACCACCAAAAATTCTGATCATTTGTAGACAAAATCCACCCTCCTTTCTTTCCTAAAAAAAAAGTTCAATGATTCTGTCGCACAGTTTATCCGTACGCTTCCAGCAATACAATTTTCCGGGTTACGGTCGGGCTACTGGTCGTGGTTTTTGGCTTGAAAATGTCGGACAAACCCTATTCCTTGTTGTGACAGGTTGGCCAGCTTAGGAGTTGCCTGACCTTTCCTTACTATGTCCAGCTTTTCTTCTAAACTCCATCTAGAAAATGGCTTTCACAATATTTTAGGAACTACCAAATTTTTCGGACTGGAAGTCATACTTTTTTTCATGGTTTTGCTAGTCCCTCGACTTACACTCAGGTGCGACTTATACATCAAAATATCTACGGCAATTTCGCGTGTTCGTTGTTTTCCTACTAACAACTGCGAGAGCGCGGTCTTGGCTTAAGTGCCAGTATCTGGTACTCCTATTACTCCTGTACCACGGAAATTTTAAATTTAAACATCAACATATAAAGACAACTGAGAAAGACTGAACATAAATGCCCCCAAAGGGAAAATGCTGCTCTGCAAATTACAAGGCGCGAGTAGGGAAATATGCAGCTGAAAAGGCTAATCGAGCAGGAGAAAGAAAGTATGGAGTGAGTGAGAAACAAGTGAGGGACCAACCAAAAGTAGAGGATACTCTAACTGCAATTTAACTGCAATGAAGGAAGGAAAAAAAAAGATAACCGCGGGCTAAAAGCTAGAGGAACAAGTTCACAAATGGGAGCTTGAACAATGTGCTGCTGGGAGATGCTTGTCAACGGTACAGTTACGCCTCCACGCTCAGATAGTTGCCCAGACGACGAATATATATGACTTTACGGGAGGACCTTGTTGGTGTTACTGCTTCATGCTACAAAACCGCCTCTCTATCAGAGCATGGACAACCATGTCCCAAAAACAGCCACGCAGAAGAGGAAGTGGCCGTCCAGCCCCGGAGTTGGCCGAGTTGCTCACGACCCTGCGGTACTGTTTAGATAATCCTTCAGGCCGGCTGTGAATGTGTTTTGGGATGATAGAGAGCGAGGGGACGGGGTGGAAGGAGAGAGAGCGATGAGATGGAGAAGATTAAGTGGAGCTGCAGTTGCTTAATTGTTTTAATTGTTCTAATAAAGATCAGGTGTAACGGGCAAATCAGCATCGTAGACACGTCTGCCCAAAGATTACACTGTAACTATACAACTATATTTTAGTTCGCAGCTCGCTAGTAAGCTTCTCCTTGCTAATACTCTAGTCCTCTCTCTGACTATCCAATCAGAGGGTGGGAATACGCTGACATTGCTGTAGCCTGCTTGAAGGCTATAATGTCGCCAACTCAAAATCTGATTGGTTGAAACAACAGCATCACTAACACTTATTATTTACGTAAAGGGCTTGCAGAACTGATTGTGCAGGCCCCCCTCCCCCCACAGGCAGATTTCTTTGACTTTGACCCTGCATGGCAACAGATAATGGCTGAATGTGATGCGGAAATGAACAAACAGACCATTTGGAATTATTCAATAAGTATTCATGGCCAAAATATAATCAACATCTCTGATTTCTGATATTTTTTTGGGCCAGCAGAGAAGGCCTTGCAGGCCCTAATGACCCACCTCTGATATATATATATATATATATATTTCTTTCCCATTTATTTTCTCTGCTCTGTAAAAATAAGAGACTGAGAGACTATAGAGAGCTATTTAGGACGCACACAATTGCTTGCACACACACACACACACACACACACACACACACACACACAACAGCGTATCATACCCTTTTTCTGCACACTTGCAAACTTTGTTAATGATCTTAATTACTGCGGCAGTGCTAACATATATATATAAATATTTATTCGTTTGTGTATATTTTTTTGCTAATTAAAAATACAAGAGGAGAGAAAGCCTGCCAGGATATACACAAATGCTTACACACACACACACACATAAAACACACACTCCACCTAGCTCTTCACTTTAGAAGACTTTCAAGTTTCTGAATGAAACACTTTTACAATAAGTGTCATTTTGCATGTGTGTGAATGTGTGCACGTGTGTGTGTGTGTGTGCGTCTGTGAGTGTGTATGCATGCGAGTGCATGTGTGTGTGTGAGTGTGTTTGTATACAAAAGCGGCTCATGCTGGCAATGAGGTCCAAACCGGCTGCTGAATGTGCATCAAGGTTTTTTCTTTCTCTCTCATTAAGTCACAAGTACATAATAGATAATTTCTTCAGAAAAAAAGCATGTGTGTATGTGTGTGTGTGTGTATATGTGTGTGTGTGTGTGTGTGTCTGTTTGTGTGTGTGTGTGTCAGGTGGTGGATCAAGCATATCCTTCTGCATTATCCCTTTACAAAGTGAAGATAACAGATTGTAGTAGGGAAGTAGGACAGACCTTAATGAGGGGAATGAATCACCAAGAGATGGTTTTACACACACACACACACACACACACACACACACACACACACACACACACACCGCATGTCTTTTAAAGGCATACAAATGGCTGACCTGTGTGCGGTGTTTTGTCCGACTTCTCATCATCATTGAATCCTCACTCATCCCCGGGATGAACGTTAAATAAAGGTTATTGAATTAAAATCTTCTTCTTCTTCTACTTCTTCTTCTCCTTCTCCAGCGGGAGCTCTCCAGCCACCGCTCTCCGGCGGAGATGGATAGATTTAATTAGCCGACGAGATCAGATTCCAGCAGGGCTTTTCACACACTCCTTCCATTAAGAGCGGTTAACGTGTCTTTTTTTTTTTTTTCACCGACTGTGAGATTCTGGCCGCGGCTCCACGAGGAGCCTCGAGCAGAGCAGAAAAGGAGGAGATCATGTTCTGAAGCGGGGAATCAGAAGGCCACATGATTCAGTCTGCTTGGCAGATGCGGCTCTGCAATTAGTCCCGACCAAATTAGGGCTTCATTAACATCTCAAACCCACTCATCACGAGGCCAGAAGACGTCTCCTCACTCTGGAAGATCTCTGATCAGGTCCTCCTGAGCGCTGGATTTCTGTTCTTCACACCAACCAGAGGTCACCAGGGAGGCCATGGTTGACCAACTAGGTGATCTTTGAGATGTTTTAAGGAGCTCCACAACAGCTGAGGTGTTTTGCACACACACACACACACACACACACATAAACACACATATACACAACTAGAAGCGGCTGAAAGGTCACGGAGGCGCTTCCATTCCTCAAAGGTCATGAGTTCAAGTCAGTAGTTGGAAGAGTAGAAAATATAAAAACTGCACACACACACACACACACACACACACACACAAACAGCTGCCCCCTCCTCCTGTGTTTGCAAGGAGGGCTAATTACTGTCTTGCATAATTTCACGTCAGGGTTCAATAAAGTATGAACTGCTAAATTAGGAAAAAAATAAATAAAAGTTCCACGTTTGCTGAAGGTTGATGGTCGCTCCTTTCCAGCTAATTAGATTTGCAGAGACGGATATTCACGCCGCTGATTCACTGCGCCCGGTTACGCGGGAGGAAACGGTAAACAAACGCTATCAATGCTTCGGCGACGTAAGCAAGGATTCAGACGACGCTTTAAGATGTTAATTATTCCTCCACTATTACATCACTTGGATTTTTTCATTGGAAATGCAAATGTGAACTTTACGGGACATTAAAGGGGAAATGGGCTGCATTTATGGAGGAACCGTCTGCATTCGTGGGCCGGAGGAGCGGCGGCGAGAACCTCCGTCTCTCAGCGAGAAGGTCCCTGGTTGGATTCAAGAAATGCGTTTCTGAACGGTTAAATAAGACCCTCCAACTTTGTCGCCGGACACCGATTCATGAAAACTAAAGGCAAATACAAAAACAGCGATCCCTTTTTGTCGCTGTGTGAGTGCTGGAAGCAGCTGCACAAAGGTGGCCGTCAGGGATTCTCACGGGATCACTGGCCGAACACCCGGAAATTGAGCGTCATGTCATAATGAGCACCGTACCTTCGCAGTTCAGTCATTCATTCATCATCTATAACCCTTATCCTGCCCCCAGCTGTGATTGGACGAGAAGCGGTTCACCCTGGACCAATCACAGGGCCAGATATGGAGATACAAAAACATTCAATGTCTCGTTCACATGTCTGAACAACGTAGGGTCTCCGGCGAAGCCCCTGCATGTGTTTGGACTTTGCCTACATTTGAAATTAAGCGCAGATATCATTAGGTAATTTACAGCTATATGCATATATGCATGTATCTTTCTGTAGATCTAATGACCCCCCAGCATACACACACACACACACACACACACACACACACATTAAAAAAAACACACACTCATCTGAAATTCAGGATACATCTCTGTCCATCTGCTCATTTAAAAGTACACACAGACCTCTAGGTGGTTTTGAATACTCTTTTCCTCTTTGCGCGTAAATGTGTGAGTGTATGTGTGTGTGTGTGTGTGTGTGAAACAGGTGTATGGGGGTTGTCTTGGTAACAGCTGAGTTTTGGGTTTTGGGCTCCGAGGGAGCACAGCTGCACACGGCAACACAGATGGCTCCTCTCACACGTGCACGTATACACACACACACACTCTTACGCAGCCATACACCCATGTTATGACGTATGCATACAAACACACACACACACACACACACACGTGCACAGTCACATGCGCAAGAATCCACGTGACAATGATGAGCAGCTCAGCTGTAACCTGGGAGGCTGTTCGCTTTTAACAACCTACTTTAATTCCGAGCCTCCTTCGCTGGGGGCGAGTCGCACCGAGCTGCTCTCAGGATCCAACGCGCCAGAAATAATCACAACCGGGGCCTCCGATTCAAATACGCGAGTACGACGGGCTCTCTCCTGCAACCTATCACAGGAGGCCCTGCGGGGGGGGGGGGCGGAATAGGTCAAAGTCCACAGCTGAATCCAGGAAATGCAGAGAGAGTGTCCGCTGAGGAGTTTAGCTCGGGTACCTGAACCGCGGTAGATGTCAGCAGACACGTCACGCGTGACGGAGACGACGAGAGGCTGCGTGTTCGCGTTCAGCCTCGCTCTTGGAAACTCCAGCCCGAGGAGTCATAGCAACATACATCCGTTCAAATGTGAATGTGGCTGAGGGGGATCTCTCTCTCTCTATCTCTCACACACACACTCACACACACACACAGAAGTCAAAAGAACAAACAGAGGCAGGTAGTGCATCCGTGCAAGGCAGATATCTATGAATACATGGGAGATACCAACATAGCACTCCAACTCCAAGAAGATGATTCTTTAAGTCTGAGCGACGGAAACTGTTGTTATATCATTCGCTCTTTCATCCATTCATCCTCTTTGCTGCTTGTTCTGTGCTCAGGGTCACACGTGATTTGAGACTTGCATCGCTCACCCAGAGACCCTCCATTTCCCCTCTCATTTTCACAACAAGTTAGTGTCTCCAGCAAACACCTGCCTGTATTTTGGCTGGAGGAACCTTGAGGTCCCAGAGGGAACCCCCAACACGGGGACGCCACGTACGGAAGCCCGCCGTGCGAACTGAACCCGTGACCTGTGAGTCAAGAGCGCTGGTAGCTGCGCCACCGCGCCGCCCTGCTAGCACAATAAGTTAACGATAACTAATAGAGATAAATAAAAGGGGCGTCCTTTCTCACGGTTTGAAATGCACATCCTCTTTATTCAGCCTATTCAAACCATCGCCTTGACTTTTTTTGTGGCGATGCCACATTGACCTCGTTGCCATTCAAGATATAATTCCATCCCATAATTCTTTGAAGCACAGGTCAGACATGGCTTCCGTTACAGACACGGCTGCTGTGCAGAGAGAGCAGGAGATGCAGACCGGGGGAACTACATGGGATTGTGTGTGTGCACCTGTACGTGTGTAAGAGTGTGTGTGTGTGTGGGTGTGTGTGTGTGTTTGTGTGTGTGTTGTCTGAAATCACTCTGCATTATGAATGTAGCTTTTTTACTTTTAACGAAAAAGTTATTCTCTGCCGACCGGACACCTGAACGGTTTGAGCTTCTGCCTCGCAGCACGGAGGTCCCTGTTTGGATTACATGTCTCTTTTGATGTGTCCCTGTGATTGGCCGCTCCAGGGTGAACCCCCCCCTCTCGTCCAATCACAGCAGGGATAGCCCACAACCCTGACAGCAGGATAAGCAGTACAGATAATAAATGAATGAATTACATACTGGATTATTTGAAGAGTCGATGAAGGATACGAGAGTCAAAGGCTGCGGAAAGTGAAAAAACACTTTTATAAAGGTATATATTCCTGGTTTTGTGTATTTTATGTGATATTGGCGTGAGTTCCCCTCTGACATCCACAATCATAACTGACACATTCACACACAGGATGTGACACGGACGGCAAAAACTTGAGAAAAGGGGATCGGCGGAACATTTAACATTCAAAGACAGATCGGGATTGAACATCTCCGTCCTTTTTAACAGATGCCAAAACATGTCGTCCCCTCAGAAGGTTCCTCGGATATCCAATATAATGAGACGACAGTGTCGGAGGGACGAAGGATCATCCGATGAATATGAGACAGAGAGGGAATCGCTTCTGAAAAAAGTTCAATTTCCTGTCTGACAGGAAATGAAGCTGCCACAGACACATATTTGATGATCCCGAATAAACCGAGGATGTTCGAGGATGTTCTCCGCTCCCTCCTGGGCTTCTACCTCCTCACCAAACTTTTATGGCTCCTCGCAGCCGCCGCTGCACTTTCCCCTGCAAACAAACCTCCGACTCGCCTGAGCCAAATTAAAAAGCTCTCCCAGGAAACGTGAGGAAATCAGAGCTCCTTATTTGGCCACTTCCTGGCAGTTCTAATTAACCAAGTCCTCTTTGCTTCCACAGCTGACATTTGATTGGCTGGGGGACTGGCCTCGTTGAGGAACCGTTTTTAAATTAAGAGATGAAATTAGATTGGAGATTGCAGGAGATACGCTCCGCGGGGTTAATTAAATGACCGGTCGTATGGGGCTTGTTTTAAATCTGACAGATTCAGAGCTGATGGAGCTTCCATCCATCCATCCATCCATCCATCCATCCATCCATCCATCCATCCATCCATCCATCCATCCATCCATCCATGCATCCATTCATGCATCCATTCATGCATGCATCCATCCATCCATCCATCCATCCATCCATCCATCCATCCATCCATTCAACCATCCGTCCATCCACCCGTCCATCCATCCATCCATCCATCCATCCATCCATCCATCCATCCATCCATCCATCCATCCATCCATCCATCATGTGGTGTCACAGAAGGATGACCCCATGAATATTTTTATGCAGACATTTGGGTTTCATCACCAAATTAGGTAGAAAGGCACCAGAGGGTTTATACTCTGCAAACACATCAGTGGATCTTCTGAACTCTCCAGTTAGATGGAGAACCAGGCTGTCTCCAGGTATTTGAACATTGGGCTTTCCAAGTCCTCCACAGCGAGGTGTTAATGGCTCATCCTGCTGGCGCCTGCTCACCCTCTCCGCAGACACCTCACATCTTTCACATCATTTGCTTCTCACCACCTGAGGAAACCCCTCCCCTTCCATTTACCCCCCCCCCTTTTTTTCGGCTCCTTCATCCACGCCGTCGGGATGCTAGCTTTGCCTGCTGCATGGGAATCAGCAGGTTGGACCAATAAGACACAGCAGGAATGCAACATCGGCAGGCCTTCAAAGGGTTAAAATGACCTGGATCTCAGATGATAAATGCAAATGCGCTGGCAAGATAGTCGCCGAGTTCCTCATCACACTGTTTGATACAGAGTTATGGGATGGCGCACTTGGCCCCACTGCTTCGGTGACACCCTGGAGTCAGGGTTTGCTGCTGCGAGAGTTCGATGCTTTGGATGGCAACCACCAAGCTGTGGAAGCCGTTCAAATATCGGATATCCAGAAGTTCTCCTTCACCAAACCAAAGCAGCCACTGTTGGACTCCTGCTGTCCTCCTGCTGATATATGTATGCTTCACAGGAAGTGTGATGGTGGCTATGAGAAGGTAAAGACAGAATGTTCTACCTCAATGCTGCTCTCAAAAAGGCCTTCATGGACCTTCTTCTTCTTCTTCCTCTGTTGCTTTTGGCTTTTCTTTTCAGTTGTCGCCACAGCAAATCAACTTTCTCCATCTGACCCTTTTCTCCGGATCCTCCTCTCACACCAGCTACCTTCATGTCCTCTCTCACGATGTCCATAGATCTTCTCTTTGGTCTTCCTCGAGACCTCCGACTCCAGGATCTGTCTACCAATAAATTGACTCTCCCTCCTCTGTACATGACCCAGCCATCTCAGTCTGGCTTCTCTCACCTTCATCCTATCCATCCTGGTCACTCCCAAAGAGGAACCTCAGTATCTTCATCTCTGTGACCTCCAGCTCTGCCTCCTGTCTTTCATTCTAGTCTATACAACATCGCTGGTTTCACCACTGTCTTGTCCACCTTTCTTTTCATTCTGGCCGATAGTCTTCGATCTCATCGTACCCCTGACACTTTTTCCACCCATTCCAACTTGCTTGGACCCGTTTCTTTAGCTCTCTTTCACACTCCCAGTTGCTCTGGACAGTTGACTCTAAGTACTTGTCATGGATCTCTTTTCTTTTCCTTGGGTCTGCTCCCTTCAGAGGCCACAGCCAATCATCACCTCCATCTCACACCCTCTACCTTCCTGTCTTCCTCTCCTCCATCCATAACCCTCCTCTCTGGTTTTTCTTCAGACCTCCTGCCTGGCAGCTCTAACCGCATCATCCTTGTATCCAGATCTTCTCCATCCCTTCTCTGTTATCTCCTGAACATCTAACATGTGCTGTTCCTCTGATGGACTCCCTCCTGATCTTCTCAGGAATGTGTGTATGCGCACTCTCTATATTTTCATCTGCTGCCTCCTGTCATCTCCTCAGTGTCACCAAACCAGACACAACAGCTGCTCTTCACCTCTTTCCACCTTTCCTTTCATTCAGGCTGATACTCTCATCACCCCTGACACTTTCCCCCACCTGTTCCAACCTGCTTGCGCACATTTCCTCACCTTCACCTTCACCTTCACCTTCACCTTCACCTTCACCTTCACCTTCACCTTCACCTTCACCACAATGATCACAATGTCATCTGCAAACATTGTATCCTGAAAGACCAATGACGCCTCCAGATATTTAGCTTCTGGTATTGAAAATACGCACAAGAGGTAAGGTGTGCATGTTTAGACCCCGCTTCCCCCAGTGCAGGATATGTGGAGCTCAATGTGGATGGATGGATGGATGGATGGATGGATGGATGGATGGATGGATGGATGGATGGATGGATGGATGAGTGGATGGATGGATGATAGATTCCTCAGTTCACTTAAATTGGGCAATTAGTTTGGTTCGTTTCATGGCAGTTCAAAGGGCTATGGAAGGGCTATGGTGTTTTTGTGAGCCGTTACCTAGTATGCATGTGTGAGAATATGTGTGTGTGGGAGAGCATTTCTGAGCTGACTTGTAAATAAATTCATTCATTTATTCATTATTTACACTGCTTATCCTGCAGCCAGAGTTGCCGAAGGGGCTGGACGTCTCTCACCTTCACACACTCAACTGTTCACCCCCTAATTCACATAGATATTCATCCATTCATGTCACATAGAGATATCCGCTCACCCTATCGTTCACAATTGACAAACCATCATTCTGCGGTCGCACACAGAACCGTTCACCCTCTGAGAGACGCTGTGTTTGTTTCTGGGCTGAATACAGCCTCACCAATAAGGGGATGATGTGGAAAAGAACTGGGTGAAGCCCAGAGCAGGCCCTCGCCAGGTTGGGAACACTATTAGATCCCATCTCTGGGGGTCTGGTGTGTGTGTGTGTGTGTGTGTGTGTGTGTGTGTGTTCAGTGACAGAACTGGGTGGCAGGTGACATCTGATGGACAGCTGCTACCTGAGGGGCCTGGGAGCCTCCCAAAGCGCTCCACTTCTCCCGCCCAGGACCGACGGGTAAAGGACGGCGGGCCGAACAGAAAATTAAATTTGCGCGAGTCCTCAGGAGTCTGAAGAGCTGACAGCTTACAAAGCACCGGGCAGCTTTAATTTTCTGCTCAGTCTCTCTCCGCTCGCCGCAGTTAATACATTCTCCTTCCTTTGCTGCAGGTAGGACGCAGACAGAGACTGGCGTTAAAACAGATTCGGTTTGTGATGTTTCCCCTCTCCTTTTACTTCATGACTGAAATTTTGCACGTTTCTACTGTTGTATGTCGGAACTGCAGGGTCTGATGGAAGGTCATGGTCCTCCCGCAGATGGATCCGTGTTGGTTCGCTGATGTCTGGAGGGCAAACTCAGGCCAAGTCAGACTCTCCGTATTTATACGGTCTGGATCACACCGTGTAAGATGATCTACACAAACAGCAACATTCCCCCGGGGGCAAACACTTCCATTCACCGGCGCACAAACCGCAGACGGATCCCAGGTCAACGCGGGCCGCCTTCTGCCTCGACCGGTTAAGGTAGGAAGAAAGAGCGACACAAAACACGCTCAGGTTCCCGGTTTGCTCCCGCAGATGAAGCCGTTCAGAATCTGCGATTCTCACACAGCACTCGCCCGAAAGCCACTGTCACCGCATCCCTCCGGGTTCATTGATAATCACTTCATCCTCATCCAATATTTATGGTTTCAGCATTGCAGCTGCGGCTGGGCCCGTAACCAATCGACCGCCACTCAAACCGCATCTTAAACTGATCCTCTTATCACATCTCATCAGTTTTGTATATATTGCTGCATATATATGTATCTTGATCAGCTTTAAACAACTTGCAGTTTCACACATTAGCACATTAGCTTCGCTCAGGCTAGCTTAGCTTGTTTTAACCCTATGCATCCAAATCTGAGAAAAGTAGATAAATAAATGTAAAATAGATAGTTGCATTAGTTTTTTCCTGACTTTTCCCGCCGCTGTTCATCATAGTTTATTACTTGAAAAGGTAAGTGGTCATGCAGTTACAAAGCAATCAGCAATTGACCACTTTCACCCGTTCACACACACACACACACACACACACACACATTGAACTGTGATGAAGTGTGAATGCAGACAGAAGGGGTGGGTGTCCAACCGCCAACCTTTTGTAGAATTGTCTGTAATACAACTATATTTTGGGTTTACCTCCCACACCGAGCGGCGGAGGGGGTGCACGTCGCTCAACGAACATGCTAATAATATATGCTAATGCTAAAACATGCTATGTAGCTGCACAGCTGTTCGGTTTTACAGAGCTTAAATAGATTTTAGATTGGAAAGTATTTCCCCCTGCTGTGTGAAACAGCGGATGGATGTGAAACTGTTAGAAGGGTACGAGTGCCCTTCAGGGTTTGTTTGTTTTTTCCAGCTGTATCACTTTTCTCAGCTCATAAAGTCCCTTTTAAAATCAATGGCGATGGAGAGCGCCGCCCGCAGTGGTCAGGGGAGCGACCTCCGTGACCTCCGTTACTCATCTCTGAGGGGACGGGAACAAACCGGTCCACTTCCAACCCCCCCAGCCTCGCTCTCTTTGTGCTCTCACTCCCACCGCTGTTAAGGGTGTGAAGATGTTCGGAGGTTAAAAAGAGGACTGAGGACTCTCACACAAGTGGGAAAAAAAAAAAATATATATATATATATATATATATATATATATTTAGAAAGCGCTACTGCAAGTGCAACATCATACGCAAGTAATGCTTTTATATAAATGTTTAATGAAATGAGAGAGGATGATATGTTGTGTTGTTGTTGTTGTTGTTGTTGTTGCACCTATAAATAACACAATATGTGAGAAAAGAAATTCATATGCACATCATCCAGTGGCACACACACTCACACTCACACACACTCACACAGTTCCAACCTGGACTAATGTACAAATACCTCCTATTTGTCTCTGGTGCAATTTATACATTCCCTTTGACCAAACGCACGATTAGAAAAGGGACTAATTTAATTATACAAGAAAAATATGCCCCTTAAGGAATTAAACTGAGCCTGCATTTGAGTCCTTTTGTACCACGCTGGCTAAATTGGTGCCTCATGATGATCTGTGGAATCGCCGGGGGGCCTTGAATTTACCCACAAGTTGGAAAAAGTTTGCAGAACTCCCAGGGGGATTATCGGGAGATTATGCAAATGCACCCCTGTGCGCAAATATATCAGCATATGTTATTAAGTTTGGTTTATACGTCCGCTTCATTAAAATTGGGCTGCGCGCTTGTTTTTTTTTTCCTCTGCTGTGAGAGGAGCTGCCTCAGCCTTAAAGAGAAGCTGCAGCAATTTTACATATCAAAGTGTGTTTACAGGTCTCGGCGAGCATTCCTACATATGTTGGGGGGGAGAAGAAGTTAACAAAGCCTCCTGTCGCTCTGCAGGAAGTTGAGTGAAATCTGGTAAAATGCATTAGCATGATTGAAATCACGATGACAAGAACAAAAAGGTCTCCTTGTTGGCGTGTTTCATGTCCATTGCTAAGATCCAGACTTAAATACTCACAAATTTTCTCAGTCATCACCATGGCAACCCAACGGGGAGCCACTTTGAAACGGGTCATATTATAAGACGGGATGATACTATCAAACACTTGGGGTTCACTTCAAGTGTTCTTCAAGAAGGCAAACTCAAGCGTTCTGTTGCCATAGCGATCATTACTCATTATTCTCCGCAGTAGCACTACAGCTGGAGGAGCACTCTGTGCAACCCAACCCACTAAAGCTAACGGCACTGGGAACACTCTTGACTGCACCACGGTCGGGTCAGTCTGGACAGGTAGTATGTCGTCCGTCTATCTATCTAATCCATCCATCCAAAGTCCTAAAGATGAAAAATGACGGATAATCTTGTGGCAGTGGGTATATTTTGTATAGTGCGGTGGGTGGCTGCGGCTCTGTTGGTATCACAGCTGCCCTTCGAGTCGTAAGGTTGGTTGTTCGACGCCCTGCTCCTCCCGTCTGCGTGTCCTTGGGGAAGACACCGAACCCAACGTCACTTCCCTGTGGATGGGTGAAAACATGAAGTGGCGACTATTGATGCATGGTGAGCCTGGAAAGGTCACGAAAAGCTAATGGAGCAGCTTTTATTTGCTGTTATTGTCCAAAACTGGATGTGGAAGGCTAAGCTAAGCAAGGCTAACGTATATCCCTACTTGGTGTGTGGCGGTTGATCTCACCTTATCTAACTCAGCAAATATAACCTTCCTCGCTCGGTCTTGCTCACAACCCGGCCATCTGAAGATGTTCTCAGATTTGCTGGATTTCCCGACGCCAGCGATGCCTCGGTCCTTGAGGTGGAGGTGCCGACGCGGGGGAGCGACTGGCGTTTGACTCCGTTATCTTAACGTTTATCCACCGACATGTTAAGTCGTGACGCTTTTGAAGTGAAAGCAGGCATTCCAGATATTACAGACAGCTGACCTCATACACACACACACACACACACACACACACACACACACATATGCCATTCTGCCTTTCAGTCACAGGCACACACTAGTTTCAGTTAGGTAGATTTTCAAAGGGGATTTCTATTTAATAAAAATCCAATTCTGGCACCGCGGGATTCTTATCCTACAGAGAGTCAGGATTTGCGGAGGAGATAGAGAGAGAGAGGAAGGACAGCGGGGGAAATAATTAGACGCTGATGGATACGGGGGGATCACAGAGTACAACACAGCAAGATCTCCTCCGCTCAATCGCTGCAACCCGAGAACTAATTTCTGGGAGGAAGAATGAAAGGCTTCCTACGCAAAAAAAAAAAAAAAAACGAAAAAAGACAGCCGACAATAGTTCCCAGTTTAAGAATCTAAATAAAATACGAAGATATGAAATCACAGTGTCGCCGATGGTCACGCTTCATGCTTGAATGCATAGAAACATACATGCATGATATATATGAGCGTTCAACAAGGCCATGATGGAGAGAAAGCAACCAAACTGCGGTCGGGTCGGCGTCGGCCTCTCGGGTTGTGACGGCAGGGAAGGAAAATGCATTATCGGCGTGTTAAGATTTCCAGAAAACAGTAGCGCCGGCGCAATTAAAGTGGATTTCCTGTGTGAATGAGGAGCACGTAGCAGGAGGAGGGGTGAGGGGTTTCATATAACCCTCAGGCTAATCTAGTTCCTTCAAGTATACAACTCTAGTCGTTAGGCGTACAGGAGGCTTAAGGGGTGGAGGAATTCCTTTGTAGAGCAAAGTACTTTTTACGCACCTCTTTAGTACAAATCAATTGTGTTTTTAGGGAGCGGAGGCACCAGTCAGGCCTGTGACATGCAGTCAGGGGAGGCAGGAGAGGCCGTGCCTCACTTGCCAATCTTGGGAAGAAAGAAATGTAAAATGAGTAAAAGAATTAGATGGTTATAGTATCAGTGATTTGCTCCATAAAGGTATTTTTCATTAACTTCACCAGTTTTCAATTGTTTTTGATTCAAAATGGCTGGATTTTCACATTTACAGTTCAAATACTGTAAGGCCACGGACTGTTGAGCCTTGATTACGTAATAACGGCTGACTACTGGCATGCTCTGCAGTAAGACCATATTGCTGTCTCTCTGTAAGTCGCTACTAAAATTTTTTGTAGTTCAAACATTGCGTTTTTTGTCAACGACTGTATGTGTGTGACTAGTTTCTTGTGCTGAGCGATCATAAAACTACTGCAAAGAGCCACTAAGTGAGGCATGCAGTTCTCCTGCCTCACGGAAGGGGGCGCTCAGAATTCCGGGGATTCTTCTTGCGACTCCTTTGCAGCAGCTTGAGTAAGCGAGTCAAGTTCAGCCATACATTTACTTTTCCTCTCCTCAATTTCAAAATGGAGGATCGCAAAGCTAAACTTAAACAACTTTCTAAACTGGACTCACATGGACTTCTTTTATAAGTAAAGGTAAGACCATAATAACTTTCTAAAATTTTTAAATTTCGTGTGCTATGTGTGAAGAAAGCTAGATATGAGATTTTAAACATAATGC
This sequence comes from Fistularia commersonii, assembly GCF_037954325.1. Taxonomy (NCBI): domain Eukaryota; kingdom Metazoa; phylum Chordata; class Actinopteri; order Syngnathiformes; family Fistulariidae; genus Fistularia; species Fistularia commersonii. The sequence goes on from NC_141314.1 coordinate 7,371,067, forward strand.
ATTAACTGCTGCCAATCAAATGGAGGATAAGCTACTCTATAGGGTTTATATGTTTGTAAATGTGATTGTGATTAAGTCAGCGCCTCAGCAGCCACGAACACCACCGCATGTCTCTGTGTCAGGCAGATGTTTCACCTGAGGGCTTCCATCTAGCGGTAACAGAGGTTTGTCAGGTAAGCCTGACGGCAGCTCCTGCAGAACGGCTCATCTTCAGCATGCAGCTGATCCAGATGTGAGAGCGGAAGCTTCCCCGACAGGTGTGGTTACAAACCAACGAGAAGGAGCTGCCATTAAATGTGCTCAAGCCTCCTCCACCTACATACCTTCCAGATCCTTCGAGGATCTCCAAGAACATGAAGAAATGGCCAGAGGATTGAGACCTATGAGGGAGAACTTATAGGAGGTTGTTTCCTGTCGTAGTTCGTAGTTTGGCAGAGGTATCCACCGAGTTTCTTCTCAGAATCCTCATTCATGGCCCTCCTCAGACAGTGATCCTCAGCCCTTCTGCTTCAGAGTTCCTCCAGACGACTGAGGCTGACCTGAACCCAACTCTTTCTTCTCCATTGCCGTTCTCTCTCCTACCGACTCCGACATCCTGAACCCGTCACCAAAACCAGGAGCCCAACCTCAGCTGCCTCTACCCTCTGGACCTTTGGGCCACCAGAGTCATGGATGACCTCCAACCTTCTACCTTTCCTTGTGAAGCACCTTTGGGGGTCCTAAAAGCCCAGTGGGAATCTGATGACCTCTTATTATTCTTGTGATTCTTTCAACTGTACATGGATTTCCCCGTCAGCACTCAAGGCCTTCCGGGATCCATGTTTGTTTTGGGGGAGGTTTTGTGGAGCCTGGTGTCGATCTTCATGATAAATCGTGCTGGCGGGCCGTCACCTAAATCACACCACGACGCCAACATAACTGCTGACAGCAGGAAACTATTGGGAAAACGCTACTATACCACTATTCATAATCAATTCATAAACAAACTGACCATCGGCCCGATGAGGTCAAACTCAAGGAATCGGTAGGATTTGAAAGTGCTGATTCTGCAGCAGATGGTTGGAGAGAGCCCAGATGCAGGAGACGACGGGACATCCTTCAAATCCATACCAGTCTCCAACAACAGAACGACTTATGGAACAATATTCATTCATTCATTCATTCATTCATTCATTCATTCTCTCTACCAGCGGGTAGTCACGGGGTGCCGGAGCCTTACCCTGCTGTGATTGGCCGAGAGACGGGCCGCATACAGAGACATCCAACCATTCACCCTGTCATTCACACATCTGGATAATGTAAGGTCTCCAGTGAAGCTCCTGCATGTGTTTGGACTGTGGGAGGAACCCGGAGAACCCTGAGGAACCCCACGCAGACACGGGGAGAACATGGAGACTCCACACAGGAAGGAACCCTGTGGGAATCCAACCAGGGACCTTCAGTGTCGGCTTAGGTTTCTGTTTGAAAGTGTAACATGAGCCACTCAAAGTAATTTGAAAGTTATCAGGGGGCAAATAATAGCATGCAGACACACACACACACACACACACACACACACACAGAGTACCTGACCCATGACAGTCATACAGATGGCTGAACTTTCCCAGCCGTGTCCTCCTGCACGTCCTTGCAGTCCCGTGTCTTCTCCTTACAACCCCTGCCATTTCTTGCCGTTGATATTTTTTGCCAATGAAAGACGTTGAAATAGATTTCCCCTTTGTCAGCCCCTGCCCGTTCCCTCCGCCGCCCCGTCCGCCCCACTCCTTCATCAAGGCTGCAAAGTAAATGCTTATTTGCATATTCATGAGTCGGCGGAGAACAAATGGATGTGAGAGCCAAAGAAAACAAATGTCTTTCTTTAGCTCGTCATCTCGTATCGATCATCCTCTCACCTACGATTACTTTCTCGCTCTGTCTCTCTGCTGCCTCGCGCTCCTTCAGTGCAGGGATAACACCCAGGTGCGGAGGAGGGACGAGGTGTTCGGATGTGTCCACTCCACGAACCAAGACGACACATGGATTTGGCGGCGCTAAGTCATGCGTTTAGCCTCGCTGGCGCCGCTGATGGCATTTAAACTGAACACGCTGAACTATTTCGATCAAAATCAGATTTCCGTGCAGATTAGCGTCATTCATTCATTCATTACACCCCTTATCCTGCAGTCGGAGGCGCAGAAGAGGCGGAGCCTAACCCCGGTGTGATTGGAGAAGAGGTTGATAACATAAGACTAGATAAGGTAATCTCTATTGATCCCCATAGTGGAAATTACTTTGTCACAGCAGCGTAACGGTTATAATGTCAAAAAAAAATATATGAATATAAATATGAATATGAATAGAAAGGAGATAGCAAGGCAAAAAAAAACCAAAGAGAAATCTATGAATAAATAGACAGCAGATAAATAGACAGCAGACAACAACAACATCAAGGAAGACAATGGGCAACATCAAGGAACAGTGAGGGTGAAAAATACACAACTCAAGTTGGCGTTCACCCCGGGCCTGTCACAGGGAAGCATGTAACCATTCACCCTCTTATTTAGAACCTGTACAGATATAACAATTCACTCCCTCATTCAACCGTCATGTGGACACAAACAGCTGATCACCCTCTCGTTCATACGTCATATAACAATTCAACATCTCATCCAAGGGTATTCATTTGCTCAATCACACATCACATCGAGAGATTCAACCATTCACACATCTGGACCACATAGGGCTTCCAGTGAACCTCCTTTATGTGCTCATGTACAGGACTGTCTCGGAAAATTAGAATATTGTAATAAAGTTCTTTATCTTCTGTAACGCAATTACAAAAACAAAAATTTCATACATTCTGGATTCATTACAAATCGACTGAAATACGGCAAACCTTACATTATTTTAATATTGCTGATTATGGCTCACATTGTAAGAAAACTCAAAAATCCTATCTCAAAATATTAGAATATCTTATGAAAAAGTAATTTTTGATTTTTTAATCGCATCACAGAAGATAAAGGACCACAGCGCCTATTTATGCACTGCAGGGTCATGGGGATGCTGGAGTCTCTCCCTGCTGTGATTGGACGAGAGGAGGTTCACCCTGGACCAATCACAGGGCCGCTTATAGAGACGCCATTCACACTCTCATTCCCACGACACAGGGAGAACATGGAGATTCCACACAGGAAGGAACCCTGTGGGAATCCAAGCAGGGACCTTCTGGCTGCGAGGCAGGTCGTATTAAAGTATTAAAGTATCTGCGTTGATGTTCCTCACCTGTGAAAAATGGTCAGTTATTCCTGTTCTGATGATCTATGAAAGATCTATATCCATCCTGAGCAGGAAGGAGAAGATGAGTCACATAATGATTCCATAAATATAATAACGTGATGTAATATGATAATGTCACGTGTTTTCACATCTGAGCTGGACTGTGACCTTTGACCTCGAGATTGACCTCCATTCGATGTGCTTCCTGTCCCTGCATGATGTAACCCTGGATCCAACACCAGCAGGTGTCAGACATGGGGATAATGATTCTAAAAATGATAATATAATAATCGGCCGGGGCCCGAGGATTCTGGATCCCGTCTAGTTATGTCCGGGACTTGGATACTATCCTTACAATCATTCACCTGCTGTATTTATGATTAAAAGAACATATTCTGCAGGATTTCTCTTTATAATGATCGCAAGAGGATATTTTCAGATGTTGTAAAGATCTGCTATAAAAACGAGGTGAGTAAGACGGGTGAATTGTGTTGCTACACCCTGAATGAACCGCATGGGCGAGGAAAAAGAAACAATCGCGAACATAACCGGAGGCCGATATGTGAAGACGTGAGGGTGATTTCATCCTCTCACAGCCGCCGTTATCTCCTGCTGACAGCCTGAAAGGGAGGAACCGCAGGACGTGATTCTATTTTTAAAAGGACGCCAGTGGAAAGACCTGAATGAAAGAGAGAGAGAGAAAGAGAGAGAGAGAGAGAGATGGTGGCGGAGGGGGAAGGAGGGCAGGATTGGAGGAGGAGGAGGAGGAGAAGAAGGGGAGGAAGAGAAGCCCTCGCAGGGACAGCGGACGACAGACAAAGATGAAGACGACAAAAGTCGGCTTTCTTATCGTCTTTCTCTAGATGGCTGACCTCACTGGCATCAAACACCAGTGTGCAAGTGTGTGTGTGTGAATTCTAAGTGTGTGTGAACATGCTTTTGTATATATAGAGCAGTGCTGAGCTCCTCGCAGCCAGAAGGTCCCTGATTGGATTCCCAAAGGATTCCTTCCTGTCTAGAATCTCCATGTTCTCCCCGTGTCGTGTGAATGAGAGGGTGAATGGCATCTCTATAAGCGGCCCTGTGATTTGTCCAGGGTGAACCTCCTCTCGTCCAATCACGGCAGGGAGAGACTCCAGCATCCCGATGACCCTGCAGTGCAGGATAGGCGCTGTAGAAAATTAGAAAATTGTGATAAAGTTCTTTATCTTCTGTAATGCAATTAAAAAAAACAAAAATTACTTTTTCATGATATTCTAATATTTTTACATAGGATATTTGAGTTCCATGTTCTCCCCGTGTCTGCGTGGGGTTCCTCAGGGTTCTCAGAGTTCCTCCCACACTTCATCGGAGACTCTACGTTCTCCAGACGTGTGGATGAGAGGGTGAACGCGGTTGCATGTGTCTATATGTGTCCCTGTGATTGGTCCAGAGTGAGCCGCCTCTCGTCCAATCCCAGCATGGATAGGCTCCAGCGCTGTAGATAATGAATGAACGGACGAATGAAAAAAAATCTACCCTCATTTCTGCGTTGAGACACTCAGAACCAAACCCCGTTTGCAGCCGACTTCCTCCGACCGAGTTCCCCGAGAGCTCCGCCCCTTCCCGCTCCGCATCGGACGCTTTATCCCTCAGACCTTTTCCAGGGCTTTCACCTGAACAATGCGCGATGGAGCCGAAGGGAAGATCTCAGCTCCCGCAGGAGCAGGACAAAAGATCCGCCGCCCCCCCCGGACGGAGGGAACCCGCCCCTCGGTCCCTCCGTAGCCCCCTAATGTCTGTCAGGCTAATATGTGTGAAGGCAGAGTTAAACCGGAGGAGCCCGGACCCCGGGAGCACTGGATTAAACCCAAGGAGCCGTGACCGTGTCTCCATCCCCGTGCACTGAACGATCGCACGCTGAAGTTCTCCGCCTGGAGGAACGAGGGGGAGAGAATTGTTTCGGTTCTTCGGCCCCGGCAAAGAGGAAAGACACTCATTTCAACCACAAGAATCTTTCCTCTCAAAGACCGACCCGAAATATGCCTCCAAAACAAAACGCCTCGGGCGGCGGCGCAGCGCGGGACTCCCCAGGCCTGCCTCCAAGACAAGATGTTCTCCACCGCTGGAGTGCTTTGATTGTGCGCCTGCTGCAAATGAGCAAGAAACACGGCTAAAAAAAAATCCAGCGGAGACGCGGATGGCTGGGCTCGCCACTGTCGGCGGATCTCCAAGGCACTTTGCCTCTTCGAAAGGAAGTTCCCTCAGGACCACGAATGGAAAACCATCGGCCTGTTTGGAACTGGACAGAGATGAAGTTGCGAAGGTTCTTCTTTGGAGAGAAGAGGACGGAGAAAATCTGGAAGGAGTCCGTCAGAAGGACGGCATGTGGTAGATGTTCTGAAGATAAAGTTACACTGAGACGGTTTGGACATGGACAGGGGAGGGATGGAGAAGATCTGGTGAGGAGGAGGACCAGAGGGGAGGTTCAGATGGTGAGGAGGCGTGAGAGGAGAGGGTTAGATGGAGCCAGGTGATTGGCTGGTGGGTGAGATGGAGGCAGGTGATTGGCTCAAAGACCGAATCCAGTCTGAAGCTAGTTGCTAATCCGTTCCAGACCCCAGAAGTCAAAGTCTGCCTGTCTCACCGCTGTGAAACCATGAACCATGAAGGTAGCGTCATCACGAACACGTCATCTCCGTGACCCAACGGTCTCCAACACCAGCTCCTACCAGAACAAGTCCTGCAGACTGTGCGAGCAGAGACAGGATGGGCACGAGATTTGTCCTCTTGTGGATTCCTGCTCAACATCACCGAGAAGAAAAATCAATCACTTCAGAGCGATGGAGGAGCCCGCGAGCTCGTCCTCCTGCATTCATCTGGTATAATCACGGTGTGGATCTGAGGATTACCCCTGAGGGAAGGTGGGGATGGAGGAGCAGGTGGAGCGAAGAGATCTGCATTACAATAATTTCAATGACAAGAGCGGAACGAAGGACGGCTGGTGGGAGCTTTGGACATCTGAGAGCTGAGGATGATGACTTTGCCACAGAGGAGCGTCTTCATTCTCTCACGTAATTCTCATACAACCCAAACATCTGGATTCTCCTTCCAGGTGGAAGCATCAGCCCAATTCTCACCGCAGGAACTTTTTTTGCAGCTCCTAGAACTGTTTTTTGGTGCATTCGGGCAGCCAAGGAACCAGGGAACCACGGAGCTCAGCTCCAAGAGCCATCTCAGCTCCTCCTCCTCCTCCTCCATGGTCCTTCTACGGTTCCATGGGAACTCATCGATGCTTGTTGGAGATCATAAGTCAGGCCCGTTAGCAGATACTTCATGAGAGGTTTTCTTGGGACAAAATGGACGGAAACAGTCAGAAATGGAGTGACAAAGAGGTCCAAGCTCTTCTGGCCTTCTCGCGGAGAAGGTAAAAACACCCCAACTATCTGATAGTCCATGGTTATTGTGGTCTCTCACTGCCTGTGGTAACGCAGGACTAGAAGGTTCCCCCTCCTTCCCGGAGCCTCCAAAAGCAGCTATAAAACATTAACTTCTCGATCTTTAATTTAAAACTGAAGATGATAAAGAGCGACGTTTGGGTCTAAACACACGGCAGAGATGTGACTGAAATGTGTGCTGTGAGACGGCGCCGGTTGTTTTACTTGTATTTACTCAGGAGTGGAACAACATCAATATATTTCCGTATTCGAGGGGAATGTAGTCGACTTCAGCTGCTCCTCTAGGAAATTACATTTGGATTAGGGTATTTATAAAAGCCAAACCCTCGGCGCAGCAGTGCTGATTGCACGCCGTGCGCGGTTGACACCGACATACTTCAGAGTTTAAAGAAACGATCGGCAGATAAGAAAAAAAAACCCTCCCGGAAATTCAAGGAGGGGCTGCGTCACGTCTCGGCGCCACGGCATCTGTTTGAATCACACGTCAGGGTTGCGTGTTTAATCACATTCTTTCTCTCGCCTACTTTGTGTTACTTTGGTTTTTGAGAAACACCTCCACTAGAGGGCGGTGCGGAGTTCAGAGTTCACCTCCGAGCCCCGTTTCAGACGATAGCAAAGATGGCAAAAGAAGTTACACAGGAAGTGACGGCAGAGGACGGATTCAACGTTCAGGCATAAATGAGTCCCGATCCCAATAGGAGGTTCTCTTCCAGAGGTTTCCTGATATGAGATCCACCTAGAAGATAATGCTGAGATAATATGACGTGCACCTTCAGCTCCTCACTCCAAAACAAGCCACAGAAGAAGAAGAGGAAGACGGTGTGGACGCCATGGTGGTAGAAGCTGCCACGGCGTAGATGGAATAATAACCATAAACTATCAGATGGTTGTTTTTATCTTCTCCCTGTACTGTGAAGAGCCCCGTTAGCGGTTAGCTAAATGTAGATGTTCCTCTGCGAGCCCAGGAGGGATAGCAAGACAGAGAAGCTTGTCCCCCTCAGTCGATCCCTTTACAAAGCTTACGTCCATTTTGTCCCAAGAAAACATCTGATTGTTGACTGTAGGTGTCAAAAATGATGCTCTGCAGGAAGTATCTGCTAATGGGTGCGGCTTATGAGATCCACCAATCAGCAAGCACCTATCAGGTCCTATAGAACTGTAGAAAGCTGAGATGGTTTGAGATGGTCTGTCTGAAGGCACCAAGAGACGGCCTTGTTCCAGAAGATTCCTGCAGTGAGAAAGAGGCTGATGACAAAACATCTAATGGTCACAATCCCATCATGTCCATCGCTCAGTCGCGTCACGGCTCCATGGAATGTGTGTCCAGACCAGGGAGATCATCTCCGTTTTCTCTGAGACGATCACAACTCTGCTTCCTACACCAGGCGGTCAGGATGCTGAACTCTCTTCCCATTACCCCACTTCCTACATTCCACCCCACCCCAAGATGCAGAACTCTCCCCTCACTGTAAACACTTTTTGCATTACTGCTAGTTTGCAATGAGAAAACCAGCATGCTGCTCTTGTCCATATATCATTATGGTACTTCCTACTGACCTTTGCACTAAACTGTACACAAGCTGTTACTCTATCATGCAGTCAACTATCAGTTTATATCTGTGTGCACTTTATACTTTATACCTCAACGTTTAATGTTTACCGTTTAATGTAACAGTGCCCTTCACTGTTAATTTGCACTTGATTATTACCTTGTTCATTTTATGACACCGTCGGATCGTGAGAAACATTTTCTCCATTCAAGACTCAAAGTGTTTATTGTCATGTCACCCTGCACAATAAAATTCTTACTTTGCTGTTCACAGTGCATTTGGATTTATACTGGCGGTAAATAGGTATTTAAACATTATTATAAATATGAACGGTGTTGGCACTGCAAGTAAAATATCGAGTGCAGCTTGATGTATAACTCACAAAGCGCAGTTGCAACGATGAGTAAATATTCCTCTGTATGTCCAGCACATGCGGAGAAATGGAAAATAAGATCCGAGATCCAGGTTCCTGAATTCGACTCAAAGACAGAAAACCGACTCCATCATAATGAAGGTCGTGATTTTCTGGAACAAGGGATCAGAGCCTCGAGTTGGGCCAAACCCACCTGTATGTACACTATGATATATATACACTGCTCAAAAAAATTAAGGTAACACTAAAACAACACATCCTAGATCTTAATGAATGAAATATTCTTATTAAATATTTCGTTCTTTACATTGTCGAGTGTAAAGAATGTAAAATCAGAAAAATTATCAATGGAAATCAAATTTATGAACCCATGGAGGTCTGGATTTGGAGTCAGACTCCGAAATAAAGTGGAAAAACACACGACAGGCTGATCCGACGTTGACGTAACGTCCTTAAATCAAGTCGAAATGAATCAGTGTTGCTTCCTAAGTGGACAGTTTGATTTCACACAAGCGTGAGTGACTTGGAGTTACATTGTGTTGTTTGAGTGTTCCCTTTTATTTTTTTGAGCAGTATATTTGTGTGTATATGTGTTTTGTTATGTATCTTATCTTGTAGTTCAGCAGTGGATTTTCACTCTGACCCAGAACGTCATGGAGCAGATGAGAGAGGCCTTGGGTGGAGCAGAAGGAGGGATGGGAGAAAGAAGAAGGGCTAAAGGGAGGGAAGTGAGAGGAAACTCAGTAGTGGAGGCGCAGAGATAAACTACCAGTAAGGGGGAGAGTAGGGGTTCAGAGGGGGTTCAGAGGGGGTGAGGAAGACGAGTGAAATGAGTAACATGGCTGTGGCTGCTGATGAAAATCACCCTCAGGTTAAAACAAGACCATAATTAAAAATGCACCGCAGGGTCATGCTGTGTGTGTGTGTGTGTGATGTACACAAGCGTGTGTGCAAACGGTGTACATGCATTTATTGCTGAAGGTGGATTTGTGTGTGTGTGTGTGTGTGTGAGATGGGGGACTGCAGCGCCCATTAACAGTTTTTTCTCCCTGCTGCGGTTGGTGCGCCGGGGCCTTAGGGCTTATTTGCTACTACATCAATCTGGAATTAATGGAAACACACAAACACACAGCCAAACATGTCTCAGCCTACAGTACTAACAGTGTCACGCACACACACACACACACACACACACACACACACACGGGAAAACACGACAAACAGTTTAAATCCCAATCCTGAGGAGACTTAATGAGATCCTTTATCTTAATTTTTTCCCCGCGAGTCCTTTGCTTCTTCTCACAAAGGCTTATTCTTTTGTTTTTGCAATAAAAAAATCTAATTTCTCAAATTTACACGGCAAAAGACTTAGAATAAAAAGAAAAAAAAAAAAAGAAGGATATTTGAATGTGGAGACGCAGGATGCAAGTCACATAAATCCACGTTCGGCATCTCAAAATCAGCGAGAAAAAACAAATCAGGATAAAAAAAAAGGACTACATTTGGAAATGTCACGGTTTGGTCTATCTGACTGTTCCCATCTCCTGGATAAACCACAGCGTGTCTGTGTGTGTGTGTGTGTGTGTGTGTGTGTGGGTGTGTGAGAGAGGTTTTTAAATGTGTGTTGCATGAATCCGCACAGACGTCCCAGCAGGACAAATCTCCTCCAATGTCCACTGACAAGGACAGTAACATCAACCAAGCTTTGAATTTGTCAGAGAAAACCAAAATAGGTGTGTTTGTGGATTTGACCAGCAGTCAGGGAAGGTGTTTGCCAGCGTCCGCTCATCTGCAGGCACCGGCAGCAGCTTTAACTCTGACCTCAAAGGTCATCTGCACCCGAAGGTCACGCTGGACCTCTGCAGCTGCGCTCTTGCGGAACCATCCGCCTTGAAGCATACCGGTGCACGCTTTTGGACCTCAAAGGGAACCGAAAGCACGAGGGTCGGCTCTTACCGGGCGTGATCTCGATCACCGTGTCTTGTCTCTCTGGAGGGAAGAGCACCTTCGGAGCCCGGGTGGTCTGGAGAGCTGCGAGAGAAGAAACACCATCAGGGAAGTCGCGTATCGTTCACTCACGCACTTGTTGACGTTCAAAAGCAAAGGTTAAAACAGCAAAGTCATTGTGCTACTTCTCGAGCATCCATCACCGCCGCCCCGCTGTGACGGTGCGTGACCATGAAAGTGAAACAATCCAATCAGGGAGGTCAAGATTCCCTCACGCACTCACTGTCACAAATATAATAACACGGTATCAATCAAAGCAAAGCAAATTAAGCAAACAGCTTTACTTTAATGCACCGCTTGTTCTGTCGATTGGACGCGGCCTTATTAAGGCACCGGCAGGTAAAGCAAGGACAGAGGGAGCTGGAGGGAAATGACAAATGTACCAATAAATCAGTCGGCGCGGAACAACGCAGCCCCGGAAAAAGGCTGAGGTATTAGTCCGTTTTACGGAATCAGGTGTTCTGCCGAAAACAATTGCGGAGTCAGAGCGGAAGCGAAGGGGGGCTTCGGGCGTCGCCGAGCGGCGCCATCCGTTGTCACGTCTCTCCCGTGACCGCAAGGGCAGGTCGGCGTTCAACGGGATCCGACCCGGAGATTTAATTTCACCCGTTTATTTTCTTTTTTTAATTTTATGTGCAGAGTTTATGTCTGCGGTGACCGGCGGACAGTCTGCTTCCACCCGGACCTCGCACCCTGCCCGCACAAAATCCACCGGATCCGTAGCTCTCCGCCGCGCCCCCTGCGAGTCCTCCCACCGTTTCTTGTATTCTCAGAATTATTATGAAGAAAATAAAAGATGCCTGCGAAATGAAAAAGCTGACATTTTCCACTTCAGACATTTCATTTTCCACCGAGGTTTTTATTAGCTTCTTGTGAATTAATGAACCCCTGACAACAGTTCAATAAGGGAGAGCTTCCCTTTTCTTCTGCGCTTGAAATTCCTCTCATTTCCTGTTTGTGCCTTCACTCCCCCGCACTTTGAGAATCCCCTCTGCTCCATCATCAAAAAGCAGCCTTTGCATGTCATCCTGTTGACATGCAAGGCACACGTTGGCTGGTCCCCAATTTCTTTCATTGTACCCTGAAATGTGAAGTTCACACTGTCTCTGACAGATGCAGGTGGACGATGTCATCTGAGAGATTCTGGTCTCAGAGGCATTAGCCCGTCCACGCATTAGCTTTTTACAAATGGATGATTTTAAACATCGAAACAGCTTGAATGTTCTCTGTCTTCTTTTGTCACTTCGGTGAACTCGAAGGCAACGCGGCCTCCCGGTAATTCTCAAAATGATCCGTATTCTCTGAAATTCTGAAACATCGGACGAAATGCCGACATCAGTTGCCAGGTAGCTATGCAAATGCACTTAGGGTGCAAGGGACACTTCCATCTGCCCTGCCTGGTCCTACAAAGTGAACCTCTCCACAGCATATAGCCCTTCACTGTCCAGGGTGGGCAGTGGATGGACTCTTTGGGACTGGCCCTGGAGTCGCCCTGGAGTCGCCTCGAAGTCGCTCTGGACTCACTCTGGACTTGCCATGGATTCTCCCTCGACTTGCCCCAGACATGACCTGGATGCACCTTGGACTCACCGTGGAGTCGCAATGGACGCTCCACGGACATACCCTTTACTTGCCCGGGACTCACCCTGTGGCTTCCCAGGAGTCGCCATGGACTCACCCTGGACTCTCTCTGAACACAACAGTGCACAGGCGAGCGTAGAAATATCAACTCGACAACACAAGTATCTCCTTTCTGTAAAATAAATAGAAACAAGCTGATATTCCACCTCTCAGCTCCAGAAAAAGTGCACCCCTCTCCTCTCTGAGAACCTCTTTGTGTTCGCATTGTTATTTTCAGGTAGTTTAAAATCCATGTTTTACTGAGACTCGAAGGTGTTTAGAGGTGGTTTTAGCTCCTCTGTTAGGAGGGAAGCCTGAGCAGGAAGGTTTCCAAAGCATGGGCTCTCACTAGCATTGAGCTGGGAGACCTTGTATTTGCGGAGGTCACGCAGCTGTGTCAGCAGCCTCTTGCTGCACTCCTTGAACTTTAAGATGCTTCTTTAAACGCCTCCCTGCAGAACATTCATTTCCCGTGTTGAGTACTATTCCAAATAAGTCAGAGTTCCCCTACTTTTTGTCGATCTGCGCACCGCCGATAAACACCGCGTTCTTTTGCTCTGTTTTGTCCTTTTCCAGAACGTCTGTGTTTACCCTTGTAAACCAACATCCATGCCAGTCCTTCAATCATTCATCCCCTTTTTCCATTTCACTGCCAAGACCAATGGTTTCATCTGCATTCTGTCGGAGCCGCTGCGCCTTTTGAAACAAATGAGACGGTCCTTCACACTTGGACTCAGACGCACTTCTCTCCTGTTTGGTGTTCATGGACTTTTACCGCAACTCTTCCGTTTTACTTTTCTTTATGCTACATTATAAACTTGGAGCTGCTTTGGTAAAAAAAAAGACTACCGTAATTTCCGGACTATTGAGCGCATCTCAATATAAGCCGCACCCGCTAGCTGATCGCTATCTTGGGCATCTTCGCACTAAAACCGTCACAGGTGTCTTCTTTGGTGTCGGAGTTGAACGGCCTCAGAATTTCCCGGTCATTTCATTGGTCCGATGTGACGAGGATAAGTGTTTTAGCGGCGTGTAGCTCGTTAGACCCTCCTCCCAAAAAAATCCAACAATTAGCCGCATTGTTGTTTGAGCCGTCGTGTTCAAAGCATGTGAAAAAGTTGCGGCTTATCATCCGGAATTATCAGTACATTATTTCCAGAAGTGAGGTGGACTGGTTAGAGAATAATGTTAACCGTATTATTCGGACCATACGCTGCTACTTTTTCCCATACTTTGAACCCTGCAGCTTATACAACGATGCAGCTAATCTATGGATTTTTCTTTGCTAACAGCCAGTAGCGTGAGTGCTACGGTAAGCTCCTGCAGGATATTTTCACCCAAAAAAAAAAAAAAGCATCGCTTGTTTTGGACAAGGGCCCGTATAACAGATTCTGTGAAAACAGCCATCAAGAGAATAAACTCAATCCCAGCTGTGATTCCTGGAGGTACAACTACGTTTTTGCAGCCACTCGAAATCGGTGTGAATCCTGCATTTAAAGCGGCGCTCCGCGGTAAGTGGGAGGCTTGGATGACCAGCGGCCAGATGAAAGAAGAAGTAGAAATGCTTTCATTGTCACATTAAATTCTACATAGAGCACAACATCAGCGAAATTTGACCACTGCATTTAATCAATCATGGACGAGCTAAAGAAAAGCGCCGGGGGAGCAGTTTGGGGGTTCAATGTCTCGCTCAACTTCACTTTGACAAGCTAGGGAATCAAACAAGGAATGTTCGGTTTCAGAGACGATCTCAGAGACGATTGCTCCTGCACCTCTTGCATCACGCCGTCGAAATCATTCACAAAAACTGTCCGCATGTGATGAGCATCCTTTTCTGAGGTCCGCCAGCGAGGAGCAGTGTGACAGAATCCACGATCGCCAACGGGTTTGGAAAGGCTGTGTGAAGAGAACGGAAAAACTTCTGGGGTAACCTTGACATCGCGAGCGAAACTGACAGAAGCTGAAAAGGTGTGTGACAGAGATTTCTTTAACTCTGAAAGCACAGAAGTTTTCTTCTTCTGTGTCGGTGCACGGGAGGAGGATGGAGAAATCCATCAAGGACTTTGATGGCACCGTTTGGCTTTACGCCCTTAAAAACGTTTATAAAATCTTTCTGTGTAAATATCTCATTTCACAACGTGGATATCTGCGGTTGAAAATCCGGTGCGGCTGATATATGTAAAAATGTCTGCGAAGGTTCTCAGTCATCCAAGTCATGGTGAATTCATGTCGAAATCGTCTTGGCAACCGGACTTGAATTTCTTCACTAGAGGACGTGTCAGCCCTCATCCCAAGACAAGACAACTCAAGACTATATGTAAAAATATTTTTTTCTTTTAAATTTAGTTAGTGTGGTTTACAGGACTGTTGAGATATGAGATGATGATGAGATGAGAACAACTTTATTAATCCCGAAGGAAATTGTTGTGCCAGAGTTTCAAGTAAAAAACATAACAGTAATAGATAATAGTAGAAAGGAGGAAGAATAAGAAATATAATGAAATATGAATTGTCTTAACTGTTAGCAGTAACTACAAAGATTGAAGATTCCCTGCGGCTGAGGGAAGAGGAATTAAAAAGTCTGATAGCCTCAATAGGTGACAGCCTGTGACAGATAGGTGATCTCATTAGTTTTATTTGAGTTTACATTCTAGTTTAGATATGTTGTACATATACATACATATGTTATATTTGTATTTGCTCTCAGGAAATGAATGGCACTTTATGACAAGGTTTGGGACTTTTTTTAGTTTTTCGCGACTGTTCAGCTAACTTGACGTTAGCTTTTTACGTCAGTCTTTTTTGGTATAGCGGTGCTGGCGGGAGTTTTCCTTCATTCTGTACTGTATATGTCCCATGGCTGACCCATGTTGATTCCCAGATATGTGAAGAAGAAAGTAAAAGACGATTCAAATAAGGCAAACTTGTGAATTCCTTCTGAAACATGGAAAACAAAGAAACTGCAAACTTAAACGCAACAAGGACTGTCTCAGAAAATTAGAATATTGTGATAAAGTTCTTTATCTTCTATAATGCAATTACAAAAATAAAAATATCATACATTCTGGATTCATTACAAATCAACTGAAATATTGCAAGCCTTTTATTATTTTAATATTGCTGATTATGGCTTACATCTTAAGAAAACTCAAAAATCCTATCTCAAAATATCAGAATGTCATGAAAACAAATTTTTTGTTTTTTAATCGCATTACAGACGATAAAGAACTTAATCACAATATTCTAATTTTCTAAGACAGTCCTGTATATTCTGGAGTGCTCTATGGTAAATGGTTTCCGCCAGAGCTGCAAGGTATTCTGAAGATGTAACTCCGGAGTCCTGGTGAGGGTTCTGGAGACACCACAGTGGTTCACCTGGGCTTACAATGCTGCAGATGCTGCTCTTTATTTTGGGAATATTTAATATCCGTGCGCTCGGACTAAAAGGCCTTCCAGTTTTTCCCAGCAACTTGCACACATTGCCGAGTTTTATCCTTGCACATACATGTCGAACACATACGTGTACTTTGTCTGAACTGTGCTCACTTTTTACTTTGTATAGTCTGTACTATAAGCACTCTTTGCTTTGTAGCGCATGCACTTTGAACCTTTTTGTATCCTAGATTAGGACTCCTGTTTGTGTTTGTTTGGGAATGCTCTTCTTTTTGCCAGGGGCTAACGGATAGATAGTAGCTTTCGCTAAATCTGATACGAAGCATCTCTTCCCTGTAGTTAGAATTGATGTTTTTGCTGGACGGTCAACATCTCTTGGATGTTAGCAAACGGTTGCAGTCCCCGGGGTGTCGATGGTCGATACAATTTCAGTCAAGATTAAAAATGGAAAACACGCACACAAAAGGAAACACGTACACGTGAAAGTGAAGCGGCGTGAGGAACAGGCTGTTTTCCCCGGGCCGCTTCAAAGCTTGCCCAGATAAGCAAATGTGTTGTTCGACCCAACAAAAAGAAACACTCTTTCTTCAAGTTTAGCGACGTCAATTCGATTCAGCCTGTTTCTCCCACGGGTCTGAAAATACAGAAGGCTAGTCCATACTTGAAGTGCAAAAACATATCCCACCCAAACTGAATACCAATTGCCACGAGGTTTCGCGGCGTTGTCGGCATCTTCATCCCACCTTCGTCGACTCGGAGCGTACCGCTTTAAGTATTGTTGCCACTTGACTCAAGC